>NC_135860.1:21589519-21961394 GCF_031162955.1 Sander vitreus | reverse complement strand
TTACTTGAGAAAAAACATAAGCACACTGTCAAACACACACACAGACACACACACGCTGATGCATAAAACGTCGTTACTTTTGAGATGTTATAAAAACGTCTTTTTTTTTTATCCATTAAAAAGCTATCGATCTTGTGCTTTGCCTTCTCTACTTGATGTTTTTTCTGTCTTAATGGAAAGTCTTCCCAGCCATTTCTTCAGCCTATTCTTCATTTGGAGTAATTATAGATATTTTTTCCCCCTTTCTTTTCTCCTTTCTACCTATCTTCCTTCTCCCCTGTGTTCATTCAGAGGCGCTCTCACCACTGCATTCTTATTAGGGACATGTCTGAAAGGCTCCCGCAGCATGTGGTGTCCTCTGACCATCCACTATGGCTGCTTTTTGTTGGCATTAACAAGCCAAGCAACCAAGGATAGCTTTTCAACAGGTACAAACTTTTCCTTTTAGATAATTATCCGCATTCAGACACTCAGCGCATAGCGCAGTGTATAGGCAATGTGGGTACAGAAGCCCAGAGAGGATCATACTCAGAGAAAGGGGAGAGAGATGGAGAAAAAAACTTGATCAAAAGACAAGATGTTCTCTTTAGTGTTGTTTAGTGCTAGTGGATTCTATACCAAACCCCTATTCAAATGGTGTGGTCTTCATTTCTGCTCTCCTTGTTGTCCTCGTCTCTGTCCTCTTCATCTTTTCATCTTGATGGACCATGTAATGAGGGAAAACTCTGGTCATTGTAGAATGGTCAAAGGTTTGCTGGCTTAATGAATGGAAGAAACACAAGAAGGGCTGAATGCTCTTCCCTGCTTCTGTTTGCCTCGCCGCAAAAAGCCCCGGGATGCCTCCTGAAGAAGGCCTGCTCCATCCATTGCCTTCTCATCTCTTGTTAAAGGGGGCATAAAGCGAAGGCAGAGGGGAAAAGTAATTTTCTTCTCCTGTCTATCCATTCTCTTGGTGGGTTTCTTCCACTTTTTGCTGTGTACTTTCATAAAGCTTATAATTATCTTGGCGAGAGCCTCTCAAGTGAGAACGAATGGGGTCTTTGTAGTCTTCTCTCTTCAGCCCTCTCCTGTTTCTGGGAAGAAGGAAGTCATATTAACATTTGGTCTTTCCCTTTTACAGATGCAGTGAGAAAGCCATGTATCTCTTATAAAAAAAAAAACTTTTGAACAACTTCATTTTACTGAATCACCACTGAGCATGTCAGAACAGGACAGGAGAATAATGCAGTAACTGGAGGCAATTATCAAACTTTAATCTCATATTTACTGTTTACTGTATACTAATTGTAGTTGAATTGTTTAATCATACTTGTATGTGAGATAGAAAAGAGAAATGTGCCATTGCTATTTTCTTACGGTATTGTTGCTCCTTTTTTTATGTATAGCGCCCCAGAAAAGTACAAAAACAACCACAAGCTAACCAGGCCTCACAATAGCAACATCTATACTGACCTGGCAGCAGAGATCACTGATTTAGGGTCAAACCCTCCCCCTTTATCATCTATGCAAAGCATATCTCACCCAACCCTCCCTCGATGCCTCTGACCTCCATCCCCAACTCTTCTGGCTGATTACTCCTAATGTAATTTTAATTAAAAACTGTGGTGTCAAAGGGTTTAGCCTGCCTGAGAAGCGGGTGCAGATTGTAGCACAGTGGCAGACCCCTTCACTTGCTTGAGAGGAAATGCATCCTGACATTGCTTGGATGGTGCCAAAATGACCAAAAAAAAGCAAAAGAGCAAAAAAAGAAAAGGCGTTTTGGCTCATTTGAATATCATGGTATAATCTATTCTGTAATTAGTGTTTTGGGTTGTACACTTTTTAGCTATAGGTGTCTGGGGATTTCATTTGCATTACACACCAGTGCCATTAAGGCTTCAAACTTCTATCAGTTGAACTGGAGTTAGTTGTTGTCATCATAATTTTAAATTTTAAATAAAAACAATATATCCTTTTTCTTCTGAGACACATATCATGTCTGGTTAAAGAGCTGAGCTTTGTGAGAAAAGAGGAAGGCAGAGGAATTGATGATAAGGTAAAAATGTTAAAAACCTAATGCTTGCCTTTACTATCATTCTAGCAAACTCATCACAGATCACCATTACTTTTTCATCTGAATATTTACAATCTTATGTCAAATGAAATTGTACTAAAAGCCAGCAAGAAGAGAAGGTGAGGCGTCCAAGCTGTGACTCATCCTAACATCAAGATACACTTTGACAATAATTACGACTGCCAAATTTCACAAGGGTGACCTGTGGAAGGTGCCCCACAGCAGGACCCAACAGCAGAGGTCTGCCTGCAGGTTTGTAATCCCCTCACCCGAGTTGTTGGATTATCTGCTCTCCATCGACCCTGAAGAGGCTCCCCGTGGCTCAGACTTAAACACTCTCTAAAATCTCATCTCTACACCCCATCTGCCGGCCGTACGACGTCTTGGAAGTCACAGATACGGAGGAGTGGGGACTGAGGCAACACAGCTGACATGAAAATCAACACACATCCTCTTTCTCTCTGTGGCTGTGTGGAGCAGTGAAATCTTTAGTAAAAGTCTGTTTTAGGCATCATGCTCATCAAAATTACTATACGGTTTCACTTATTACATGTTTATACTTTCCTCTGTGGTCCAAGTTAAAATCTGTCCTCGTACTTCTTGCAATAAAGGCTTTATCATCCTTGCTGCAACACATTTCCCTCCACTTTTGACAGTGCTTTTGGTGAACTCTTCATTACTGTACTAAGATTAAGAATATACAAAAATCATACATCAATAACTGGTTTCCTGGAGACTCATAAGTGGAAGAAGTGTCAGTGGCAATGACCCTTTAACATTCTCTGACAGGGGCCTTGTTTTGTGGCCATCAGTGGACAGTTGGAGGAGCTGGTGGTTGGCCCTGAGCAGTGAGGCATGTAGTAAGAGGGTTTAACTTTGCTAACCTCCTTCTGCCAGGTTCATAGGGCCCTGCTGCTTGGGTAATATTGGATCAGTGTTGGGAGCCTGTGCCCCTGCCATATAAACCAGCATGCTACCTGGGATAGTGAGCAGTTTCCATTATAGGGCCAACAGGACTTGATTCTTGCTTACTTGTTCTCTTCCTAAGACATAGAATTTATTCCTTTTCCATCTTGTTCAGTATTTGACTGACTATGATATTGTTTTAAAGGCTCATTACGTAAGATGGAAGATGTGTGTGTGGGAGTCTAATAGGTTTGCTGAACTGGAAATCAACAAATATGGTTAAAGTGCTCATATGCTTTTTGCCTTTTTCCCTTTCCTTTATTGTTATATATCTTTTTTGTGCATGTAATAGGTTTTCAAAGTGAAAAAGCCCAAAGTCCACCCCCAAAGGGACAATCTCCAACAGAAAACACTGTTCACAAACTGTTCCAAACAGCTCTATTGTAGTCCAGCCTTTACTTTAATGTGCGTCACTTTGTAACACACGTTATAATGCTAGCCTAGCTGCTAGCGTGGCACACCCTCATACTCTGCTTCTGACTGGCTGGTAGTCCTTACCTAGTTACTGTGCATGTGCGACTCCCAACAAAAATGGAACAGAAGTGAGATGCCTCACTCTGTAGCTAAAACAGAGAGCTCAACACACAGGGTGAAAAGATGAGCTGCAGCGATGTGCAGTACAGTAAAAATATGGTGTTTTCTGAAAATTAAACCATGTAAACCTATTCTGATATAACCTCTAAATACAATTATGAACCTGAAAATGAGCATAATATGAGCACTTTAAGATTACTATCTTTAAAGGCTGAACTTGCAGGATCTACTGTGTGTTTCAGTATAAAATAACAATATGCAATTGCTTCAGTAATTGATTGTCTTGCAAGTCAGTAAGTTAATTAGTACAACCACCTGGTAGCTGTTTGACTATAGCATTTTGGCTCTCTTGTTCTTTATGTTTTGTTTAATAAACTAATTATTACTTACAATTAATAAGCACCTGGTGTGTCTTTATATTTTTTTTTCACCAAGATAAAGGTTTATTTTCTTTGAGTAAAGGCAGGCAACACTGTCAGAGAAAATCATGAGGACTCGTGACCGGGTTAGCTCAGTTGGTAGAGCAGGCGCACATATGTAGAGGTTCACTCCTTGACGCAGCCTCGACTCCAACCTGTAGTCCTTTGCTGCATGTCATTCCCCTTTCATGTCTTCAGCTGTCCTGTGAAAATAAAGGCCTAAAAATCTTTAAAATAAAAATAATCGTGAGGACTCACTATGATAAGCACGCAGGCTGTAACGTTGAATATTATTATGCCATAAAAAGGTAAACATAAATTGTGTTTCCCAATTCAGAAACCTGCAACCATTTAGTTATATTTGCTAATAAAGAATACGAACGGTTTGAACTTGTGATGTAAGCACACACTGTGTATGAGAAGTGGTGAATCATTATAACCCTTCAGCTAATGTAAACATTTAGTTTGTTCATGCCACTTGGTCCAAATAACTGCTTTTATAATTATGTGTTTGCATTTTCTAAGACCATTTGCATTTGTAAAGAATTGGAAAAAACTAAATATGTATCATCATCATCATCATCATCATCATAGAATCAGATTTTCTTTGTTACCCCAAAAAGTGGATGATGCACTATTATTTTCATTGTAACATATATCATCCTGATCATTAGACAATAATGTTAGGCCTCTGCTCTTAATTTGTTATTTTACTCATTTTTATCAAGAAAACATTGCTAATATAAATATTCTTTGCTGAGTTACTATATACTTTGTCTGAGAGATTTGTCCATATTGTGGCTAGTAGAGTAAATTCTTGTGATTTCAACTATGCCTATTTGTATGGTGGCAAGTGGATTTTTTTTAAAAGGGATATGTTACCTGCAGGATGAAACATCAAATAAAGCTCATGTTTTGTCAAGTATTCAAGAGATAATAAAATATATATTTTTTCATATTTGGTTCGGTGATTGTGCAATCATTGGCTAGTGCTGCAGTTTGGAAAGATTTACTGATATTAAAATCTGCAGATGCCCACCTGGTGTCAGAAGGGATTGGAAACAGAAGAGTGTGCTGTCTGGGAGGTGTTTGGTTGGGCTTGGAGATGTGTGGGTCCATATGCTGTATGTGTCTAAATCTGGGGTAAACAAAACAAAAACATGTGCAGTGTATACAGGTGATGGCCTGTGGTATCTGTTTGTTGAAGCAGTCTTTTTTCTTCTTGTAGAAATCATTGTTTTTTTTTCTTTGTGGCCTTTGATTTGAAGATGAAAAGAATGTGCTCCTCCACAGAGGTGGAAGTAACAGCTTTAGCGTTGTAAGGTCAGAGAGACGTGAGAACTTCAGGCAGACAGGCAAGAGATTCACTATATCCCCTCTGCTGTTGCCGTGTGTGGGTGAGTGTGAGTTGTGAAGGCGCGCTGGGTGTGTATGTGTGGTTTGGATGTGGAGGTGGGTAGCTTACGCCTGCTTCTTACTGTAGTCTATAGCCTATAACAGTATGTGTGAAGCTTGTTTATTGCTTCAAGGTGTTTGTGTGTCTGTGTCTGTGAGTGTGTACCTGTCGCTTTGACTGAACAGGTGGGGGCTCCTTGCATGGGATCTAGACAGCCAGGCCACCACACAACTGACTGTGGTCAGACTTACTGTGCTCAAAATGCAGTCTGGGGCAGGCTCAGAAACATTGTGGTTGGATGTCGATGTACTGTCAGGAGTATTATTCATCATTCGTATTGCTTTATTTCACTCATGCCAGTTTGTCCAAATAACTTTCTTTTTATTATGTAGTCAACAGAACAAAGAACAAATACTATTTTATCATAGCATCCAGTCATTAAATAAGGCAAAACTAAAGCCATAATAATTCTGCCATACTTTGGAATACTGTTTAATTTGTCAGTGATGCTACAGATATCATAGCTGACAGTTTCACAGCTTCTGCCGGTTGATCACATGTGACATTTGCAAGGGATTTATACAATTATTTCATAACAATCAATTAAAATGTAAGTTAAAGTTCTGGAATAATGGTAAAGGAAACATGTCTTCACTACTATATACACATAGGCCCTAACATGTCACCATCATATTTAACAAATAGGCTACACTATTTCACTTTTTTCACATTTAAAAAAAGACCTCACTATGATGCTTAGCAACGACATTACTCACAAATTAGAAAACTTTGTGTTAATGTGTTACTAGCATGCCCACCCCCTGTACCGTAAAATGTACAAAAGGAAATAGCAGGTTTGTTTTTCTGGAGCAAATTATTTCATTTTATGTAGAGTTGTGATTGGGTTTAGCTGTCAGATTTTTTTAATACGTACTTACCTCACACCTAATTTTAGTGCAATTACAATGAAAACCTTGAATGTATTATAATAATACAAATAATAATAATAATAATAGTTAGTATTACTGTTATTAAAAATATTACTATTGTTATGCTTAACCACAATAATGGATAAGCATTCATTTTATGGGTCTCTTATGAATGTAAATGGAAACGGCAAAAGCATCAGGAACTTCAACAGAAATGACCATAGATCTAAATCAACACCTCTCTGATATTAAATATACGTTGAATAAGTTTGCAAAGACAGCAGGGCTGCCGGACTGTAAACCACGGATGTATTAGCTGAAATCTACCGGTAAATCCATAGACTGTTAATATTAACAGTCAATGGGTAAATCCCATAAGACAGTGTGTGACTCTGGGATTTGTAGTTTCTTACGCTGCCGAACTGCGTCAGCGGAAGTATTTTGAGTGTGTAAGTGAGCTACTGTAGGTCACATTTGTTTTGAGAAACATTACCACAATGGAGGCAGCTAACACAGGTATTAAACATTTCTGCTCTCTTAAATGCATGGCGTACCTGTTATGACATAACGTTACCTAAGTATCCAAGTTACGTCGCTCTTTATACAGCTTTATTTAGCCCCGAGCATTCAGGAAAGACTAACGTTACTCAATGTTATGTGGACTCGTGTGGCTAACGTTAGCTAACATAAGTAACTAAAATGGCAAATGATAATTATTCTTCGTGTTTCTCCACTAGGCACTTAGTTATATGTACACTGTCTAAAATTGACTTTATAGCATTGAACGCTGTTTCGGTCGTCTGCACGAAGGTAATAAACAGTGATGATGTTGCCCCAGAATGCATAGATACAATATGCCAGAATGTGTCTCTCATGTGTGAGTACACTGATTGAAACAAAAGTCTCTAATAAATAACATAAGACATAACATAAGAGGCACGCACGGGGGATGATGATGATGACGATGATGACGATGACGATGATGATGATGATGATGATGATGATGATGATGATGATGACGACGACGACGCTGACCTCGATGGTTCTGATGGTTTACCTGTGTATCTGTCTTTTCCTTTTCGCCCTGCTCTCTCAGAGGAGATCCACCTGAGGCATGTGGAGAAAGATGTCCTTATCCCCAAAATGATGAGGGAGAAAGCCAAGGAGCGCTGTGCTCAGAAAGTTGAAGGTGTGTGTATCGCTGTGCGACTGTTAGAACCCTACCCAAAAGTCCAACTTAATAAGTAAAACTTAGGACCACAGCCATTCTTGTGTTGTGTTTGGTTTTGGTGGTAACATTTACACTACACATACAAATTAATTTACTTTACACATTTTGCAATTGGACTAAAATTGTTTTGTCTTTATTCAGGGACGTCACTAGGATTGAAAGACAAGGGGGGCTTAGCCCCCAGGCTATGCAAAACCTTCCCTTGCAAAATCTTACTAAACAACGTTACTCGAATGTTAGCTTTTAGAAACATCAAAGCTGCATGGGGGGAACTTACTTAGGCCAGACTGTGCTCCTGCTGAGTTCTTCTGTAGGCTATGACTTAAATGCTATCCATCTGCTCGTATAAATGTGTGATGAAGTAATACCATACCTAATTCCTCTCTCTATTGTATAAGTTGCAGGTCAAAATAAGACTATTTAATTAGCTACACTTACTACTGTTACTGCACAGTAGAGTGGTTGAATCAGTGTCATGTCAACATCCAAAATGTCATGTCCAGCACAAATCAGTAAAACAGACAGAGGTCAGTGTACCATGACAAATAGCAGTACTATAGAGAAAATATAAAATAATAAATAACCATTGTTGCATACTTTATCATGTAAGCTAGAATTTGAAGCTGAATTTAATAACCTGATGGCGGAGGAATAAAAGTTTAGACGTTTACTATATGTATGTATGTATGTATGCATGCATGTATGTATGCTCATGTATAGTCTACATACTTGTTTAATTTATTACAACAAATGAATGCAGAAAGTTAAGTTGGTCAGAATATAGCATATATAATAAATATGAAATAATGTAGTTTAGGCTATGCCTTAGTGCCTAGACCTGCCAACAAATGGAAACAGAAAGTCTATGAAAGCCATGACCAGAATAGTCATGCATTCATTCTAGTCATTCCATAGCCAACTACAATATCCCTTTATCTTTACCTCAAGTAAATGTAGCTAAAGTTAAGCAAGTAAAAGTCATTAACAACAACTTAGAATTTCACTCTGTATCACTCACTGTGTGTGCGGTAGCAAGTTCAGACCGAAGATTCGCGACGAGATTAAGCCTGCAGCTACTTGCAACGCACCGTTGTCATCTAACTTTCACACCTGCCTTTTTGTTGCTGGATATATTATTTGTTGTTTTTAAATATGAATTTGGATAACGTTAGTGATAGATGCTTGCTACAGTTGCATTTCAAGTGATAAATCGGCGAAAATGTTTTATTTCTCTGATTCACTGCTTTGGGTTAATGTCGATCGGCGCTCTCTCTCTTCAGTCACTCTCTACCTTGCTCGTCCATATACCGTTACGTGCACGCGGGCGCTTGTTGAGCCTCTGTCTCTGCCTTTTGCACCAGTTCGTGATGGCTATTACAAGTAGTGATGACGACATTCATTACAGACAATGGTGGACAGTCAGCCACCAAGGAAGAAGCATGTAGTCATATAGTTTAGCTAATTCCCAGTGCAATACAACAACACCCTCACCTCTTTCCATAAGCCATGTAGCCCACGCAGCTAACGTTTGCAAGTCTTACCTGAATCGCCATTTTGACGATAGGAGAAGAGGGTAGCAGCCTGCGCTGGATTACACGGGTGCTTTTGTTGTAGGGCTGCAGCTATCGATTATTTTAGTAATCGAGTATTCTACCGATTATTCCATCGATTAATCGAGTAATCGGATAAGAAATACTTTTGTTTTATTGAAGAGCAATAATAAACAATAGTTTGGTTAAATTTTCTGAAAAAGCTAATTTTTTTTGTTGCCTTACAATATAATCTCTCCAAAAACTAAACATATGAAGTGCATTTAAGTGTCATATTACGTTTTTATTATTTTTAAAGAAAACATTTTCTGAAACCTCAAACTAAGGCATACATAAACATACATAAACATACATAAACATGACCTTAAGTTGTGCAACTTAACTTTCAGAACTACAAGTTTCAACCTGAGACTGATCTGTATATAGGCCTATATGTAAATATATGTATATGTAAATATTAATTATACTCAATCTATTTTAATTTATATATTTGATTACAATGCTACACAGCTCTGTTACACTTATGCTAGTAGAAGTTGATCAGCTATTTCTCCATGAAGAGAGAGAGTGAGAGAAAATGGTGCGCAACAATCGGCTGTTTCTCCGACGGGATAGTCAACAAGTCGGCTCTTTAGATCAGATTGTGGTCATCACTACGTCTGTTCTTGTCTTTGTTTTTGGTACTTGTTGTGTTTGGTGTAGTTTCATCGTCCGTACGACATCGTGATTTACTTTAGTCGGGTCCGCTTCGTGGAATGGATGAGAAATGTTTTCTGTTGAGATGAGCTGAAGCATTGACGTCGTGCTATTATTGTGGTAAGCTAGTTCTGTTTTTCAGTAGACACACTGTACAGAGTTCTCGTTTTAATTACGTTTGAACTGATTCCAAACTTTGGACACTTTCTGTCGTTTTCTCCAGTCTGTCTCTTCTCTTAGCCCCTCACTATTTACGCTCTGGCATGTGTCGCCAGCAGACTGAGCAGCGTCTGGTGTGTGACAATAATAATGATCCGTGTGGAAACACCGTCCGTTAGCAATACAACGTTGGTAAGTTTGATTTAACGAAGCTTCGATGGCAAATCATTTTGCATCGAGGATTTTTTGTTATCGAATTATTCGAGTTATTCGAGGAATCGTTTCAGCCCTATTTTGATGATAGTGCTTGTGATGGAAAGCATTATGGCTCGCTATTTGACCAGCTAGCGTTAAGTAATGCCCTGCGGTAGGTTTGCAGATGTCTGTAGAGCTGAGGTTGGCATCAGTTACCATGGTTATTGGTTAGGTGTTTTCAACCAGCAAGGAGGCTCTCATGAAGTGACGTAATTACAGCTCAATGTGTCTGAAAAGATATATACGCCTGTATGGACATGTAACGATAAAACACAAATTGGGTATGTAGTGCATAGTATGCTATTTTGGACGCAGCCTAAGTGGATCCTGTATTCTGAATGCAATAGAAAAAGGATTGTACACAGAACAAAATACAGCATACTGGCACATTATCTGCAGTAGTAAAGGTCACAAAGCACTATCTTTTACCTTGTCTTTCTAACCGTTCTTTAAAGGTCCAGTGTGTAACGTTTTTAGTTCATTATCAAAATCTGTGTTGCCCGTTCACAAACTTTTTCATGAATATTTACCACCACCATCAATTCCAAGTATTCCTTTTGGCTTGACATTTTACATTTGCATTTGCATGAGCTGGGGTAGATGCTCCATATTCATGCGCTATCTTGAAATACATTAGCCGGTAAGGGACATACAGGACATACCGCTCCGCCTTTCGCGTTTTCGCTGTCACATGATAAACTCACAGGTGCTGCTAATAGGTATTGTCGCTTCCCGGCCCTGGCAAGTTTGAAGAAGGAAACATGGAGGACCACACGTATTCAAAATCCAAATTTCAGGAACAGGAGTCTTCTTCTTCACCCAGAAAAAGGATATTGAAAAGAGCAAGAGACCGGCATCATCATGAAAAAAAAAGAGTGAACATTGGAGCTGCCTTCCAAAGATGGAAAGACCTGATGAAGGAAAAGGGGATCGAAAGAGACGCCGAACGGCTACCGTAGCTGTAATATGTACTTTGAACTGCGTGGCGCGAGAGAGTTGATTGCGATATATGATCTCAACGCCAGATGGGAGAAATTCCTACACATTGGACCTTTAACTCAATTGACTCCCTAAATAGATGCATGCATAATGGTTTGGAAATCAGTTATACAATTTATAATCCAAGTTTATCAAATCCCTCTGTGTATTTGCTATATTGATGTGAACATGTGATAGTGTTTTGGAAGAATTATTTGATTTTGAGACATTGTTTGCATTGTTTTGGTAGACATAGTGTATTGTATTAGTGTATTATTGTATTTTGAAAATTAGTGTTGGAGTTTAGTTTACAATGTGTGATTCTGAGTATGAAATTAACTGTTTTGCCAATTGTGTGTTGGATGGTTAAGAGTTTAGGAAAGTTGTTAAAAGTATTGAAAAAAGTGTCATAGCGATCGTAAAAAAGTGTAATACACCCCTGCAAACTGAAAGTCTTTGTATTTAAGAAAAGGTCAAAAATAAACCTTCATACTATACTACTTGCTCATTTAAAATTAGAAATATGTAGTACTAAAGCCTTATTATACTCAGCATGAGTGAGCAGTGGGTTTGCTGAAGGCTGTAAAACAAAGAAATGCCTAGAAATTTAGACAGTGTTGGAGAACCCCACTTTATTTTTTATTTTTTTTGATAATATGAACATACAGTTCATTAATGTTCCTTATTTATGGTTTAACTTCTTCCTCAAAATTTGGCTTAAAGTCTGTTTATAAAAACCTGTTCACCACACATTTTGTCTGAGTATGTGTGACTCCACAACTATATTTAATACATAGGCAATCTAACAGAAAATATGACGCCAGGCCATGATGTATGTTGTGTTATTTTAATTACAGCCACAAAAGCCTCACTCTCACACTAAAGATGGATTATTCATTAAGGCATTTAACGTTATAATTCTTTTTCAAATGGTAACTTCATAGTATTGGAATTATTTTGATACCTGTAGATCATAATCTGCAACACTACACGTGTTGGTTTGGAGGTTATTTAATATGTTCCTTCTATGGAATTTCTAAATTAGTTGTTCCTGTCCCTTTTTAATCTTTTGACTCTATTTGGCTAAACTGTTTCCCACCACCATGAACGCCCACCCATTGAGGAGCAGGCCAATTTGGCATAACACCAGTTGCCACTTCATCTGCATGGAAATGCTGGCTGCAGCTTTGCTCACCCATGTCATGTCTGCTGCAGCAGCAGCAGCAGCAGCAGCACATCAGCCGGATAATGACTAGGTGATGTGGTTTTGTGAAATCTGATGACAGCCTGTATGAACCAGTGTGTACTGCTCACGCAGGGAGACGGTGCACATGCAGCCTAAGGTGATGGGGCAGACCGTGACTGTGTGGGTAGTGGAAACCCCCCTCACATTACTAGCTTCTCGTCCTATTCATTTTCACACCTCCATGTCCGCCCTCTATCATGTCATTCTTTATGTTTGTGTCTGCACTGGGCTCCCGCATGCGTCTATGATTGTGTTTTACAAAGGAAAGTCAAAAAACAAACGAATCTAGTAGCATGTTTTCTTGTGTCATCTGTCTCCACACGCCTCTAACACCCCACAGTTGTATATTGTAGGCTTTGTTGTTGAACCTGACAAGTACTACTGACCTGTACCCAACATCTTTGTAGTTTTATTTGACCTGATGGGATTTTTCCTATTGCATTGATGCTTCATGTCAGTACTTTTGCTTTTAGAATCAACCATTTAAACAACCCACATACTTAATGAGCAACCACTTCTGACATTGACTATATTCATGCCCCTAGCTTCTGCTTTCTACTAACTGTCAAACTACACTTCTGCATCTTTAAAAATGGCAAACAAGACAGCCTAAAGTAAAGGCGGCATCACACTTTTCTTTAGAAGGGCCTTTTCTGACATAAAGCCTGTCTCAAAGATTTGCCTTTGGTGCAGCTGCGATCAGAAAGGCAACCCTCTGCAGCTTCTATTAGTACCATGGGACAGGGATGAGGCGTTTGCTGATTAGATTAGTCGCACTGTTCTGCTTCTCCAAATTGGTTTTGCAGTTGGTTTTTTCACATCTGCATCCTGATGAAAGTGTCTGTGTGATAACCATACTGATGCCACTGATAAAGGTAATTACTGTATGATGTCAGTTGTTTGAAAGGGGACATTGGGAGGGCAGTCTTTTTCTAATTAAAGCCTTGAGAAAGAGCTTGCTAACAAGGTGAAGACTCGGTCTTCAACACATTATTTACGAGGACCTTGCACGTTTAATCTGTAATACACCAATAGCCAGGGCACTATGTCACTGATGCAGCCTCGTGGAACGGCGTTTGAAAAGACCTGTAGTGCTGCCTTTGTTTTGTTTTTTCACAATATACATTTTCATATTTGATTGTCTGTATTTATGATAATTTATGATACATTTTTTTTTAACAATTTGAATATATTTTCAAATTAAGAATATTCGTTGACAGCCCTAGCAGGTGCTGGGCTGACTAAAGAGCCAATGTGGAAACTAGGTGACCACAGCTATGTTCAAACATTGGTTTCAGTTTGATAAGAGGCCAAAGAGACCAGGTTCCTTCTTGTGGTGGAGTGCGAAGATGAGGCCCATCTTGGTCTGCTTGTGGCTACTTGTCTTCTTTTCTGGGCTTTTACTCGAGAATCAAATAGTATAAGGTAAAACGTAGGATGTTAATGTATTTAAAGCAAGTTCTATTCGTACATTTATGTTTGGCTTCTGTACATGTTGAACCTGTTCCTCTTTTCCTGCTAATTTCACCCTCTCTCTAACACCGTCCTTCTCTACCTCCCTCCAGCCTTCAACCACTGCTGTAAAGACACTGGTTTCTTAATGGTGTTTAAGTGTCGAGAGGAGAATGCAGCACTGAAGGAATGTCTGACAATACAGTGAGTCTTTTGCAATGTGGTATCGCACCAACATCTTCTGCATGGGCTTACCCACTCTGTCAGCCATCCTCGCACTCTCAACTGTTGTCTGTCAAGTCTCAGTCACCTCAAAACCATATCATCACCATACAAGTGAGTCATACAGGGCTACATTAATTCTGTAAAATAAATACTGTACCTTTTGTCTTCCACCAGCTACAAAGACCCTGCGTTCTTCGAGCTGTGTAAGCAGGAGTACATCCAAGAGAAGCTGGAGTTTGAGAGGACAGGGGTCCCAACAAAGAACAGGAAACAAAAAGTCCCAACTAGCATGTAATGAGTGACACGACAACCCAAACAACTTCCCTCTTTTTGAAGGCGAAGGTGCAGAGTGTGAGCCAGAACCAGCATCAAGCCCTACAAACCCAGAATAAATGGTCATCTGGCTTGTAACTTTTAAAGGCACAAGCCTGTGTATTTAATTTAAATATGTGGAGTGACTAAAACTGATTTGGTGTGCAAGAGTGGAATATAATAAAAACAATTGCTATTTTCATATGTCTCCATCAGATGGCCAACATGATCTTCTTAATAGCATTTGCATTACATTTACCAATGAGCTTATTGATTGATAGAATGTGTAGCTCTGATCATACAGTCACCTCCTGTTCCTAAACCTAGAAGATCTTCTTTAGAGTGCAGAGCTTTAGCTTCAGATGTGTACAGTCAAATTGAGGGATGTTCAATATCTGCTGAACACTTTGTTGTGTCTGTTGTAAGGACGAGTCCTGTTTGTTGCCTTTGCTTGGACCAACAGCTTGGTGCAGAAGAAAGTAGAAGGCCTTAGAAATTTAAAAGACATTCATACACTATATGTACGAGACCTCTGACTAAGCAATGAACCATGTGTGGTAATGTGACATATGCAATGAATTGTGACATTGTAAATAAAAATATTGAGTAGCAGTACAGTGTGTCAGTGGTAAATGAGACCAAACATGAAATGTTCATGAATGCATTTTGTTCCAGATAAACCTTTAACATCTTCTGTTTTATTCGATCAAACATGAATGATATATGTATATCAGAGGTTTGGACATTCTTTACACAGTTGAAAAATTCAATTTCAATTCAGTGCATTTTCAAAGGTAGCTGGTAATTTAAGAATTTTGATTGCTCTCTCGTTGGCATTAATTGGTACAGCTCTGGTTAAAAGTAGTGGTAACACTTTACTTGAAGGTATCTACATAAGAGTGACATGCCACTGTCATGAACACGTGAACCCTAACCCTAACTCTGACCCTAACTTGTCATGACAAAAACCTAATGACAGAAGCGTTATGTCATGAACGTGTATGACTTGTTTATGTTTATGACACGTTCATGACAGTGTCATGACACTCTTATGTAGATACCTTCAAGTAAAGCGTAACCAAAGTAGTTTTGACATTGACAGTGAGCCGAGCATGAGCCTGACAGTCAGACCACACTAACGGAACAGTCTGGAGCTAAATTAACGTCTTAAACAGATTACGTTATCGGTTATAATCGGTTGTTTATTTTTAATGTACAATTTAAAAAAAAAGTAGAAAAATCAATTTTGGTTCAGTTTCTGTTCCATTATAACCACTTCACCTTTTTCGTGTCTTCGTTGTGCTTTCATATGAGACCGACGGTTCAGTCCTTCCGTCTCATATGTTCTGTGTTTTGTAATGGGGTATCCTTTTAGTTCATAACTAAGTGTATTTATCTCCTGGATTGTTCAATATTTTTTCTGTTCTCTTTTTGGTGACGGCTGAATTGACTAAATCACTGTTGTAATCCATGGATGTGACAAGGCAGGTGACCGTTTGGTTGCCTTACATTTATTAGGTCTTTGGTGTTTTTTGCCCCCAACGTCTCCTCCGCGGCAATGGTTATGTTTAGGGTCAAGGTTAGGGTTAGCTGCCTGGAAGGCGCCGTTGGAGACAAAAAACACCATCAAGCCATTTATTACAAGATTATTGAAAACATCAGTATCCAGCACTTGTTAGTTGTCAACAAGGCAATAAGGTATTCTTACGTAATATGTACAGTGTGCAATTACATTACAATTCAATTTTTTTTCTTTTTAGCAAAAGTTTTTTTTTTTTTCCTAGAGCCTACTTTTTTTTTCTCCAAATTGTTTGTCTGCAACATTTGAAAAACCTAAGGTATTCAATGAGAAGCCGGAACCAAGAAAAGTTTAACATTTTTAATGGATACGTGACTTTTAGTTGCTAAAATCGGAGACTCGGCTAGTTGATGCATAGTTTCAGCAGTAGTATGGATACCTTGTGATGGAATTGTTCTGTTGCAGAGACATTAAGTGTAAAAAATAAGTTTTGCTAGTTTCAACTGTAAAGTTGCTTGATGTGCCAAAGTGTCCAGTTTGATTAAATTGAACCACCGAACCTTATTGCTAAACTGAGTAGAAACACAGCAACACAGTCAGATCCTTATCCTTCGTTTAATTGATCATATTTACAAACAGTCTGAAGTGCAGTAAATCTAAAATATAATCCATATCTACTGTACATTGCATTTTGGTTTGCAAATAGTTTACAGAAGTATGAAACTACTGCTGTAAAATAACATTTCTTAAAAATTAACAATAAGACCACAGTTTTGAAACAGACTGAAGAAAATGGAAAAAACAAAAAAGTATTTTCAACAACCAAGGGCCTTTGTGCTTTGTGCACCTAATTGTCAAGTCACAGCTCACATTTCTTCAAGTTAATAGACTTGTAGTCTTGCCGCCATCGCAGAAAGCTCTTATACACATCAGAAGGGGTGGGGGAGAAAAACGACAAAGCCTATGGTTTGGAGTGCAAAACCGCGTTTGGCAGAGTACTGAAGCCCACCATATACATTTATACAGATATGCACATTCTTCCCTCTGGGAATCTTTGTATTCTACGCATAATTGTGTTTTATTTTGTACATAATTCAGTTGTTTATAATCATGTGACTTAAAAAGAGAATTCAAAGAGAAACTACCCCCTCACACAACAACCTGCCTCATACTGCAAAACAAATGTATCATAGTTAACATCAGCACAGTACAGAGTTCAGATACATTTTCTATAATTCAAAATCTCCACAGGTTTCCAACTTAATCAGGGTTTCAAATACACGGGAGTGTGTGAAGCCTTTTCCATGAGTCCTTCACATTTAAAAACATCCAACAATGCACAGCCTTACATCTTACATGCCCCTTTACAACTGAGAAAAGAAAACGACACAAGAGATGCTGTCTGACGGTAGTTCTGAGAGAATTAAACACGTGATAACAGGCAGATTTAAGGTTGAGGCTTGAGTTGTGAAGTCTCTACGGAAATCGTCAACAGTTGAACCTTTTTCTGGTGCCAGTGAGGGTGCAGTGGTTTATTTCAGAAAGCAATACTATTTTTAAATTAAAAGAATTTGCTACTCACTACGCAATATCCTTAAAAATCCAAATACTGTAAGTGCATTCTAAAAATGATTTGGTAAGCATTGGTAGATTGACAGCCTACTTTGATATTGATCCATAAGGACTTAACAAAAATAACAATTTTGAGGGGGGAAAAAAAAAAAAAAAAAAGGATGGCATTTGGTAGCTGTTATAATTTGGAACAAAGAATCTGATTATCCTATAGTTACTCTATGTCCTTCGTCACAGTACAAAAACAATCACATCAAGTCCTCATACCTACTCATCTCCTTCACGTGATCATGAGACATACATTGGACTAACATACCTTGTATACTTTACAGCGATGAAATGTAAAAAGACTTGCATTGGAGAGAGTACAGTTTTACAAATTCTAGTACAATGCTGTGGCCCCAGTGATCACTGGCCACAGGGAATGGAGAAAGAGGCCCTTTGAGCCCTATTAGGTTTATTATGACGATATACAGATACAGGCTGGCGAAAGATGCCCACACACTGATCTGCACACACAGGCACACTCTGTTTGATGTGTGTATATGCACACAGAAATACAACTGCTTGTATGCATGCTTGCACACACTTATGCATGTGCATACAAGGACACACACACACCGACAAACTATTTATTCTGCTCATCAAATGTTCCTCTGCAAAGTCCGATATGTTCACCGATGCGGTGTGCAGAGATAACAGAGTAATGAGTTAACTGAGTCTTTACCTCCAAAAAAGGCCTCCTCTGGCCTCAATTAGCTCCCGCAACGAGCAGGTCCAGTGCAGTCCAGCCCAGAGGAGTGGTCTTATCAACTTAAGGCAGGTTAGGTGGTAGCTATGTGGCAGGGTTGGAGAGCCCATTCATTCATCCATTTGTTTATTTTCCATCCAATTACACACTATTTAATCATCTATTCTCCCTTTGAAGTTTCCCCTCAAAAGGGCTTGGCCCACTCGGCATTGGGGGGGCTCCTGGGACTGCAGTTTCCGATTGAGGACGAGGAGTTGGATGCAGCGGAGTGTCCCTCCCAGAACATGGCATCACTGGGTTTGGGGGGGCTGGGGAAGGAGCGCGAGCTGTCATCCAGGGAGGCTTGGTTCAGGGGAGGCGGGGGCAGGACGACCGAGCAGGTGTCGCTGCCAACCAGAGCCTCTCCTGAACAGCTCTGGGAGGGCCAGGGCCCGTTGTACCAGCAGTCCGCCCTCAGGCTGTCCGGCAGCACGGCGCCTGACGGGCCGCCGGCAGGGGGGCAGGGGCGGCCGGAGCACGAGGGGAGTGGGGGGGCACTAGGGGGGCGAGGCACTGACGCCCGAGGAACTGCGTGGTGGTTGTTCTTTTCCACGTCGTCCAGACACTGGACTGGAACTGTGGAGGCAGCTAGAGACAGACAGAGGGGTGGGACGGTAGCAAGAGAGAGGGAGGAAAGACGAGAGCAAAAGGCACAGTTGCTTATGAGATCTGCTAATGTTTGCATTGTATTTCCAAGAAATACAAAACAATATTTTGACTATCCTTCCAATTGGTAATGATAATACTAATTTCACTGTGATGATATGGGGACATGGTCTAACAGAAGGCAAGGAGAAACCACACAACCTGTCCATTGCCAAAAGGTGACACTGGATGCTCCGTCAGGTTCTTGGTTCTTTTTTACTTATTCTTTGATCATATATTCCTAATTCATTTTTTTATTTTTATTTTATACAATATTTTATTTAGACATAGTTATTGTATGGCTGAAAAGATACAATGAAAAATGAAAAAAAAAGCTTTTCACTACCTTAATATTTGGCATACAGTTCAATTTGAGTGCACTTCAACTGCAACTGTAAACACATTGATAGAGCACAAAAGATTATGGGTGTGATATACTTAAGGATAATTCAAAGTAATGTATTCTATGTCTGAAGAGTTGATAACTGGCATTAACTACTGAATTTTGTAGACGTGCATTACTAAAAGGTCAGAAATAGATATCACCAACTTACAGTTCATTTCTACATCCGTTATAAGTAGACAATAAGTGACACAATCGAAGGCAACTTAGATTTGGTAAGACTTCAGATGAGATTCATTTTATTCCATTTTTCTATGTAAAAGGTGGTGAGGTGTGTATTAGGGCTGCAACCAACGATTATTTTCATTGTCCATTATTCTGTCGATTACGAGTATTTTGTCAATTAATCGATTGGTTGTCTGGTCTATAAAATGTCAGACAATTGTGAAAAAAATGTCGATCAGTGTTTTCCAAAGCCCAAGATGATGTCCGCAAATGTCTTGTTTTGTCAACAACTCAAAAAGATTCAGTTTACAGTCATATAGGAGTGAAGAAACTACAACACATTCACATTTAAGCTAAAATCAGAGAATTTCTTTTACTTTTTTTTTTCATAAAAAGACTAAAACCGATTGATCTATTATCAAAATAGTTGCTGATTAATTTGATAGTCGATTAATTTAATAATCTTTGCAGCTCTAGTGTGTAGGATTTTTTTCTACGTAGTGTTTGTGATATCAAGCTGCCAACATAAATGAAGCCATCTTCTCTTTTTTTCCAACAGCTGGAAGAGCTTTCCTTTTGTATTTGGCACCACTGTCGCACCTCTGTACTTATTTACACATGGATTAAACTTAGGTTTCTAAAGAGATTTAAGAATTCCAAGGTGCGTTCAACAAGCCTTTTGATCCCCGACTAGTTAATAGGCCTCGTCGTGTAGAAACAGAGAAGTGAGGTAAAATCTCACGCCGTGCAGCAGGCATACATATCGTACAATAAAACCTCTGCACCATGTAAATATCCCAAATAATAATTAGGTGTTTGTTCACCAGAACAAATCAAACAGACCTCTATGCAAAAACTAAGCCAGGCTTTTATTCCATACAAAGCATAATACGTATACAAATCAGATGTCCTAATCTCACACACACGTACACACATTGTGTTGCCTTCAAAAAAACATTTTGAGAAAATAATAAAGTTTAAATGAGTTTCTCCTCCCTCTTTTGTATCTACCTCTCTCCATCCACACATCATCCCTCCCTCCCTCCCTCGCTACTCTTCCATGAGAGGGTCTCCTGAGTCTAAGATTTGAATAAAAGTGATTCCAAAGGATGAACATTAGAAGAATACAGATGCAAAATATAACTGAATAAATACATAGCCCCCCACCCCCCCCATCTCTACCACTCCTGCTTTCATTTTTTCCTCCATCTGTCTCATCTAAGTTACAGGATTACCCTGTTATTCAGTGGAATAAATAGGCCAAGATTTATTTTCTTGCCATATTTCATTCTAATTTTCACCTCCTAGTCTCCTCTTCTGACACTCCAAGGGAATTGACAACAGAGGTAATCTCTCCTAGGGTAGAATTCATCATCACAGAGGGAGAGGCAGAACAGACTATTTTATGATGTCCTTTATCAAAGTGTTTGAGTACTTTGATAATATCCACAGTCTTATCACACCCTTATACAAATTGCAACAAGGAGTAGCAGGAAAAAAAAACCTCTCAGTAAGTGGTACTTTTTCTTAGA
The DNA here is from genome assembly GCF_031162955.1 of Sander vitreus. Lineage (NCBI taxonomy): Eukaryota > Metazoa > Chordata > Actinopteri > Perciformes > Percidae > Sander > Sander vitreus. The sequence goes on along the minus strand of NC_135860.1, from coordinate 21,940,367 downwards.
AGAGCCATTGCCTTAACAGAAGAGAGGCAGTAGTAACCCCCTTCTTTCGTTTGATGTTAGCCACATTAGTTCCTGTGTAGAGAAGCAAGGCTTGAATTCCAGCAACTATACGTGAAGTGCACATCAAACTGACACTCGGGTCAAAGACCCATTTTCAAATGTCAGACTGGTTAAATATGTTAACACTTGTCAGTATATTAATTCACTTCTGCAGTTTGGCTATGAAAAATTAAGTGTGGTTATACAATCTCTAACTATAGTTTTCAACTTCACATTTTATTGTGCTTATCGTTCAGTTTCCAGTCTAGTCCAGCATAATCGTTATTAGGGCTGCACGATATGAGGAAAATATGCAATAACGTTGTTGAATATCGCGATAACGATACTACTTGCGATAAATAAACAGACATTAACGTGTACTCAGTTCTGCGTTTCTGCTGCTTTCAGTATTCTGCTAAGATACAACGCACTGCGTGTTGAATTTTAAACAAATGAAAGGAAATCATTTCTAACATTCTTTTACTGAACAAATTGAACATTGAATTGAATATAAAAGGCACCACTAAAAGTTACATTATAAAGTGCAGTTTTCTACTGATATTTTCTTTCAACTAACACAAAAAATCTGTCTTTCACAATATGTCGCAGCCTTTCGCGATGTGTAGTTGCGCCAGTTGATGATTAAAAAAAAATAAAAAAGATATATTGTGCAGCCCTAATCTTTATGTCACTAAAACCTTTCACATTGAAAACCTTCTAAAAGTGTTAGGGACTATGCAAAGTTTAGTTTACATTTTTTAAAGCGGGGTACAGACAGCTTCTCTAGAGATGGGAGCTTCTCAAAGTCTCGAATACAATCAGGTTGAAATCAGAGGTACAGCAGGCCACATACAGAGAGGCAAAAGTACAGGTTGAATGACATTTATAAATATGGCACTAGTATGTGCAAAGTTTGCAAAGATTCATATATTTTACAGCAGAAAAAAACCCCATCCTTTTTCATAAAGGATATTGTCTAAAACTAAACTGAATAATTACCTGGGCCCTTAAAGTAAAAGCAGAATTTGTATTACTAGTCTGGAAGACATATATAACCTGAAAAAAGATTTCAAATTGCTATGAGGACGTATAGGACATACAGGATGCTCTCCGTGCTGTGTACACTGGAGCTGAGGAGGTGTGAAAAGGCAGAAGGGGAGCAGTGCTGTTGGATTATCACATATACTGACACAAGCACAGAAATTGAGATTGGAATGATTTGTATTAAAATATACAACAACAAATGGCACAACCCTGAGTATGCCCACATGTTAGAGTGTGTGTGTGTGTGTGTGTGTGTGTGTGTGTGTGTGTGTGTGTGTGTCTCACCTTGTCTTGTCTCACTGATGAGTGGCCTGAGTTTCCTAATCAGGCCCGTTTGGTGCTTCAGCTCTGAATGGAGACGAGTGACCTCGCAACGCAAAGACTCGTACGTCTGCTGAATGCTCCTCTCCCTGCAGGAGAACAAATATTGTGTTTAAGGGATTTCTGCGTTTCTAGGCAGCCTGTGTTGGTAGAAACATCCAACTGTCAGAAAAGATCTTGCGTTGTGCAGATCACAAGCTGTGTGGCATACTGCAGCTCACAGTTTCACTCGAGTATCATTCAAATAGCCTTGCTATTGTTGTACTTACTCTAAAAAGAAGGTATTTTGCGCAATTATTCATGTTTGTTGACATCCCAGGATGTAAAACTGGCAAGACTTTAATTTGGTCGTTTGTAGGATACATTATCATAGAAACCTAATCTATTTAGCATATTACAGAAATTCCTAAAGAGGCTTGTTTTTTTGTGATAACTTGAATTCTTCTTTGCTGATGCATTTAACAAAACCAATTGTGCTGATTTAAAACCACAGAGGAGTTTCACAGCAACATAAGGCACATATTAGGCTATATTTCAGAGACTTGCAAAGGAAAAACACTTCCCTACACTAACAATGATGCCATTCTTGACACAAAAAGAACAATCTATATTGATGGATTAAATGCTAAACCACCCAGAAGCGTCAGCTGCAGTACAAACAAAAAAAGTGTTTTTAAAAGGCAAAACCAACAAACTGTCCTATCCACAACTTATGGATAGATGCCAAACGTATTCACACTTAGCGTTAACTTCAAACACCTGTCTGAAATATAAGAAGAAAAAAAAAAATACAAAGAAAAACTGTGAGGAAAAACTCAAGCTTTTTGTGCTGCTAAAAACCAACATCTGAAAATCGTTGACACATGAAAGAATTATAATGCACGATGCATGCACCACAGATAGAATTTTCTCCATGAATTGTGAGGAGATGTTAATTTAAAAGGAGATTATCTTCACTGAAACAGTAGGTAGGTGGAGGGCGATTCCATATGCTATAGACCCTGTATACATCAAAACACTGAAGTGCTAATTTGAACTATTTGCAATGGCAAGTGTTAAGGGTTTAGTTGGTGGTGATCATGTATACAGTTCAGGTACTTCTGAGTTTATATGCATATCATAGGCTGTTATAAGTTAAAATGTATAAAGCTGCACCCTCCTCTAGTGTCCAAAAGGGAGAATTACAACACCAGCAGAGACCATGCCGTGTAGAACAGTGACATCACATCCCGTGTGTAACAATACACCTATCTAACCTGTGAAGTCTCTCTCATGCCATTTGTCCCAAACTTGCTCCTTGTGCCACGTCTTGTGACTTTCTACAGATGTTTACAGGTGCTGTTTTAGCTAGAATACATGAACACCATAAACTATGCTTATACTTATTTTCTAGGAAACAACTGAATTAATTCAACATGTATGTATGATGTAAAACCCATCATTTGAAGTCATTACATTTGTTGCATTTGCAGTTGAAAACATAGATTGGAAATGTCTTCCATGTGTTGCATTTAAGTGCCGATGGAACGCATTGCATTCACAAGCTGTCAGAAAACAAAAAAAGAATCAAACATGGACATTTTGCTAGGACAACATGAATTTTGCAGCCTCCTGTCTTAAAAAGATTGCTACTTTAGTTAGTATAGTTACTGCAGTTAACTTTGAGGTATCTGGAGTTTTTATTAGGGTAAATAAAGTCCAACTGAGAAGCTGCATTAGAAGCAAATGCATTTTAAGTAAGAAAAACAATGAACACTTTATTTCTCTAATGTTTATACTGATGGTTGCTTATGATGACTATCACCAAGTGAAGGATCATCATTTTATTTACCACCGCAACAGTGCTTATTTGTTTTGTCATTTTTGGTCACTGAAATGAGGGTTGGGCACAGTTTGTGCTAAAGATCTATTCTGGTTATTTACCTTTGTACCGCTGTTTTGTTTGATGTTTGTACTCCATATCATGTGTAAATAAATAAAATCTGAATTGGCAGCCACTCTTAAATGATATTCATAAAACACTATACCTTGTATTATACTTTGCGTCACAGGTCTGGTCCAAGTCTGGTCCATTAAGGCCAAGGGGTTCCTCCTAAAACAGAGTTAAGTCATGCAAAATAGAGAGTGGAGGTGGTGTCTGAAGTTGTACTTAGTATTTTTGTGGGTTTCATTATAGCATAACTCCTACGCTCCCCTTCAACCCATACTCCCTTTTCTATTTGTTTCTCTCTTTCGTCCTTCAGTAATTCATTTTTCCACTGATTAAGTTCAAGCAAATCCACCCCTGGCTGTTGTTCTCAGTCCCACTTCTCTCCACTACTCTGTTTCCCACTGTCCCACTGTCTCGCTCTGCCCTAACAGCTCTCCTCTGCTCTTTTCCTCTCCTCTAATTATGCCACATCTCTCCCCTCTTATCTTACCCCTTTTTTTTTTCTTCTCTGTCCTACTTTTTTTTTTCCCCAACTCCTTCTTCCCACCTTCACTTACCCCACTTCTCTCCAGCAGCCTACTGTTTTCCAGTGTCACCCTCTCCAGCTCCTCCTGCAGTTTGTGGATCTTTAGCTCAGTGCTGACCCTGTCCACCTGCCAGTAGTCCTGAGGGCTGTTCAGGCTCTTCATCACTGGACACACACAATACAAAAACATGTGTTAAGTGTTAATGTTTTCCATTTGGTAGAAAAGAGACATTAATGATAGTGACTTTTGCTGTATAATAATTGTATTTACAATGAATCAGTTACTAGGGAAGATATGGTAATGCAGTTAAATACAGAGCAATACACTTTAATATGTAAAGCTAATACATGGTTTTACACAATGTTGGGTTCAGATCCTCTGTAATTCAAAGTAGAAATACAGCAGTGTAAAATATATTCTATTACAAGTAAAAGTCCTGCATTCAAATTTTACTTGAGTACAAATATAGAAGTATAATCAGCAAAATGTACAGAAATAAAAGCGCTTTATATGCAATTACCCCTTTAAGAGTACTATACTGTATTATATATATACACACACACACACACACATTACTGGAGTATTTTAATTGATGCATTGCATTCATGTGTTAACAGTATTTCAATGTTGTAGCTAGTCGAGGTAGAGCTAATTTCAACTAATTTCTATGTGTTTGGGTAGTTAAAGCTACAAAAAGCATCATATTCTATCAGTTTATCACAGGTATTGTATGTAAAGTATTGATTTGAAAAGTCCCTAGTAACTACAGTACAGCTGTCACATAAATAAAGTACAGTAATACCCTCTGAAATGTAGTGTAATACTGTAGAAGTATCCAGCAGTGTAAAAAGTAAATACTCAAGGACAAGTATCTCAAGAAGACTGTACTCAAGTACAGTACTTGTTGTTTTTCTCTGATATTTTCAGCAGCCTTATTTCAACACTAACACTGGTGCTGTAGTTTGGTAATGTGTGTTGGTTGTAGTAATGAGTGTTCAACCTCCATACCTATTTTGGTACCGACTAAATTGTATCCGTAGCAACAAGTACCAAATCCTGGCATCAAATGTGTAGTTGGTGTACTTTATTGATCCATCTTGGGGAAATTCTGTTTTTCTTTTCTTTTTGATATGTGTGTACTTGAATGTAGTTAACTACTTTTCACCCCTAGTTTTACATGTCACACTTCAGATTTTACACAGTAGCAGTTTTTAAAATATAAATGTATAATAATCATCTCACTTAAAGTGATCATATTATGCTTTTTGGCTTTTTCCCTTTCCTTTATTGTGTTATATATCTTTTTTGTGCACATTATAGGTTTACAAAGTGAAAAAGCCAAAGTCCACCCCAAAGGGACAACAGAAAACTCTGTTCACAAACTGCTCCAAACAGCTGTATTGTAGTCCAGCCTTTACTTCCATGACGAACGTCCGTCACTTTGTAACACACGTTATAATGCTCGCCTAGCTGCTAGCGTGGCATGCCCTCATGCTCTGCTTCTGACTGGCAAGTAGTGCTGACCTAGGTAGTATGCATGTGGGACTCACAACAAAGATGGAACAGAAGTGAGATGCCTCACTCTGTAGCTAAAACAGAGAGCCCAACACACAGGGTGACAAGAGGAGCTGCAGCGATGTGCAGTACAACAAAAATATGGTGTTTTCTGAAAATTAAACCATGTAAACCTATTCTGATATAACCTCTAAATACAATTATGAACCTGAAAATGAGCATAATATGAGCACTTTAACTTAAGAGGATTTCTTTCTCCTTTTGTTGTGTGAAGCAAATTTATACAGCTGTATGTGTTTTGTCCGAGCATTAAATGAATTCCATTGTTCACGCAGTCTTTAAAAGTACTGTTCAGCTGTTAGATGAGTAGTAGCAACCCTATGTGCTCTACCTGTACCTTGGCTGGTCTCCATCTCCGTCTTCAGCTGAAGCAGCTCCAACTCTTTGGCCTGGAGCTGCTCCGTCAGCAACCTCTCACTATCACTCTTCTCCTTTTTCTGACAGAGAACGAGAGGAGGCGGTGAGTTAGAGGGGTAAGATCGGTGCTGTATTTATGTGTAATGATATCATAAGCTTGGTGTTTCTACTTACGTTTTTAAAGCAAAATTATAGCAGAAGAATTAGTTACAAAAATGTTATTCTCCCTACACTTAAACATATGCAGTGTTTTCAGGTTTGCAACATACTTGATCTTTTGTGCCAGGCTCTAGTTAGTTTGAGGAAAATTCAATCAGTAAACGCACCAGTTTGTTAAGCTCCATCTGCAGGTCCTCCTTCTCTATATAGATACCTCGGTAAGCACTGAAGGCCTTGTTCACATACTGGGGACCCTCTGATGGAGGAGCCTCTGGCCTGAAGAGCTACAGTGGAGATAGATAAAACACACAGAGAGAAGAGGGGGGAGATCAATTTCATTTAATTCACATATCTGTGTTCGGTTACTTTCCTCCCACCACATCCTATCTTGATGGGCCAAATGCTGCAGCAGATAAAACTACAGCTGATAAGAAGAAATCAGATGCTTCTAGAGAGGCAACTCTGCCCACATGTTGTGCAGCATTTTCACTTTCGCCAACCATCTGTATTAGGACCCTTCCTTTTTAAATAGCTCTCTCTGGATTGTACTCCATTCTTTTTTTTTTTTTTAAATCCAATTTCAGGAGCCAAGTGTAGTGCTCCAAAACATTGTTTGGCAATACCGTACTTTTCCAGACCCCTTCTCGGAGCAGATTTATTTCTCATTGTTTCATAGCTTTGACTATACACCAACAATATTAATGATGCTGGCATGCAGACTCTCTCAAAGACTATTTTGTGTTTGTCCATAATTCTGATGACCAGGGAAAAAAAACAGTTTTCATTCATTTCTGTCAATAGCCCAACCATCTGGATAAGCAGTATGTTTGTTTACGTCCTTCTCCTCATGCTGTTAGCTCTATCTTCTCCTTGCCTCTCTCCCAACATCATCACCAATTCATTTACATCTATACCTTATCCTCCAGCTGCTTAACCCTCTTCCTCAGCAAGGTATTCTCTCGCTCTGTGTCTCTCAGCCTCTTCTTGATGTCCTCATAGGCCGTGACCAGGGCGAAGTGGGAAGCAACTGATTCATCGCCGGCACACACCGATACAGGACTCTCGCCAGCACCGGTGTAGGCCGTCTCATGTTTAAGGATGCAAATGTCATCATCCACTGCCAGGGGCTCCATGCCTGCACAGGCCTACTCTGTAGCAGATAGAAGACCTGGGGACCACATGAAGAGTTTCATTGTCAAGGTGATACATCTCTGTTGTTGTTGCAAAAGACAACAAAATGACTGAACTAAATGAAAAAACTGTCGGTTTTACAACTTAAGTTAGCACTATCATAAAGCATTTGTATTGCCTTGTGTTTACAATACATTGGCTTGTTATGTAGCTTTGTAGCTAGTTTCTGCCCATTATTGTAACATGTTAGGGGATAGTTGGCCATCGCTATGGTTTGTACTACATATCCCACAGATCAGACTGCAACCATACAGTGTCCCAGTGCTGTAACTTTGTTTGGTTGATGACACTTGCTGCAGGAAATGTACAATGCATCACTTCCTGTGTGCAAGAGACATTTACAAAAGGAAAGAGCTGCCAGAGGTGAAGTGTTTAACTTAGAACAACAAATGCAACAAAATGAAGGGGATTCAAGTTAAATCGGATCAGATTCAACATTGATCATATCTCAGAAGAAGTTGAGCACAATGCTTACAGGTTCACATTGTTGGTCTGGATATAGGCAGAGTTTCAGCTTAAATTTGATGGGGTTTACACTTTTTTTTTAAATTGGCCTAATCTTAAAGTGGAGATGAAATGAAAAATACATTTTTAACCCTTTTAGATCACATCCCCAGTCATATTGCGTACCTATTTACCAATATATGCCAAGCACTACAAAAATCTGTCTTTGTATTTCTATCAATTTTCTTCCTGTAAAACAAAAAAGTATGTGTGCTTAAGTAAACTATTACCAACCAATTTCAACCAATAATACAGTGACATCTGCCTGTCAATCAATCTGCAACTGTTAGCAGCACAGAGCTAATATCCATACACAGACAGATTCATATAGCTAGCTAGAGCTAGCAACAGCAGTGACAGTGGATGTGACTATATATATATATATATATATATATATATAAAGATATATATATATATATATATATATATATATATATATATATATGAGCTGTGATGGCATTGACACCATTTCATACGGTCTATGGTTGACACACAGAGACAGACTCGCAAAGTGAAAACAATACCAACAATGAGGCTGAAGTCTAATTCAATCAAGGAAAACTTTGCTGATTTTTAGTGGCAAGTAACCTAGTTATTAATGTAATTGTATTAATGGCTGCTCAGGTTTTGGTTCATCATTACTTCATGCAAGAGTTTAGTAAAAGGTCTAGAGTTGATTCTATGTGTGTCTGCACTGTTTGAGATAGGCCTCAAACTGCATCAGGCCAACCTTACATATCTTTCTTTTGCAAAGTTGACTCAACCTCCACCAAACTTTAATCCTGTGGCTTAGGCTATCTTAAGTCTATTTGACATTTTTTATTTATTTATTTTAAATATGAATATTGAAGATGGGCTTAAAGGTGTGAAAACATCAGCATGTGCAGTGGGTGTCAGTGGCAACGTCAGATCTATATGAGATATATAGCTGCTGTGAAGAGAAATTGGCAGTTTTGCAATTTGTGATATCTTGGACATTTGTATCCACTGTAGGATCCATGACCGCTTCCCATATAATAGCATACTGTGCATACAAAACCACAGTATTTGTGGGAAAATATGTTCTAAAGTGTTAAATACAAAGGTACAATTTGATTGTACACCTGTACAGAGGAGAAAATAGTTCAACAGTGACCTGTTGTTACAGACCTGTGTGGTGGCAATTTTGTAATCCCATTCTGACGAGACAAAAAACTTACAGTATTCTCACACTTTTAATGCTCAGAGCACGGTACACAAGACAAAGGTTAGTTTGTAATATGCACACTGATGGGACGCTGGTCTCTCTCTTTATACGTTGCCTTGGTCCTTTCCCTCTGGTCAGGGTTGTTTCTTTCAGTTATTGTTCTCAAGAAAAAGGGCTCATTAGCCAGAGGTCAGGATCTGTTGATGACACCCAGGTGGACACATATTTCCTTACACCTGTGATACATACCAAGTGACTCTCAGCAAGAATGTAAGCAGTCCAGCCAAGCTACCTGGACAGACACAGTGGTAGCCTAAAACTAACCGAATCCCCTTTCTGTTTATAGTAGCTCAGAGAGCAGCAGAGACAGTGCAGCTAACGCTAGTTGATGATGTCAGCAGGCAATGATGCAGCAAACACTAGAAGCCACGTTTTTAACACTGACGGACGACGCTTTTAGAAAAATAAGTTTCAGGAGAATAACTGGACATGCCATGCCATTGATACAAACCAAGTAAAACACAAACGCAGAGCCGCTTACTTTAAAGGACGACTTTAGAAAATGGTATGGAACCGAAACCGACCCCAGCAAGTCAAAACGAAAGTCAACGTGAATCCAAAACAAGGCACGTCATTTCGTTAGACTTCCATCGATAAAATATGAGAGCTAAAGGTTAACAGGGTAATATCAGCAACGAAGAGACCGTATTTAGTTCAAAGAGGCATTCAAAAGCAACCATAAGTGGGATGTAAACAATATCTCGGTTGTATACGATGCTAACGATATGGTGTTAGCTTCCGTGAGCCCTCTATTGACATCCGACAAAACACATTGACAGGCAGTCCTGAAATATGTTTCAGAATAACGTTACATAACACAATTACCAAACACTAACTATGAGACACACAACATATGTATCAACAGATTCCGAGATTAAAATGATCGATCTGTTGATGATAACAGTTAGCTAGCTCTTAGCTAACGTCTTCTGGCGAGGTGAAGCAAAAGCAGTCGATTATGTTTCACTCTCGACTCTCACTAACCGTGTTAGATGCTGTCCTCAATTAGGTGTCTGTTGACCACACGAGATTAGCATTTATTTTTGAAAAAAGAAGACTTCTTTCTCGGAGAAAAACAAAGAGACGAGGCTGGACTCTCGCACTGTGCCAGAACTGACAGGTGAGGAAACAAAAACTTCCGGGAGTCATTTGACTAGTAAAGTCCTTTCAAAATAAACGCACGATGCAAAATATTAGTCGTGGTTTATTATTAGTTTGTAGTTGTGGAAGAAGACGATAATTAACGCGATTTAGCTAGCTAGCTAGCTAGTTGGACAGTGTGTAAAAGAGGAGGAAACTCTCCTGGATTAGAAACATTTCAGTAAAAGTAATACGCTGACTTCACTAGCTACAAATTTTTTAACATTCAGTCAGGCTTTCAGTCAGTAGCTAACGTTACAGAGCTGACAAATTGATCCGAGGAAGAGTGACATTACAGAAAAGCTCGTGGTGAGGTCTAAACAGATGACGAGTCTTGGACAGTGCCATTCTCTGTGGTGCATGAGCAGCTGTGGTGATGATAACGTTACTCAGCTAGCTAACGTTACATTTCAGTAAGTAGCTAGCTAGTGTGTGTAAAGTGTGTGGTGTTGGTCCGTGTACGTTTTGATAGTTTAGCTAGCTACCTGATGGTGGTGCCAGACTACCTAACTCAAGGGGTCATCGTAGGTTAGGTTGTCCAACATTTCCCTAGCTAGTTAGTGAGGTTTGAAACCGTTTCTGACCCAGGGCCAGTGTTAGACTGGTGAACAGTCTCATCACAACACTAGCTACACTTTTCTTCCACAGCTAACTTTAGCTGGAGCAAAAGAAGATGCGACGAGTAAGCACCGATCAAAATCAGAGAAAAAAGAACTTACTGGCTCATGGCAGACAAAACAAATGCAAATAATTTTAATTCAATTAATGTAACAAATTAATTGAAATGGGGGTGGCAGCATAGACTGACTGTATATTAATATTAATGAGTGGCAGTAGCTCAGTCAGTGGGGAGTTGGGTTGGGAAACGGAGGGTTGTTGGTTTAAGTCCCCATACAGACCAAAGTATGGTGGTGGACTGGTAGCTGGAGAGGTGCTAGTTCACCTCCTGGGCACTGCCAAGGTGTTCTTGAGCAAGGCGGGTCACCTTTTTATGGGCAGCTCCCTCACTCTGACATCTCTCCATTTAGTGCATGTATAGGTACTGAGCATGTGTGTGTAATTCAGGCCTGTGTGTAATAACAACAGATTGAAAAACATTGTAATTTCCCCTTGCTGGATTAATAAAGTATACATTATTATTTTTCAGTGTGCCAATGTGCAATCGGCACAATGACTATTATTGCCCATACTTATTGGTGTGAATGCTGAAGGCATTCACTAACATGTTGACCAATGCTGTCATGTCATGGCAACCTGTAACTGCAGTTGGTCATGTGATCTGGTCCCTGACATGTTGACCTGTTGCTGTGAAGTGACTGTTTGTGTGTGTGTGTGTGTGTGTGTGTGTGTGTGTGTGTGTGTGTGTGTGTGTGTGTGTGTGTGAGTGACTGAGTGAGTGACTGAGTGAGTGACTGGGTGTGTGTGTGTGTGTGTGTGTGTATCAGTGTTAATTTTGACAGCAAATTCTGATTTAGTCTTAGTCTTTTCAATAACACACCATTTGGTTTTAGTCTTATTTTAGTCATCTGAAATCTTTTACTCTTAGTCTAGTTTTAGTCGACTAAATATCATAAGAGCATGCATTTGCCGTGGCTTTTTAAAATGGCTCTGCTGCTTCCGCATAAATCAACCTACCCTCAAAGATTCGCTCTGATTGGATTTCTTCCCAACTCGTCCCACAAAAAAGAGTGGTTCTGATTGGATCTCTTCTCCATTCGTCCCTCCCTAACATTTTCGTCTCATTTTTTTTTGTTGACTAAAGTGTCTGTTATATTTCGTCACAGTCTTCGTCATCATATCTGACTTTTTATTTAGTTTTTATTTAGTTTTCGTCCGTGAAAAAGGTTCGTCATATTTTTCGTCATAGTCTTTGTCAACGAAATTAACACTGGTGTGTGTACTGAAATGCACTGAAGGCTCTGTTATCTAAAGTACGGTAACAATCGTATGAATAATAGAAATTATGTTGGTGCAGTTGACACTGAATATTTTTAGAATGTGTCTGCATTTGTAAAATAAGTTAACATGGTTATAACATGGTTTAAATTGTTCTTTATTATTAAATATTTAATCATTATATTCCACATCTTTCAAACATTCTGGGTGTTATTCAACTTTTCAAAAGACATTCAGCATTTTTCAAAAACAAGATATTCCACATATTAAAGACATTATTCATATTATACTTTTCAATGATATTTATACTTAATAAACCCATTCCCACTTTTTCAACTAAAAACAATTAAAACATGCCACACCTTTCAAACAATCTAGGTATTATTCAACTTTTCTAAGACATTCATACTATTAACTGCCTCTCTGAGACAGGAGTCGTCATGGCATCCTTTAACTGCAGTTGGTCATGTGATCTGATCCCTGTGTTGAGCTGTTGCTGTGAAGTGACTGTGCCAAGTCTCTGTGAGAACAGCTGCTAGTGTTGAGGCCTGAGGTCAGAGTTAGTCCATCATCACATCATGTTCGCTTACAAATAACACCTCTTCTCCTTTTACCTCCCCTCTTCCTCTCTTCTTTCTCTACTCCTCTCCTCCTCATCTCTTCTCCTCCTCTCCTTATCTTCTCCTCTTCCTATCTTCCTAATATCGACAACTTCTCAGTCCCTCCCCCCTTTCTGCTAGAGCCAAAACTGTCTCCTAAGCCCCTCCCCCCACAAGGGAGAATGAATGCGTGTGCATGAGCAGTGATTGACACACAGATGCAAATTGCTCTCTCCCCTACAGTTTTCACTCTTCATACATCATGGTTAGTCAAAATGTGGGAAATCTTGTGCCGGTCGCAGAGATGTAACTATGGAATCCACCGGACCTAAACTTTTGGCTCTGTTCATACCAACTGCCGATAGAAACAATGAAATTAAATATCTGGAAGTAAGCAGACGGTTCCCTGTTTATTACCTGCTCTGTGTCGCATATATTTGAAACCATAAACATAAAAAACACATCAATGCGTTCACCAGACCTTTATCTTTCTTGTGATGATAATATTTTTGCCGTTTGCACCCACCGTTTTGATTTACAGAACAAACTTAAGAGGTGTAATTACCATTAAATGGACATGTTTGACCCATGTAAGATACTGTCTCCCCCTCCCTCACTGTGGAAATCACCATAGCAACAACTTCTTACACACACACCTCCTAGGCTCCTATCATAAAGACTCTTTACTGTAGGCCGTGTTGACCTCTCTTTACAGGACATGTAAAACAGCAGTGTAAAGGTAACTCAGATCAGCTGTTACTAATGGGGTCGGGGGGGCATCTAGCGGCATCTAGCTCAGCCAGTGAGAGCGTTCGCCCCATGTTGGCTGAGTCCTTTGCAGTGGCGTGGGTTCGAATCTGACCTGCTACTCTTCGCTACGTGTCATTCCCCATCTCTCTCCCCCCTTTTCATGTCTATCCACTGTCACTTCATAATAAAAGGGAAAAGCCCCAATAAATAGTCTCTAAATTTTTTTTATTTTTAGCATCGTAAAACACACACCATTCAAAGTTGACAGAAACCGAACAAAACTATAAAAAGCCGTTTTTCATCTTCTCTACACTTTTTCCAACCATCACAACTCTAGTGTTGGTTGAAATAAACACACCTTTACTGATTTACATGTGAAAATATGTCGGCTCTATACATGCTAAAACTATTGTTTTTTTTAAAGGGAGTCTAGTGGGTTTAGCACCAGCTACTTCATAGCGGTTTCTGGTAAACAGAAAGGTCTTACATTTTTAAAAAGGTATATCTCTGAAGGGTTAAGACACTTAACACTTCACCATTAAAACAACACTGTATGTATTTAAAATGTAAGCAAAACTTGGGTATTATATATATATATATATATATATATATATATATATATATATATATATATATATATTGTATTGCTAAGGCTTGCGTAACTAAACCTACCAGACTCCATGTAAATAATCAGTACTTTAAGCATCCTAAACCCACCAGACTCCATGTAAATAATCAGTACTTTAAGCATCCTAAACCCACCAGACTCCATCTAAATAATCAGTACTTTAAGCATCCTAAATCCACCAGACTCCATGTAAATAATCAGTACTTTAACCTTTCTATAAGTGGTACTACGCTGTACTGTGGTCTTGACCTGTATGCATTTGTGGTGTCTTGTAAGCCCATCCATACATTCCCTGTGTGTGTGACCTATGTACGTCAATACAGCTACTGCTATTAACCCTTAGCTAGTGTTATTCGGATGTACACCAAGTAGTAGGCACACTGTCAAAATTTCTTCCGGAATTTTCTAGGTATTAGTAACAATTCCCTATGATGTTATCCACCAAGCATTAGCTAGCATTAATGTTAGGTACTTGTCAACCAGCACATACATTGTAGTAACATTAAGCTGGATTAATATTGATATGTATCAATAAATAAGGTTTCTGCTGATTACTGTGTTGCAAAGTGGAATGTAACTAATCACAGAATGATGCATTTTGGCAGAAAAAGCAGTGTTACCAGTATTTTTTTCTGTGACATTGTATGATTTACAATGACTCTCGAACGTAGAATCTGGGTGCCCGTGTTTTGACGGAAGAAAAGAGTAACTAGATGGTGAAAGGTTATATGACGCCACCTCACTGTCTAAATGAAACGTGACGTGTCTGAAAATAAAATAACAGATTTCTCTGGGTTTGCCATTTTATGGAAACATTTGGGATAGTGTAACTACACAACTCAAAAAAATATATAATATAGGTATGGTCGTTTTTAGACAGTTTAATGCAGAAAAGTTACATATTGTACCTTTAACACAAACTGCATTTTGTCATATTTTCTGTTGCAGTTATTGAGTTGGGGAGCATTTAGCTAGGTAGCTAACTAACTGCTAACTAGCTAACGTTAGCTAGCTAGCTAAATCACCAAAACAAAAAGCTAATGTTAGCTGGATTAAATGGCATCTTTGTTTTTGGTTATATATTAACGTCAATTACTTTGCCTTGCTTGTGGAATTTTTGTCCAAATGGCTTTCACACTGGATTAAAGTAAAGTGATGCAATGACGTTATGCTGAACCCAGACAAATGTAAGCATTATTAGTTAATGTTAGTCACATATTATTTATTAACTACATATAATAATTAACGTTAATTATTTATCACTTATGTATTTATTTATTTATTTTTGTTAGTTGATACAAAATATAACCAGCTCTTCATGTTATGTCCTCTTTTGCCAACACAGTTGAAGATAAGCAAGTTGTCCAGCCCTTCTGTACTGCTAACGTTACGGCTGCTGGACTTAAAGTGTGAGACCATTATCAGGCGATGAATGAGTTTGGAAATTGTAAAACTACAACCCTGTGACTTGTTTTTTGTTTTTTTAATCATGAATTCATAATGACTAGAGCCCGTTGAAAATGTGCCTGTTTGGAACGGGCGATTGCTTGTAGAATTCTTCAAAACCAAATTGTACCCCAAAATTACTTACAGAAGGACCCCAAACCACTTACTCCACTGTAAAGCCTACTACTGACTTACAGTGTAGGCTACGTCTACATCAGAGGAAGACATTGTAGGCCAACCTACTTCTGTATTTACCTGACAGAGACAGACAAAATAATCAGAGTAATCAGACATTAGCGACCTGGCGACGGACTCATGGCAATGCGCTACCCACCCGGCCTGTTATGAGAGCTAATTAGCACATATCTGCATTCATCGACCACCAGAACCGGGCCGTTTGTACGTGTGTGCGGGGAGAGAGAGAGAGAGAGAGAGAGAGAGAGAGAGAGAGAGAGAGAGAGAGAGAGAGGTTTAGTGGCTTGACGGTTAATGGTGAAGTAGGGGATTTGATTCACGGGGGTATTTTGGCGAAGGTAATGTTATTAGTGTTGTAAGTTAACAGTAGACTTAATTAACCCAACCCAGGGTGAGTCTCAAAACTGCTGTGTCTGCCCGGTTCAACTCTGAGATTTTCTCGCATTGCACAGCGCTGTGAAGGAATAATCTCCAAGATTACGTTATGTTCTGCCAGCTCACAACAATTTAAAAGAGTCAAAGGCTGTAGCCCCCACCCTCCCCTGTTGTAAAGCGTTCTGCATGTGGCGTCTGCGTGTGATGTGCAGGTTACCTTCCCCCCAAACACGGACACACAACAGATATGTCTCGCTTTATTAGATAGATAGCCTGCCTATAAGTGGCATCAATTTAGTTTGGTCAGTTTGGTCATATTCTACAGTAATTGTAGGCCTACATGTTTAATGAACAAAAAAAAACAAACACATCTCTCAGTAACGTAGCATCAAACAGTCCCTCCAGGATTTTGCGGCCTTTTTTTGAGATTGTTGCGGCCCAAAATGCCTGATTTTGCGGGAGCTTTTGTAAAAAATTTCGATAAAAGTTGCAATGTCTTTTGTATTTTTGTTGCAATGAAGTTGCAAGAGACAGTGAGTTACTTTTTTGTATAGTTCTTTAAAAATAAAAAGGAAACTTATTTTGGGGAGAATAAAACTACTCTGGGCTGAGTTTTCCTAGTAACCTTTCCAAAAAGGCTCAGGATGCTGCAAATGTTGGTATAATATGAAAATTGGCTGGTGGATTTAAGACAAAAAATAATAATTTATTGAATGAATCAAATTTGAACATTTCTGTCAGTGGCTTGTTGATTTTTACATTGTTAATTTCCTAACCTGGCCTGGGACACACATTCATACGGTTTGATAAAGTACTTATTGGACTTTAACTTATCATTGCACTTACAATAACTCTATTTCTAATCTCAATTTAGGTCATTGTGTACGTCTCATCCTCGGTTTTTCCTGCATCCACTGTGTGTGTGTGTGTGTGTGTGTGTGTGTGTGTGTGTGTGTGTGTGTGTGTGTGTGTGTGTGTGTGTGTGTGTGTGTGTGTGTGTGTGTGTGTGGGTGGGGTTTTGTGTGGGTGTGTGTGTGGGTGGGTGTGTGGAACTGAGCAGCAGAGAGCCGACAGGATTAAAACAGCAGCAGCTTTCAGCGACTGAAAAATCGTTCGAGCATACATTGATGTTTAATACAGATTGACAGGACAGTCTGAAATGTTTTGCATGGTCTTTCGCTGTACGTTTTGTCAATGTGCCACTTGTTCGAAAAGTAGGCTACCTTCTCTTTTTCTTTACTTTGCCCTCAACAGTTACATTCATAGCTAATGCTGACTCCGCGGCAGGCCTCTTAACACCAGGGATATGTCGCCACATGTTTTTAACCGATAATTTTCGTTTCGTCTGTACCTCAGCGCAGCTACATGGTGTCACGGACTAGCCTGAAAACTACTTGACAAAAAGTCTGGAGTTGACGGAAATATGCACGGTCAAAGCCCCGGCTGTGAACGGTTTCGTTTCCTATCACTTCTTCACAATAAAAGTCCTCCGTTATTTTGGTATTTTAATGTTTTTATTATGAAGCAGCAAAATCCAGAAATGTTGGGCATTCATTAGCAGTAACGTAACGCGACTCCTATAAGCATTGTGCATTGTGTCTTAGCAATAGCGTTCTTTGACAAAAGCTATCCAATCCGTTAAAAGGAATGTTTTACAATCCACCCGCCACTGTGGCTGGTATACAAGGCAAAATCATCCGCCACTTTAAAAAAGTACCCGCCATTGGCTGGTGGTGGGTGCTAATTTCCCACCCTGATCTCAACAGTCCCGCCCCTCTTCCGAGAGACCTTAGGTTACTATGGTAAATTTCCCATTCATTTCTCCCATTGACATCTGGAAAAATCCGTATATAAAGAGTTTTAGACCATGCCTTAGGCTAACCAGCTACGACGTGAGTCATAAGCATACAACATATCATTTCGAGTGAAAAAATTAACAGAAAATCCAAAAAAAGTCAAAGGTACAAGACTGTGTACATATTTTCATTTCAGAGTGAAGGAACAACTCATCCCATAAATCACCGCGCACCACTGAATAATATAGTCGAAGACTGCGAAAGAACCTCTTGAACAACTTCCAGTCCAACGACCGCCTTGCGCACTTTTTCCTCCAAAACATAGTGATTTTTATATAGTGCATGTACAGTTAATAGCAGTTCTTTCAGTAGTAATCATGCAAATAATAAAATGATTGATATGACTCATACAGTATGAAGGCTACAGTAGCCTAGCTAAAGTGAACGGATAATGTTAACAAACGTTACCAACCTCCCTGCAAAACTCACCACAACTTTGTATGTCTTGTCCCTCATGCTGGCCCTTACAAAACCCACAAGCTGAACCTCGGATACACTACATTCAATAACGTGACCCCATTTAAAGTGTTTTTCACACTTTGTTTTGGACACTTGTTCTCGTCCTTGAAAAAAGCCATCATGGCAGCCAAGGAGATCATGATTGTACTGATAAGTCTACTGTGCAGAAACGCAACACAGGTTTTTTTTCTTCTTCTTTTTATTAAAGATTGTACAGTAGACAGTAATGTTACAGTAGCCTACACAAGGTCGACTCAAGATGGCGGCATGAGTAGTCGTACTTTGAGACGTTAGCAAAAAAGTGGGGGAATTACTGCACAAACTACTGGGTGAAAGACGAATAAGAATTTAAAATTTGAAAATAAATAAAAGCACTTTCTATTTTTATTAGAGTGTTATATATACATCTGAACAACAGGAATTTAATTTAGAAATGCAATTAAAATTTTTTTGATGAATCATATGATTTATTCCATGAAAAATTTCCTTCCTGGGTAACAGGAATGGATTTAAAAATTATTTCAATGTCTACATTTTTAGCATATAAATGTTTAGGCATATCTATAGTTACAGCTAACCAAACAAAAAAAAACCTACATTTTTAACACAATTAATATGATATATTTGGGTATTTATAATTAAATGGGCTCATCGTTTGATTTTGGTCATGTAATATTCCATGCCAAAAACTGAAAAATTATTAAAGATGTCTTAAAATGCTTTACAGTAAAGGTAATCAGGTTTGTGTTGTATACTCAACTCAGGAAGCCATGATTGTTTAATATACCATGAAAATCTGAGTTAAATTACTTGACTGTCATTGTTGAAGGAATGACTTGGGGATATCCAAAAGTTTGGACAAAAGTATTTCTTGTGTAAAATAGTAAATAAGCTCAGTATTGGTATTATATTTGTAGGAATAATTGCAAACATCCACACAATTATGCCCAAGTACAATTATTATTATTTATTTTTTTTATGAATTCTTTTGACATTTTTGTCATATTTCTATACTTAGATTTTAAGTCGGGACGTTACCCAGAATGGACAGTTTGGTACTTTCTCTTAAAATTTTCATTTCATGCAATAAATACTCATACAAGTGAGTAAAGAGGGGAGAGTAAAGCAATATAAGTTTTAAAATGTATATTTATTTTTAACATTATGACTATGCTTTGGACAGCAGAATTGACATGCCATGTCTTTGACCCAACTACATTTTGTTGCCAAAAGAAGTTAATAAATTTTTTTGGAGAAGCAAATGGACATTTCCCATTAATATATACTGTATATTTTTACGCCTGCATCTGAGAGAGGTGGAGCTATCAGTTTCTAGCTGTAAGCTAAGCTAACGTTACCACATGCCAACGATGGACAACTTTGGTGAAGATGAACTCCCGCGACTGGAAGATATGGAGGTTGTAATTATTAAAGAAAAACGGAACATAAGTGAGATTCACTCTTATGCTTGTCAAGCGGGACATGGTGAAGATTGCAATTCCTCTCCTACCACGCCTGTGAAACGTCAACCTAAGAAGTCAAAAGGTAACAGTAACGTCACTCAAAAAGAGAAAACACATCCCGGCCAAACCGGCAATGAACCATCACTCTCTGAGCTGCAGAACACAATCACCACAGTTGTCATTGAGAAGATAAATGAAAGAGCAGACCAAATCGATAAGGCTGTCCACTACAACACAGTTCAAATTGACGGTCTTAAAAAGTCTCTGGACTTCTGCCATAAAGAAGTTATGGACTTGAAAAGACAGAACGTGGCTCTTAAAGAAACCTGTGAGCAGCTTCAGAAAAAAGTTACTGTCATGGAACTGAAAGTCAACGAGGTCGACTGCTACAGCCTACGCCATAACCTCCGTCTTCACAGCGTTCCTGAAAAAGTGGATGACATTCAAACACGAGTCCGGGATATCTGTCGAGCAGTGCTACCTGTCACTGAGGCTGAGACGGTTGTT
Source organism: Sander vitreus (assembly GCF_031162955.1). NCBI lineage: Eukaryota > Metazoa > Chordata > Actinopteri > Perciformes > Percidae > Sander > Sander vitreus. The sequence goes on along the minus strand of NC_135860.1, from coordinate 21,920,160 downwards.
TCTGCAATAGATGTTGTCCACAGAATCAGCAGACCCAAAGACGGAAGATCCAATCAACCAGTACGATTTACGACCAATTATTTTCAGGTCCATGTCCAGAACAGCCAGGTATGTGTTATGGAGAGGATCCAAGAGGAACGACTACCTGAAGAACAACCGGCTCCATTTCAAAGAGGATCTGACCACAGCTGACAGAGACACCCGCAGTTGTATATGGCCTGCCTTGGAGGCGGCGAGGAAGAGAGGAGACAAGGCCTACTTCGTGGGAAATAAGGCGTTTATTAACGGGAAAGAGATTAAAATAGACTGACAAAGAATTTAAATAAGCAAACGGAGGTATGTGATAATAATATACTCCTAGGTAAACTTGAATATTGTGGGTAAGATTCGGTCATAATGGAGTAGCCTATATTGTTCTGTTAAGGCAACCAATATACAACACTTGTGCAGTGATTCCTGCAATGACCAAAAAAGCTTAAAAGTCTAGAGAGAGTAGTTATTCTTTTATCTGTTCGTGTTCTCAAATGTCCATTTCTGTATTATCTGTCAATGCCAGAGGTATTGGAAACCAGTTGAAGAGAAAATGTTTATTCTTATATTGCCAGATTAAAGGTGCCGATTTTTATTTTATTCAAGAAACTCATGCTTCCGAAACAGATGTGTCATTTTGGAGGAGTCACTGGGGAAGAGATGTGTGGTTTTCATTTGGTAGTAATAGGTCAGCAGGGGTCGCTATATTGCAGGGAAAGTTTAAGGGTCATGTCATCAAGCACCTAATAGATGATGGTAGATGGATAATTCTTCTTGTAGACATTGACCAATCTCAGTTTGTTTTGGTTAATATCTATGCATCCAATAATAGACAAAATAATACAGTCATTTTTTCAGCAGTAGAATGTAAAATGAATCACCTCTTTATGGTATTCCCTTCAGCTAAAGTTTTATGGGGGGGGATTTTAATACAGTAATGGATGAAAGTATGGATAGATGGCCTCCCAAAGACAGAGCAACAAATGAATTAGGAAATATATGTAGTCGATTGAACCTAATTGACATCTGGAGACATAAACACCCAAACCAAAACATATATACTTGGAATAATAAGGATAGATCTAAAAAATCCCACATAGACTTCTGGTTGGTCTCATCAGACATGGAGAATAAGGTGGACTCAGTGATGATAGAACCTGCAGTTTTTACAGATCATAAGGCTGTAACAATTAATGTAAATATTGGCATAGGTAGACACAACTCTAACAAAGATTACTGGAAATTAAATAAATTACTTTTACAAAATAAAGAATTTAAAAAAGAAACCCAAACATTAATTGACAGATACTGGAGTCAAGCAAAATTACTCAATAATTTTGGAAACTGTTGGGAATTAATGAAATATTAAATCAGGAATTTGGCCCTATCTTTTGGGAAACAGATTGCTAAAGCAAAGAAAGAAAGCGAGTCCCAAATAATTCCATAAACGATAACATTATCAGAGAAATTAAGTTCATCCGGAGAAGAAATGATTGAGCTATCATCTCTACAACTTGAATTGGACAAAATATACGAGGAGAAGGCCAGGGGTGCCGTTATCAGATCTAGGAGGAAGTGGCTTGAACAAAGTGAAAAATGCACTAAATACTTTTTCAATTTGGAAAAGAGAAACTTTGAGTTGTCTTCCCTGTGTAAACTTAAAATTAATAGTCTAATATGTGAAGATGTAATGTTTATTTCACAATATGTGGCTGATTTCTGTCAGAAGTTATACGCTGCTGACTGTGAAAATGAAAGCGATATGGATATGTTAAGTTAAAGACAGTTTTAAATCAGTTTGCGACCAGAAGATTAGTTTAACAGAGGTACAAAAATGCATTGACTGTCTCAAAGAAATAAATCTCCTGGGAATGATGGTATTTGGTAAATGGTATTTAATGAGTCATTAGCACCTTTTTTAGTAGCTATGTCTGGAGAAGCAATAGGAAAAGGAGAATTACCTCCAACTCTTCAACAAGGTTTTATTAAATTGATTCCTAAACCAAAAAAAGATGAACTGAGTATTGAGAATTGGAGACCAATTAGTCTGTTAAATAATGATGCTAAGATATTTGCATTGGTCTTTGTTAAAAGGTTGAAATTAGGATTGGATGATATTATTGATGAAGAACAATCGGGATTCATGCCAGGAAGAAATATTTGTAATAACATATGATTAGTATTGGATATTATTGACTATGATGAATGTATATTACACAATAGCTTTATTTTATTTGTAGACTTTTACAAGAAACATGAAACGCTATATAAGGGTTGCAACAGTTCAATTAAAGGTCCCATATGGTGAAAATGGGTTTTTATGGGATTCTGTGTGTCATATAGGCTCGGCGGTTTAAATTAAAAGCTGTGAAAATGTGAAATCGCTCACTGCCGCCATAGAGCTCAACAGTGCCGCCCCTCCTCTGAGAGACCTTGGGTTCCGGAAGTAAATTTCCCATTCATTTCTCTCATTGACGTCTGGGAAAATCCGTATATAAAGACTTTTAGACCATGCCTTAGGCTAACCAGGTGGGACGTGACTCATAAGCATACAACGTATCATTTCGAGTAAAAAAACGAACAGAAAATCCCCAAAAAGTCAAAGGTACAAGACTGTGTACACATCGTCATCTGAGAGCGAAGGAACTACTCATCCCATAAACCACCACGCACCACTGAACAAAGGAAGCTAACGTTAGTTTAGCTAACAGCTAATTCGGCTAACCGCTAGCTGAGACAGCATGTAATAACTTTAAAAGACCCTCAAAATAAAACCTGAAAATAACCGTTAACATATATAACGGCTGTTACGTCAGCTGTAGACGGCTTTACCCAGTGTTAAGTTTGAGTTAATGTTATTTTACACTGAATCAAGCTGTCAGCTAACGGTTAGCCGAATTAGCTGTTAGCTAAACTAACGTTAGTTTCCCGGCAGAGGCTAACGTCAGAAGCGTGGGAACAGATCGTGATTCGTGCAGTGTCGTAAATCCTCGTGACAGATCGTGCAGGCAGCAGAGATCGGGTACTGACACCCCCCCCTCCTCACCAGCATGAGTTCCACCAATCAGAGTATTCACTGTGGGATTGTGGGATTGTTCAGGATTGTGGGTAATGAAGTACTTATCCAAGACATCGCGAATAAAAGACATTTATCTCTAAACAAGGTTAGTGCCCCATGATTTTTGGCGTCTATATGAGCATATACAATCGCTTAGTCATGTACGCTGGTTATAGCTGGTTATAAGTCTACCATCAACGGTTACGATTTTATGGCTTATATTGCAAATGTCAATGGAGAAATTTTTACTTCCGGAACTGTTGAGCTCTATTTCTCCACCCCCCACAAAACTAGACCGCCTCTCAGCTAAACGGGCCAGTTAGAATTTGATGTATTTTCTATGTAGAAACCGGGTAACCAATGGGTGTCGTGTTCCAAAATCGACCTAGCCCCGTCCCCTTTCCCAACGTTCGCTTAGTGCCGCTGAGAAGAATCCGAGAAGAAGCGAGAGTCATGTCTGGAGTTAAGTTGTACCTGAAAACCGGCCGTGTGAAATGTGCCATTTCAGGGTGCAGAGTATCAAATACATCACTGCACTGCCTTCCAAAAGACAAAGATGTCGCTGACAAGTGGATGGATTTTATTTTTGGAGACTTGCCTCAACCTGTGCCAAGTCAGGCTTTTCGGCTATGTACTGCACATTTCTCACCGCAGTTCGTACTAAATCAGGGGCTTTATGATGCTGGAGTCGTATCAAAATTACTGTTGATGAAAGGATCCATTCCAACTATTCGGCACCCTCTCCCAAGCATTGAAACGGTGAGTAAAAACTATTTCACAACGTAGCTAGCTAGCTAACTGAGTTGATAATGTTTCGTTTTTCCCTAATGGTTGGTTAGCTGGCTGTGTCACCGCTAGCTAACGTACGGTTTGTGTGTGTGTGTGTGTGTGTGTGTGTGTGTGTGTGTGTGTGTGTGTGTACATTATAACGTTAGCTAGTTGTCGAGCTACCATAGACCGTATATAAGAAGCTAGCTACTGAACTAGCTAACTGACGTTAGCTACAAAGCAAAGATGTCGCCTACTATTTTAGTTTGTTTGTAATATTGTTAATCTCTGGCCAAGAGGAAACTATAGATAGTCTGTGACTGATTGTGTGAGTGTATCACATCGTCTTTTAGCAAAATGGCGGAGCGCGTATACTCAGCGAACCTGTGTTGGTGCTCTCGTCGGGTTCAAGTCCGTTTTTTAGGGGCAAAAGCGCCCCGAAGTCCCCTGGAGGCTCTAGCAGCTTTTTTTTCTCCATCCAGCTGTGAGACAGGACGCATCGCGGCTCGCCATTTGCAGCGTCTGATATACAGTATTTTCTTGGCGAGCGAATCTGGCAAGAAAGTACGCTGATAATCTTTTATAAACGATATAAATAAAGGATTACGTTATTGATATAAATTACCGATTCTGTCAAATGATAAAAAATGCATCCCCTGCTTGCCAACCCTTTTGATTTTCCTTTCTCTCGCCCTGCTGTCTTCCTTTACAGACAGATGAGGATATATGTGTATATATGTGTGTGTGTGTGTGTATGTATATATATATATATATATATATATATATATATATATATATATATATATATATATATATATATATATCGTATATATATATATATATATATATAGTAGATATAGTAATACAAGATATAGTAGATAATGTGGGCAGACATTTAACATTGATCTTAGAGACTGTATACATATATCTTGTCCTATGCACTACATGATAGGTTTGTTATTACTGCTATTTCAAATGAGCCACAGTCTACATTGTTTGACAAAGGCATAATTTCCAAATAGCTTCTCAGACAAGTGTGGTCTGTGAGAATGTGTGGTCTCCCCCACTTCTCACCTCAACACCCTTGAAGCCCCTTCCACCCAAAAAGAGGCCGCGACTGGAACTAGAGGAGGATGACGATGAATGGGAGGCCTCCATTGAGGCTACTGACCCTAATGACTCCACTTTCATTCAAAGTGTGTCAATGACAACAGAGTCATCGACTGTATCGTAAGTTCTCAAGGAAAGCTCCAATAGCTATTTGTCTTTGATGTGTCTCAATTCTGATGTGAATAATATTTCTTATGTTTTTCTGTTGTGCTCCTTTTTTTTCCCCTTGCACAGACAAGCCTCACTACCATATGATGTACCTAAGTATATTGTATATGAAAACTGCCTCCTCGAGTTGTTTGAGTTATGTCCAGTGTGCAGCTCCATGTGTGATGTCCGGAAAACTATACGTGGGACTTTCCTTGCTGTTGATCAGACGTGCCACCGCTGTGAGTTCAACAGAGAGTGGAAGAGTCAACCGTTCATTGGAAGTACACCTGCAGGGAACATTCATCTCTCTGCGGCTGTATATTTTACAGGGGCATCTTTCACCCGAATGAAAAAGGTATTTAGGTGCTCATTTGTACAAAATGATTTTTTTGTTATACGCATATCGACTTGCAATTTACATTTTTTCATTATTTTTTAAAAAGGTTTTCAACGCATTTGGTGTGAGGAGCATGCGATACCAAGCTTTCCGGAAACATGCCAAAACCTATCTAGAACCTGCCATTGTTTGGAAATGGAAAAGGGCCCAGCAGGTTGAGCTTCAAAGTTTAAGCCAGCAGAGCAAGGTCATCATTGGAGGAGATATACGGGCAGATTCTCCAGGTCAGTAGCAGAAACACCATCCTTTTGAGTTGAAAACTAATTTCTGGTAGCACTTTCACTGTATCACCCTGTAGGGTGGGACCGGAGCGCCTCTATGTAGTGCTACAGCGGAAATAGTTGCACCGTTTTCTTTTTAAACTGCCTTAATAACGTTTTACTTTATTACATGTACTGTGCTACATTGTTTTACTGCGATTTGTGTGCACCGTTGTCTTGCAGGCCATTGTGCCAAATTTGGAAGCTATACTGTGATGAATCTTGAAACCAGCACAGTCATCGATATCCAACTTGTGCAGGTGTGTATATTACCAAAGATATTTAAACCACCACTAGTTAGTAGTGCAAATGCAATTGCAAAGCATCCCCAACGTAGTAATCTGACATGAGCTTTTATGACAGCACATTGGACTTTTGCTCCAGCTATTTCATATTGTGTCCTCTTCCCTCAATCTACCCTGTTTTCTATCAACAGAGCAATGAGGTCGGAGGGAGTTACTACATGGAGAATGAAGGTCTGAAGCGAAGCCTTGCTCTTCTGGAGGCAAGTGGTGTCACACTGGACTGCATAGTCACAGACCGCCACCTCCAGATTCAAAAATACCTGAGAGAAAACAGTACTATGACGTCTGGCATATTGATAAGGGTATGACATATTAATCTATTATGCTTTTGACACACTGTTCTGTCTGAATTTGTAATTTACAGTTAGCTCTGACATGGAATTTCAATATTACTCAGTAGTTTTTACTATATTGTTTAATCCAAGGGATGTCTAAGAACATTGACAAACTTGCCAAGGAAAAGGATTGTGAGGTGGTAAAAAAAAGTGGCAACAGAGTATTAGGAACCATCTCTACTGGACTGCATCATCATCCAAGACAGGCCCAGAGAAGGTGGCAAAGTGGACATCTGTCATCAATCACATCCACAACATTCACACACACACGAAGACCCCCTTTTTCCAAAGTGTGAGCACAGTGATGTCATAGATAAGAGGAGGTGGTTGAAGCCAGGTATACATTTATTCTTATTGTATTCCTTTGAAAAATATGAATGATGGTAATATAAAACCATTACATTTGGCATCCAAAGGCATTTTCTAAACAGTTTTAAAATAATTTCGTAGGATCAAAGGCTTCCTACAGACTGGAGAAGGTCCTTACAAACGAGGTTCATCAAGGGTGTGGAGAAACTAAGCCCTCACCACCAAACATCCTCTCTTGAGGCCTTCCACAGCATTGTCATTCACTTTGCACCAAAGAGTGTGGTGTACCCATTCATTAGGATGCTTTGCAGGTAATGCACATTATGCACAGCCAGCCGTCATTATGACAGAACTACCCCTGTTAGAGTAGTTTTGCTGGCCTACTGTCTGACCAGATTATTAAAATACAAAAAAACTTTTGATCTGGGCCATTTCCTCAGGTTGCTTAGCACAGTGTGTAGACTTCTATTTCTTTGTACAACATATTGAAGTAATAAAATACACACCCATTACATAATTTGCATTGTTGTTGTTGCAGACTCTATCTCTCAGCATTCCACTTCAATGAGAATGCCAACCGGCCACAGTCAACAAGTGCTCTGGGAGATCCTGCCTTTTAAACTGGCCTTCCATAGAAGGCATAGAAACTACAATAATGAAATTAACTACAATAAAAATGGTAATAGGGGGCGTCAGCAGGACCCCCACAATCCAAAGAAACCTGCGAGAAAGCAAGATGCTAAGTTACTAACACGCATTCATGGAACAGACGTGAAAAGAAACAAGTTAACATTAACAACTAATGCAATAACAGAAATAATATTTATAGCAGTGGGTATATAGCAGTCTAATAAAATGTTAAGAACTGTAGCTATTATAGCCTGCTTCAGAATCACTCTGCGGCTGGATGAGGGTGTGAACGGCTCTCTCCAAAAACTTCCTGCAGAAAGTGGTGCAGCTGGGCAATGTGATCATCTGGGGGAAACAGATGACTGTTAAATCATAACAGTATTTTTAATTGATACATTTTTATGCTAAATTAACTGTACCTCTGCTGTTGCTCCTCCTTGCACTAACGTCGTCTGGGTCGTCGGTCCGGCTGAGCTCAGACTGGCTCACCTCACTAAAAACTAAATGTCTACACAAAAAGATTTACTTGGACTGATGCCCATTGCTGTTATTTTTATTAGTCATATTTCTTTTATTATCTCTTGCGTTTCTTGTTGGTGAAAGTCTCTCTCGCTGCAATATAATTAATTACTATGTTACGCTTAAAATGATTTCACGTTAAACAATTTCTGTAAAAACAGAGTTCACGTCAGATCACTCTCTGTAGCGTACACACTTGAACTCATTCATCACGTACTGACGATTACTTCTACTGTCAGCATTAGCTGCTGATGCCCAGTGTATCGTAAAGCCTAGAGCGCCCTCTGCTGACTATGCTGAGCTCAGCAGGAACAACCTCACCCATTCAAACACACGTACTCAAATTACCCTGTGACCAGACACTGATACAGATAAGTAATAAAGTAGTTTATGTTTTGAGTCCTTAGCTTCTGATCAGTTCAAAAATTAAAAGGGGGGGCTAATATTTGCGTGTCGTGTAGAACACATTGTGCCACACATACATTTAGTACATTGCTATTAAACATTACATGTTAATGAATAAATAAAAAAAAATGCATTCATTCCACAGGCTATGTAAATGAACTCATCGCCCTCACATTTGAGTGTTGTCCCTGACCCAGCACCTTTTTTAATGAAGAGCTGCAGAAGATCACCATTCCAGAGGATCTCTGTGCTGAGTTCTCGGTGTCATCCATGGAAGAGGCCATTGCAGGATTTGTGTCACGCTTCAATCCAGCACAGGTCGAAAACCAGTGTAGGTGCTGTCTGCATACTCGAAGGACGACGCATGAAGGGAGAACAACCCTGAACCTTCGACCAAGAAACCCCCAGCACCAGCTGACAAAACTTCTGTAGGCCAAATACCTGTAACGACTAAAACAGAAGAAATATAAATGACATACTTAAACAGGTTACATGTTTTGAGTTATGCATATGCTTCTAACTGACATTTTGTTTAAACATTTTTACATTGACCCAATAACAGGATAAAAATAATAGCAATGGGCATCAGTCCAGGTAAAACGTTTTGTGTAAACATTTTGTTTTTAGTGAGGTGAGCCAGTCTGAGCTCAGCCGGACCGACGACCCCAACGACGTTAGTGCAAGGAGGAGCAACGGCAGAGGTACAGTTAATTAATCATAAAAATGTAGCAATTAAAAATACTGTTATGATTTAACAGTCATCTGTTTCCCCCAGATGATCACATTGCCCAGCTGTACCACTTTCTGCAGGAAGTTTTTGGAGAGAGCCGTTCACACCCTCATCCAGCCGCAGATGGTTTGTTGTGATGTCCTACAGTATCAGTTTTTTCTCTCTCTGCTTTCACAGGTTTTCTTTGCTCATCGTTGCGCTTGCTGCAACTGTTATTAGACTATTTCTACTACAGTTCATATCATTCTATTATACCCACTGCTTTAAATATAAATATTTTGGTAACTTGCTATTGTGGTTGCTGTTCATCTCTGTTCCATGAATGCCTGTTACCAACTTAGCATCTTCATTAGGATTTTGGTGGTCCTGCTGACACCCATTATTATTATTATTAGTTCATGTCATTATTACATGCTGTTGTAAAACAGGAGTTCTCTGGTTTAATTAATGTAGCATAATATAATTAAAACAGCTGTATATAAAAATACATTATAAATGATTTGATGAGTCTGAGAGGCCCATAATCAGCCCTGTAAATATTCAGTGCATTCTGCAGTGAATAAGGGTTCAGACAGACAGGTTCCAGGCCTGGGTGGTCCACCATACACTGTGGTGGGTCAGGTAGCTCGTCACATCTTCTTCTGACCTTTATAAAATATTACATAGACCGTTAAATTACATATGACAGTGATATTAACAAAAAGCAGGAAACAAGGTAACCCGGTGATGCTGTGTCTTTGTGCTCTTTGACAAAACACTTGGTTTATTTCATCCTTTTTAATGTTAACGTAGACGCAGTGAGATAAACCAGACAATAATTGTAACGTTACCTGAGGTATCTCCCTGCAGCACACATTTTCAACCTCGGACGGCATCCGCTCACGCGGTCCACACGTGTACCTGTAGTAACATTAAACATCAACTGAAGCATGAAACAGGAGAAGTACGCCAATTTTTTTCAATTCAATGAAAACATTGAATATATTTGGAAACAACAATTAACTTTAATACTTGATCTGGTTGTTTTCAAATATTTAGTACTGACTGGAGAATGTATTTTGACAGTGCGAGGACTGACAATTGGAGACAAATTCTGTTTCAGTTTCTTTTAAAATCTTGCATAAACTATATCCAGCACTTTTTGTGAACTAGAAGAAGAAACAATCTGTCATTTGTTCTTTCACTGTATGTGTACTAAAACATTTTGGGTAGATGTTCAACATCTTATAAGACGGAACACTGGGCAATCAATTCAATTTAAGGATAAATATATTTGTATCTGTTTTGAAGGCAATGAGATGGACAAAGATGTTGTCTATTTTGTTCAATTGATCTTGTTATTGGGAAAATTCCACATTCACAAGAAAAAATGGGCGGACTCCAAACCAAGCTTTGAACACTTTTTTTCAAGAACTGCACCAATACGGCAACACTAAGGGACTGTTCGATATTTAATTAAGGGGCCACCGGAGGAGTTTTGTGGCCTCTAACCTAAAAAGATTTGACCCTCCCCTCGTCAGTAATAAACCTGTTTGAGTCGTGATTCACTCGGATCTTTAACCCGAGTCTTTAAATTGACTCACGAATCGCGAGTCTCTAGTATCATTAACCCGGTTCAGTTGAGTCCTACTGTCTAAAATGATAACAGCGTCACACACAAACCTCTTGCAACATTAGCTTCTACTATTCCTAGCCATCTTAGCTGCAAAAAGCTTTATATAACTTACAATTTCGTAGGCAACAGCAACTCCACAAGTCACCTCAAGCGCCTGAGTGAGCAGAGAGACAGTTCCGACCCGCAGACTCAGAGCCGGAAGCTCACAGACTGTAGGATTCACTCGAGAACTCACAAGTCAGTTGTCAGTGATTCATGAGTTCTCGCGCGACTCAGCCGGCTATATGAGTGGATCTGATTCAGACGAGCGAGTGAAGTCTCTCCTTGAGCTCAGGGTAAAGCAAATCCACAACAAAAGCCATTCTTTCACTTCTGAAATAACATAAAATGTTCTGCACGTAGCCTAGCTAGGCCGAGTGTAGGTTTGGTGTATAAATGTAGTATGTTAAATGCAATTAGGGCGAGCAGACAGTCCGTAAGCTCACCTCGCCAACAACTCATGTTTTTTTTGTCTGTACAGATACACATACACATTGAAAGCATTAAATGCATACATACATATTTACATTAAAGAGGTTGTAAGTCATTGTGAATGTTCAGAGTCCGAATGGCTTTCTTATTTGTCAGTCCTATTAAAGTTTCAAAATATAATTTCATGTCATTTTTAAATGAATATTCGGTTTTCTTTCAGGCCATTTACATTTATGGATATAACGTTTTCCAAATAAAATTAAAAGATTCTAAATGAAAACATGGCATTTTATCCAAATCAAAAGCTCACCTTGGATGTAGCATACAATACTGACTCAAGTGACTCGCACAACCCGGACTTTTTTACTGAGTGACTCAGAATAACCCGAATCCTTAAAAGGAATCGAGTTTGCCAGGCCTAGTCAGTAATAATTTTCCTATGACCCTCCAAAATGATTTGAAGAAGAGGCATGACTCTCCCCTTGCGAGCAAGTTTGCACTTAGCACCTTAGAAGTACAGATACCATTTGATTTTTACAGCCCTGATGTACAGGAGTTAACCTCTGCATTCTCATCTTATACATCCCACTCCTCTGTTATCTGTTATTTCAGTAGATTTACTCTCTAACGTTGTGGAAACACAATAAGCATGGAAACTAAATGCACACTTCCTGCATTACTGCATTACTTCAAATACTAATAAACTAGTAAACTAGTATTCACATGAAGTAAAACAATAAAACATTGAGACCATTCAGCAAAGGACACTAGGATATAACAATTCAATACTGGTTGCTATGGACTTGTCACTAGGCTTCGTCATTGAATATTTTAGCTGCCGAAGCTGAACATTCTATTCCAAAACACATGTTTATTTTTAAAGCAGATTTTAAATTACATTGTAACAATTTAACAATTCGCCCTTATGAAATCCAATCGCGGCGCGGCTGTTTTGGAACGCAATAGACGCTTAAATTCAATTAAAATGTAACGGTGAACAATCAGTGTTGGACCTACAGTCTGTTGAGATGCCTCTTCAAACTCACCATAAAACGTTAAGACACGTTGAGAAAAAAGATCTGTATTTTGCCGTAATCCAATGACACGGAAAAAAAGTAATCCACAGCGATCAGTAGATCCACAAAAAGGTAAATGATACGGTGTATCCAGCAAGGCCTATACGAGCGCCACATTCACCAGCCAGCTCCAAACAGGTGAACGAGGCCTCTCCACTTCGCCGTTTAAACAAAGTGGAATAAACGTATAAAAGTCCAAATCTACACAAAACCCGCAATCAAATAGTAAGCTGACATCACATTTATATACATGGCATTTAGGAAACCTTTATTGCAAGGTTGGCACGCAAGATGTCCAGACATAGTGCAACAGTAACTTTGTTTTTTAAGTCCTGCTGCTCCCATCGTCAGCCAGGTAATATTTTTTTTTACTAAAGTAGTATATGAAATCTGATGTATTACCTACCACCATTTAGTTGTTTTGTGTTATTTAAGATATTTATAAAATATCTGGTCATGCCAGACGTAATTATTCCACTCATTTTTTAAACAATGCAATTACCCGTTTGACCACCAGGGGGGCAGTGCTCCTCCTGCCCCCCCCAGCAAACTCTGCGTATGCGGTCAGACCCATCTGCTAGGGGGCCGAGACTGAGAGCTACATGGATAAATATGCACCAAACGGTAGTCCATTCCATAAATACCGAACGGTCCCTAAGAGACATTAAGAATAAGAAGGCAATTAAGACTGGAATTTTGTTTGATAAATTTCTCATCTATCGGTGATACATTTGACTTGTACTACACTTTTCTTTTTTTACTTTTTTATTTATTTTTTGCATTTCCTGTATATGCACCTCTGGTATTTCTTTTTGTATATGTACGTACTGGCGATGTACCAATGTTCTTTACTAATAAAAAATAAAAATAAAAGTTACAGTAGCCTACACCAAAGCCCATTCTTTGCCTACACAGTTACAGCAGCAAAGACTCACGGACTTTCGCGGGGTTTAGGGTTTAACCAAACAGTCACATGTGACATGACGTGAGTTCCACCAATCAGAGGCATCACTGTGGGATTGTGGGTAATGAAGTACTTATCCAAGACAGCGCGAATAAAAGACATCCATCTCAAAACAAGGTTGGTGCCCCATGAACTTTTGATGTCTATATTAGCATATGCAATCGCTTAGTCATATCGTAGCTGGTTTTAAGTCTACCATCGACGGTTACGATTGTATGGCTTATACTCCAATTGTCAATGGAGAAATTGCATTGTATTTTTACTTCCGGAACCGGCTGTGGGCGGGACCGTTGAGCTCGCGCACACCCGGAGAAGTTTGTTATGTGTCTCAGTAGACTTGCCTGACTCAGAGCTCGTTTATTCGAAATAAAACATGGACAACAGTACAAACGTAAGGAAGCGTCAGTGTTCAAGGGTGTGGGAACATTTTGAACTATTATCCCCGAATAAGGTAAACGGCTACGTTTTATGGACTGTATTATTAGGCCTATTTATTATTATTATTATTATTAACGTCATTGTCATTCAGACAACATTATCTGCTTAACAAAGTAGCCTAGATGCATTAACTACCTAGCTAGCTAGTAATTCAGATAAAGTTGGCTTTTCTAACAGGCCAGTCCAGGTTTTTATTTCAAAACAGTCACGCTCATTGCATTATTTTAAGGTTCGGTGTTTACTGTGCCAACAAGAACTGTCATACGTCAATACCTCTACAATGTTGAGGCACCTCCGTACAAAACACGAAGCAGCAGCAGCAGCGTCCAATGCTCCACCCAGCGACAACATTCAAGGCAGTGTTAATTCCGGTCCTTCATTTGGTTTGTTTTATTTCGTTTCAATATTGTGATCATTATTATACAACACATAGCCTACTAATCTTGTCTCACCCCTCCAGGAAGGAACACGCACTAAACTGGGCGAAAGGATATCATTAGCAGTCCTCACTCCTTGCAGAAATCACCTTGATCGCCACCCTTTATCACTTTATATCCTTTAAAATGTCACCTAATTCAAACACAATGCTCACTTACATACACCTGTACGTAATTCTACGTAGCGGTAGAAGGTGGCATTGTTGCTGCAGTTTATTGAATCCATATTTAGCCTAATTAGCTAAACATAGGAAGAAATAAAATGGGTTATTCATTTTCTTTATTGGACTTTATCTTAATTTAATCTAAATAGTTGTGAGAGAGTCCAGTAGAACTGGTTAATGATTTGACACAATATGGAATGCTCAACTAGTCGGATTATTCATCAATTATTATTCATCATTCATTTAATGAAACATTAATTTAATGAACAATAAAATAAAAGAAATTACTTTAAATAAGTAAGTTTAGTAAATGTGCTTACTAAAAGAGAATGATATCTAGATATCAAAAGTCCAAATATACCTATAATAGTTGTCGAGACATTATGTAGCTCTAATATCAAATATTTCAATATTAATATTTCAATTTATGTACATTTTAGGAAATCTGTTTTGGGGAGGTGAGAGAGAGAAACATGAGTATGTCATTTACCAGCAGTGGTTGTGCCAGGCAGAACATTAAGTGTGCACAGTAGTGTAAGGAAAAGTCTCACTCAACGTGTCTACCTAATATAAGGGTTTAAATGGTATCATTCAGAAAATTCTACTTGGAGAAAGCAGCAAACAATACTAAAGTTCATGGGATCTCAAGAGGCAACTTGCTTTCATGATTTCTAATGTTGGTCGTACTCTACTGTGTTTTTTGGGAGTTTGCCACTTATCGTATTCACTGCTATTAATCTGTAGGTTTTTCTGTATTCCTTGTATTGCCAAATAATTCCTAAATGTGCTATTTTCACTTTCACTTTAAAGGAGTCAAATCCTATGCTTTGGCTGTTGAGGGAGCTGCAAAGATCAGTGACATGACGACATGTGAAGAGGCACCCGAGATCTGCATCTTAAAGACTCGCGAGTGTAAGCCCAACACTTGCATATGTCACCTCAATAAACTCACTTCCCTGTGACTGTGGTACACACTAGTTTAGTTTTGTTCTCAGTCTTAGTTTAGAGAGTAAACATGCTTTTCAGTTACAGTATAACGCTTTTATTTTATTCCTTTCGAATATGACTAATAGTTATATATATATATATATTTTATTTATATGCACCTTATTCTGCAAAAGTCAAAGGAAGTATGTCATGTTTTTTAGGCATGACATAAGTCTTAAATTCAGGCTAATGTGGTTAGAGTCAATGACATGAGGTGACTTTGTCAGAGATCAGAGTTCAGTTTATTGTGGTGGTCAGGCTGTACATAAATACAAATTCCAACCAATAGTTTTTGAGTCCACCGTGCTTGTCCCATCTTGTAAAATAGTTTTTCTTCTCCAATCCTTTTATTACATTTACAGTTTGAACTGTTTTATGTTTATATTTTTTGCGTTTATATTGCAATAGTTTTAAAAGAATTGTGTCTGTGCCTTGGAACTGAGAAATGTACATGCCAGCAGAAGTGTTTACCAAATTGTAATGTGGATAGCAGAGGTGGGGACTACTACTGTTTTTTGTGTCAATGTCATTGCAGTGTTGTTAAAGGCTCAGCTCCTGATGTCTGATATAGAGGAACTTCTGGACTGTTGTACATCAGCAGGCCCCTGCAACCAGAAACGCTGCAGAACGGTACGCATAGAGGCAGCGGTGTAAATTGGAACCATGTGGATATGATCATGACAACAATATATCCCTTAAAGGGCAACTATTATATAGCATTTTCAGGATTATACTTGCATTTTGTGTTTATACTAGAACATGTTTACATGCTTTAATGTTAAAAATACACTTTATTTTTCTCATAATGCCCTTGGCTGCTGCACCTGTATTCACTCTCTGTATGAGATGCTCTGTAGGAGCGCCTGTCTCTTTAATCCCTCCTCCCGAAAAAGCCCAGTCTGCTCCCGCTTCCTGGAATCTCCGGAGCCGCCGCACCGTGTTTGACTAGTTAAAGCTGGAGCTACTGCAACGGAATAAACCGCAGGACTTTGTACCATGAAAAATATGTACTGGTCATGAAAGGCTTGTATCATGTGGACGCGCCAACAGCTTTGTTGTCATTACTTAGAATTCCTCATGGGGGCGACAGAAACTACACACTATAGCTTTAACCAAACAGTTTTATTTGTCTAATCGTAACCTGACCATTTGTTTAATTTAATTTATTTTATCCTGTCTTTTAAAGAACATAATGAAGCAGATAGGACTATCACATTCCTACAATACTTAGGTCAGAAGTGGTCAGGCTACATGAGTTCCCTACAGTTGCATAGCAACACAGTTAATTTGCCCTCTCAGCTGCAGTCTGAGATGTAAACTGAATTGCAGTCAATGTAGTTTTCAGCTGACATACGGTACAAAGCTCCTTAACTATTTTACCATTTAATTGTTGCCGTGCACTCTAAACTGAGCCTCTCAGCTTCTTTTACATGGTTTTCCATCAAAGTGATCAAGGGACAAACAGCTTTAAGCATTAAATCCTCCTGACCTATTTCGTGAAGTACCCGAGAGGCCAGCAAATACAACTTTTTCCAAAACCTTTGTTCAGAAAGGAGAAATACCTTTGCTCCAAAGCCAGTTGATTTAAAACAGCCTCCCATGCTGCATCGATTTCATCCACGCTTGTTGCTGTATTTTCTTTAGATTTTAGCTGTGGCCCAGTTAGATGATGTTCACAACCTCAGTCCGACCTACAAATGCACTGATTGGCTCAGCTATTTCTCCAACTGGAAAAACGGCCAATTAATGAAAAGCCTTTAAATCTCTCAACAAACAGATGTAGGTGCTTATTCAGAGGTCTGGAACCAGGCTAGCAGAACACTAAGTTAGTATGGTAGTGAGGACTGTTTATAAATTGTCTTTCTTTCAAACACACACACACACACACACACACACACACACACACACACACACACACACACACAAACACCAATAGTAAACTGGATGGATGTGCAAATGACCTTGTTATTATTTTCAGGCATAGCGTGCACAGCGTGATCTAGTGTGCATGTTGTTGTTGTTGTGACAGATTCAGCAGGAGTGTCAGGCCAGCATAGAGGAGGACGGAGAGACCTTGATCATAGAGGGCTTCAGGTTTGAGAGTGCGGTCAGCAGGGAGGACTGGCTGAGATCACAGGCTGGTGGAAGAGGAGGATGCCAGGGCGACACTTGAGTGATGGCTACCTTAGTGGTTTCATCACACAAAGTCAACAAGGCCAAACGACTGGCAGAGGTAACAATGGCAGACAGAGAACCAACACATGACGTGATTAAAAATGATGGGAGGAAGGCCAACAACTGACGTGTAGCTCTCTAGACAGAGACAAAGCAGGATGACACCATGTTCTATAGAGGATAAAGACAATTTTTACTGTTGATAAACATTCCAATTTTTCCTAAATGCTAATGTAAGACATAAGTTACTTGTTCATTGTTGCTTGTTTTCAGATCTTCAAGAACATAGTTTGACAGTTTTAAATTTCCATATTTGGCACAACGTCTAAGTTTGCCATTTCAGAATATTGTATTTATTTTGTATTTGCGATGTAGTAGAGAGGGAAATATTACAAGTTAATGTTAAAATGTCACTGTTTAGGCCAATGGTGAAGTCTTTGCATTATTTATTTCACTTCTGTTAGTCTTGTCTACAACAGCATAGTACATTTAGCAGTTTAGCAGTGTGACCCGACTGAAGCAGTAGCTCACTGATGTTCAATACAGTTATGCCTTTGTTTCATTTAGCGTTGTTGCCTTTAACTATATTGTGGGTCTCGCACACCCTGAACATCCAATATACAACAACACACTGTGTAGGTTAGATGGGGACGTAGGCTTTCTCTTTGATTACACAGAGCTGTTGAACTATTCAGTGTCCTTCCTGTTTGTACCCTATTGTAGATCATCTTGCTCCCTAAAAGCACCTCCAATGCTCTAATTACAGCAACGTTTCACAGCCCACCTTGCTTTTTAGTGCAGTTGGCCTGGAGAAAAACAGTATAATAAATACATATGACAGTGCTATACTTGAGCATCTGAAGGTCCATAAGAAATCTTATGATTGAATAACTTGAAGTGAAGACCTTTTAGAGCTCATAAATAAAGTTCACTGCATCGGAGGATGAATTTGACAGTACAGTCTCTCAGTCTTAAATAGGTTGCTCTTCCTCAGTCCACTATGTCCTGATAGGTCAGATACATTATTTACTGGGCCATTACTTCTCTGCTGATTTTGGTGGTGAGACTGGTATAAAAAACATTTTACTTGAATTTAAAATGAATTTATAAACTCGTGATACCACTTGTATTAAGCATCATAGCATCGATTCACAGTAGTTGATGGTACATGTTATATTCTAAATATTGTGATACTGTTGTATCGGATCTAAAGGGGAATAAAAGATTACTGGTCAATTTTGTTTTCTTATTGATTACTCACAGCATCTTTTCTATGTTCTAACCATAATTATATCCAACTAATCTTTCAAATTTCAATTCTAGTGCAGTCTGCAGCAGAAATTAAATTATAGGAAATGACCATCTCATAAACGTTGACCTGATTATGTCAAGGGAAGCCAAATGCAGTATCAGTGACAACTACTGTATGTACTCATCAGCTCTTTATTACCTTGTAAATCCCTCTACTGTATGATAAGGGGGAATTATGTGCTGCTATAGCCTGTTTTATAGTAAAGTCCCATTTTGTCAACCTCACACATACGTAGCATCAGTTTTAGCACCATTAGTTTGTTGACATATAATTAAATATGAAAATCTCGTGAACAAATTGTAAAACAAATCCCGTAGATGGTGAAACCAAGATATAAAAAATGAGTCTTGCCTCGCCATGCAACGCCCTGTGTGAAGTGAGAAAGTAGGCTGTTTGGTTCTGAAATGAACGAGACCCGCCAGTAGATTAACAAGTGTCGGGGCATCAATGTAACCAATTAACAAACTCCCAATTAGACTGTCTGCTCAGCGATTAAACACTGAAGTTTACCAAGCATTAACATTCTAAGAAGACTAACATAATATATGCAAATAAGGTCATTATTATGCATGTGCTAGTTCAGTGCCCAAATTAAGTGCTTGTTTGGAGCACTTGGAATGTGTTTGCAAGCATGAGCTCTATGACAACATATTACAGAAATAATGGTCACTTGAAAAATCTAATACGTTTTACATTTGGCTGTAAGCTGTAGTTGTTTCTAGATCACAAAGACAGCTTAAATTAAATAGTAGTAATCATTCAACGCTATAGCAAGACATCTCATAATATTTATAGAAATAGGGCTTAATAACGAATTGTTTGGAAATATATTATGGAGACACACACTCATGCTGTAATCAGGCCAAGTGGTAGAAAAGCATTCAGCATATGCCGAATCAGTAATGACAGAAGTTGCAGATTGACGGTGTTGATTGTAATGTTTTTGTCCTAAAGTGCAGCATGAATTATTTATGTTACAGCCCATGCAATTAGATGCTGATGGGAAAAGACTGGACTAGGAAAACAAGAGTACTTGCTGTTTTTTGGAAATGATTAATCACTCGCTTGGGTCTTTATCATTTGTGACAATTTTAGGACTTTGAACCTCTTCAAACTGAGACGGCCACTTATTCACCACAGCTTATAACAGAATGACACTGTTTTGGGTGGTATCCTTTGGTTCATTGAACTCATGCCTGTTTTTGATATAAACATCTGCTGTACATAAATCTACGTTGATGGATCCGAGAGACTTGATGCAACAGCAGATGCACGCTATGATCATTTTCAACCAGAAGAGGATGCTATTTCTTTGTTATTTTACTCAGTCCTTGCTCCGGGAAATTAGGCACTTAAGTGATTATAATGGATGACAATGAGACATTCAAAGGCATATGAAACTCATTGTAGAGAAGTAGAGTGGCTGAAGGTTGGACTCCTACAGAGTTGTCTTTCACTACCTTGTAAAAACTTGAGTTAGAACATTATAAAATTAGTAGGGAGTACAGACATGCAGAATAACTCACCTTTTGTCTCTTGGCAAAGTAGAACATATTCCCCTATTATTAATCACTAGTGAGACATGTATGTATGGTGGGGGTCACAGTATACCCTCTACAATCCTTTTCTCTGCAATTTAACACCCCATCAACTGCAACTGCACTGCTGCAGTTAAAGTTAGGATCAGTGATGCCAGCAGTACGGTCATATATCACACGGCTGTCTCAGAGTTGTTTCACACTGCTGAACTAAACTGCACCAACACAAATTACACCTACAGACATACCTCCAGTATTTCTCTCTCTGCATTTCAAAACACTGGGGATGTTTGACAGCCGTGGATTGCCATGATGTGGTGAAGTCTTATCGCCTATCAATTGTGCATCAAGCTGCACTGGGAGGAATGGTGTCATAAACTTTTGTTACGGTAGGGAGGTTTTTTTTGCCTGACACTTTGCTAGAGCAAATACTGTATCACACTGTAAGCCCTGTGTGAGATGGTTGGCCTCAGAGCACTATTTGCATGTAGAGTTAACGAGACCTCCATTGGCCAGAGCGTTCTTGGCAACCCACAGGGTGTTTTCATATTGTGCTTCAAAGCTGTTCTGAAGTAAAGTGCACTCGCCTGCTTACTGATTCATTACATACCCTGAAACTGTGCCTTGTAATCAAGAACTGGCCTTCTTTAGACAACACAGAGGTCAGCCATATACAAGGCCCCGTGGATATGTGTTGGTACAACAGAGGGCATCCCTGTACTGGGTTGACTGAATGGGCATAGCTGCAGCAGAGCATCCAAGGCCCTTCCCTTGTTTTTGCTGAGCCAATTAGAAAGAGATAGCATCTCCTATAAAAGGAGAACAATGGCTTGTTCATTGCGTGTTTGAGTCCATAAATAGATGTATATGTGTGTGTGTCTGTAGGCTAGTTACTAATTATGCTTGTGTGTTTCTGTAGCTACAGTATATTAGCGTGTGGAGTGTGTGTGTTGAATAGTAAGAGAGAGAGAGTATTGTGTACAGCAGAAGAGAGGACACAAGAAAACGAATGCCTACAAAGTATGACAGACAGCATATGGCTTCATCTGCTGTGGTTCAGTTAAGCCCCATACACACACAAACACACACAGGAAATCACCAGAGAGGCAAATATAAATTAGGAAGACTTCCTGCATTTATGCGCCGAGGCACATACAATGCTTGTAATTAAAAAGTCACCGCTGTTGAGTGACAGTCTGGCTCATGCACAGTTAGTTTGTGTCCTCGCTCCAACTTCTGTGAAACTTTTTGACAGGAAGTATGGTGATGATTTCACAGTAGGCCATAAACACTCCATCTATCCAAAGGACCTGGAGTCCATTAACCCCTACCTGCTGCTGTCTCGAGCTGTGCAGTGTGATGATTCTTCTTTTCGAGCTAAGGAGTGAAAAGAGAGAGGTATGAGGATGTGTGTGTGTGTGTGTGTGTGTGTGTGTGTGTGTGTGTGTGTGTGTGCGTGTGCGTGTGTGTGTGTGCGCGTGTTTAGCAAAGCTAGCTAGCACCCCTGGCTTGGCCAGCCGGCTCCACCATATGGTCACATTTATCATGTATCTCGCTATTCATTAGGACTGCCCTTGCTGGCTGCAGAAGCACTGCTGGGGGCCTCAACCTCACCTCAGAAACACCATGGACGACTGACTGCAGTCCACTGTAATTTAGGTGTGAATGCTGCAAAAATATAGCTGTTCTAACACCATGAACCAAAGGTTATTTTGCCTCACAGGAGGCCCAGTTTTGCATCAGAGGAAAGGATGATTAAAATGCAATGCAATGTTTTAATTCAATTATACATAATAATAATAATAATAATAATAATAATAATGTAAAAGCTTATTGCACAAATATGTAATTAGTGTTTTAAAGCTCTGCAATGATACAAATATCAATTCTCTGCGGAGAGTCTCCCATAGTGTGCTGTTCTCCCGCACTGTGTGACATATTTTTGTAACTAAGCATACGTAATAACAGCTTATCAGTGAGATCAGGCCCATTGCTTGACTGCCCTCACTGAATGTAATGGTTTGGGAAAAAATCCTGTTTCTTCTCTTTTATTTTTTTACTAAGAGATGTTAGTGTACGGCTATTTGGATGTGCATATTTATTTACACATATTAAACTTACTGTTACACACATGAGCTCATCTTCTCATCGTGCTTGGTGACATTTTGTTTGACAAAAGTCTGTTTCTTCAGTATGTTGATACATCTACAAGGAGTCAAAAATCTTCATTTATGCCAGACATACATTATCAACAATGGTTACTAAACAATATGGCATGAACGATATGTTTTGGTCTGTAATGTTAATGCCCCGAGATCCAAGTTCCCTTTGTGAGGAACGCATCACACACTTCTCTAGTTTAAAACATAACATTTCTTGTTCTTGTTACATAAAGATAAGAAATTTACATTTTAGACATGATGTATTAATGGATGGTTTCCTGCGTCAACTACAAATAGTGCTCTGATTAACATATCAGTCTTGTTCCCCGAGCTAACTGTGGCAGTGCAAAATAATTACCTAAGCGGGGGATTTGTTGATCTGCTCTCTGTGCAGTGCATCAGACTGTAGTTACACGAAGCACATATTATCTTTGACTTTCTGATCTTGGCTGTGTTCATTTTGTTAGAATTTGTAATTCTAGGCCTCCTGTTTAAAGACAGGGAAGTAAAACAGGGCTGACTGCTATATCCTAAAGTCTTTACCATCTGAACTAGTGAACAGAAAACACTAATTGCCAATACAATAAATTAACTGGAATTTCTTTTGGCCGCTAGCTATTTTGCTTTTTATGTTGGTAACCTCAAGTTAGCTCTGAAAACGTGGATGTGCAGAGTTTTGTGTCTCTTGTGAATATGTACCAGGGAAAACAGGTGGGGAGCTGAAACATAGCACAGATCTAATGTTTAATTGTTGAGCATCCATTTGCTGACATCATGGCCTCACTGGCAACAATTTTAAACTCTCCCGTTAAAGACTTTTTTCTAGTTTCATATGATAGTGGGAATTCTGGGGCATAGCATTTCAAACACAAGAAACTGCTCAATAGGAAAAGTTGAAGTGATATGTGAGGAAGTCTGGCGACTATACTCCATCGTGACATCATCGTTTTACAGATAATCACACCATGAGCCGTGCAGGAATATCTGCCGCAATGGAGTGAAGAATCGAAAAACATTAAGCCTAGCTGAAGATCTAGATGGATGTGATCTGGAGCGGGATTTGTGATGAGCTCATTGGATGGATCCAATGGACAGCTGGTTCTGATGAAAATAGGAGGTGGAGGTGGGTTGCAATGACAGCTAAAAAGCAGCATAGAAGGGAGCAGATTTTAACCGCAACAAGATGATTGGCTCATTAGGTTGTGGTAAGATCTGATTGGCTTCAATGAGTCTGCACACTTAGTTTGAAGCAGGAAAGGAAAAAAAGCTAAAAAAAAAAACGGAGCTATTGTTTTCTTCACTATAGAGTGCACTACAGTTACCTTTTGCTATTTTATGTAAGTGTCTGAATTCTGAGTGTGAATTTTGTTCATTAGTCCTCTTAAACTAGTCCCACAATGGTACTAAAATAAGTGTAATGACATGTACGCTACTTTCTGCTAACAATGGGATTTTTTGGGTAAGCTTATTATACTAGATGTATAATTTCTAATTGGTTATATGCAGATTTGCACATACAGTGCCAGGGCAATAACTTACTGTCCTCCATCAGTGTGGTCATGCATTATCCTTGCCATCTGCTTTCGAAGTTAGGGACTTAGTATCAGAAGGACTGTTCAAACGTGCTGCAGCTTGTGTTGGGACTGCGAGACCAGCTGTTGTTTCAGTACGTCCCTGTTAAGCATCAAAACATCAAACGGCAAGCATGACTTAACTGCCCAGAGAAAATCACAGACTGTTGTTGTGCCTGTCATTTTTATCTCAGGAAGAAGTCGTTGCATTTCTCTCCCACTCTGTGTAACACACTTGATTTTCTTTCATCTTGCCTGTCAGTCTTCCTCTGTCTCTTCTTGACGGTTTGACAGTGTGACAGCGAGGAAGCGACGTCTTCAGTCTTGTGGGGGGATGTCAGCAGGAGTGAGACGTCTGTCTTGGCACCACTGATTGCTCTGTGTGTGGGCGTGTGTTCATGCTTGTCCGAATTTGTTGCGTGTGTGTGCATACTTTAGGCTTTCTTATGTGTTGAAAATTGAATATGTTTCGGTGCATACTCGTGTTACTTTTGTGTGCATCTTTGCACTGTCACTGCAGATTTGTTTATTTGTTTTTACAATAAATCACATTATTCAAAGCATATATAAGCATTATAATGATAATTCTGGTAAGACAGAGGTTTGTCCTGTTTGGAGCACCTTTATGAACAATGTCTCTGTAACAGTTTGGTTCTTGCAGCCATTCAAGCTTATGAGGCAAAATCTCTCATAAGAGACTGCACTGACTGCAAGTGAGATTTTTCTAGATTGTCTAATGGACAACATACATACAGCTTTAGATAAGGAAAAAAAAAAACAGAAACACAAATTCATTATAATAAAAGCAATATTACTAGCTTGCAGGAACACCGTACAGCAATTTGAGCTAAATGCCTTACTTAAGAGTATTTTAACACAGCTTGTTATTCCTAAATAATACTAGCTGCTCACTGTGCAATTACTTCCTTAAGTGCTTTTACCCTTCTTTTTGCTTGTGCAGATATAAATTACTGATTTGCACTTGAACGTATGGGAGAATGGACAGAACTAAGGAAAGATTTACAGAGTTTACCATTGCTGTGGATTGTATTGTAGATTTCTGAGGCGAGAGGCTCTAATATAACTAGACTATATCCTAAACATACACTACATAAGACTACATTAGAATCTTTTCTGTTGATGCAGACGTAAAAGTCTCACTTCTTTCAAAAGCTTTTCCAGTTTTATGGAGCTGTCAGCTGTCATGGGATGATGTGGCCAGATTACAAGTATCAAAGTGTAAAAGTTTGTTGTTTTTTCTGTTCTATTTCACATATATGTCTGTGTACCCCATGTGTATTCAGTGACTTACATCTTTAGGACATTAGACTTTTTGAAAAGCGTATCTGTGTCCTCAGTTAAATCTCCTTTTAGATGTCATGATCAGCAACACCAAAGATAACCTCTCAGCAAATGTACTCTCAATTCAGTTGGCTCCCATATACAGGTATGCTACAAATAAGCAGTGGTCTATGACTTTCATAGCAAGTAGACAATAGCTTTTGGAGTCACAAAAGCGGGCTGAGTGCCATTAAGACAGCAGTACAAAGCAGCTACAGTCTTTGCTGTTTTGTTGAAGAAGGAAGTGACAGGAGAAACTTCGTAGTAGCAGAGCAGCTTTTAGAGTTCTGTTGTTAATCTAGCAGTGTTCATATCCTCTCCTTTTGCTTAATTTGTTTTTCAAGGTCATTATTTTTATTATGCAAACTGCACTTTATACTGCAGTGCTTTGCTTATGTTATGCTCAGCTATTCCACTACTGGCTTCAGTGGAGATGGGTTTCAATAATAACTTTATTTAAATGTATTTTGTGCACTGGATTCTACTCTTGACAGCAAGAAAGTATAACAAAGCGCCACAGTTTGGATCAGACTTTTTTTAATTAATATTGGTAAATAAAGCAGGCATTTAACCCAGCAGTCACTTTCATGAGGAAATAAAAAAAGTGCCCAGTCAGAAGCTGGAGTAACTGAAATGCTATTAAATGAATATATTTGCAAATAAATGACTGATTTTCAGTGCAAAATGCTGGATGTATTTCCACAGCGCGTACTTTGTACCCCTTCATAATAGCCCTCCTAATTCAGATGTCACTTGGACAGGTTTGGTAGACCAGTGATGCCTATACGCTACATGTCAGGGCATATGAAACTCAGCATGAGAGGATGTGTGGACACAGATAAGGATGAGAGTGAAACCATGACCTTGGTATAGTATTAATGACTGATATGGTCACATATAACCTTTGATGACAAAAGAGGCCCTTATTACTGCAGGTAGGGGAAACCCTGTGACAGTGGTATCTGCATTCTGAAAATGATGACTAATCAGATTTTATGTGTGTGTGGTTGTGTGTGAAGGAATTTTCAAGCGCAGTGGAATTTCCCTGATCCTTATGTTTCTATCAGTGGAATTACCCTTCAGGACACTTGATGCTTCATAGCATGTCTAACACACACACACACACACACACACACACACACACACACACACACACACACACACACACACACACACACACACACACACACACAGTCTCATCCAGGTGACAGAGAATGATTTGTCTGCTTGTGTCTCTTTGGTCAGAGCCTTGTTGTTGGGTCACAGACGTGCCTCCATATGTCATTGTCTTATGACATATCACACTAATATGAAGCAATATATAAGGACAACCTGCTGTTCGTCTAGATGCTTTAAACTGTCTTAATTAAAAGGTTTCCTGTCTCTTTGCGTTTTACAAAAAACATAATTTGTACATGCAGTTGTTTACCTAAATAGATTTCTAAATGCCACATTTATCCGCCCAAAAAGACATCTTGTATTACCAAAGTTTTACATGGACGCCAAGACAGACCCATATTTAAAAAATCAACACTATTAATTTACTTTACATTCATTTTAGTTGTAAAATCAATGTAGTTGTATAAATATGTCAATTCCAACAAGACAACCAGATATACTCACTATGTTATTACCCCTGAGGGTCACATTGGCTTTGTGTGGATTAGTGTACATGTGTAGTGGGATGATAGCTCTGTGTTCATAAAAGTCCTACTGTTTACACACAGAAGTACATATAAGCATATATTCTTATGCTGATTCTGTGCCATTAAATGCCTCAGGCGCTTCAATGTTCGAGCACGCATTTTCTATATGGGACCCTAATCAAAGCCAGCTTCAGCTGTCCTGCCGGCACCCACACACAGAGAGACTGTGGACTGGAGTATGATGTGATTTTCCAGGCTGAGCTAATTGTCTCTGGGGCTCAGTTCTCCCTCTCTCTGGTTGCACTCGGACTTTGCTCTGTTACACGATGCAGCCGCGGGTCCCTGGGAAGGCTCTAATGAAGAGTTATGAGAAGCTGGATGCCTCTTGGCTGGGGAGAGAGGGATGGAGGGAGGACACAGAGAGATAGAATATGGGAGTGAAGCATAAGAGAGGAAAGGAGGGAGACAGCATGCAGTGAGGCACAAAGATGGATGGAAGGAAAGAAAGCACGAGTGGCTATGTGAAGAGAAACCCAACACCCATGGAAGCCCCTGCAAGCCAAAAGTCTGTTACTGCAGTACGCTACTCTGCCGCCATTACTGCCTTGCAACATGTATGCCACATGGGCTTCACGTGCAGTGTGATGTGCCTTGCCAATAGTAGGAGACTGTATTTCTTTGGATGAAAGTGTGATGAAAGAAGATTATCTTACTGTAGCCTAAACTTTTTACATTTTCATCAGGGGAGATGGTTGGTGTTCTGTAACCGGAACATAACAGTAGCATTTGCATTTTTATGTAACGTTTGGGGCTCAAGCCTGCTGGCCACCATTACAGCTTTACTGTCCTCGGGAGTGAACATGAATTATCCTCTATTTGTACAAGTTGGTCGTTTATGTCGTCTCTCCCACAAGGCCTGTCTGCATCCCTTTTTTTTTTTTATTCTGTCCCTCTCTTTCTTTCTCCATCTGATAAATATCCGCAATATAATAAATATCTAAATATAGCGATTTCATTTTGTAAATGTTCAGACCTCCAAGCTTTCTCCCTGTCTGTCTTTTCTTGCTTCCTCTTTCCTGCTTTTTCCCTGTTTGTGTCTGTTTTCTAAAAAACAAAACAATTGCAAGATTAAAAAAGCAATTCTCCGGATTTATTTAGTGTCTGTCAGTTTTCGAACCATTTGCACAACATGTCCCTGCATATTGTAGGGATATTAATCAAGGTATTATCTCCAGGTTGTGTTTTTTAGTGTCACCTTTTGCTGAAGAGAAATCCTATAATTGAGTGCGTAAATATGGATTGCGTGTCAGCACACAGGTGTTTATTTTTTTTTCTTCTTTAAGTTATGATAAGCAGCGGTTATGATCTTAATCCAAGTACAGCAAGTTTTGAAATCCTTAAAGAAAGCAGTGTTGAATTCACTGGAAAATCACGACCATAGGGTCTTCTAAATGCATTTATGGTATATTTCAAGTGCATTTTAAAAATATTTAGCTGTAACCTGGGTGCATAAACTTTTATGAGTAGGGTCTAAAATGTTACTGTCAGAACCGTCTTAGTTTTGTTGGTTGCGTCATGTCTGTGAAAACAATCAAGAAAAACGAGTAAAGTTAATCATGGCATATTAAATGTTGCCTTGAAAAGCTTCCTGCCTCTCCCTGCGATTATTGAAAAAAAAGATTGTTTTTAAATAGTGTCATCAGTATTTTAATAATAGTTTGATGATTGCTTTTACCATTTGCATAAATCACAGCCAAACACCAAGAAATTGAGTCCACAGAGGCTATTTTCAGTGTTTCTTGCCTACATAACAAAACCTGTATTGCTTTCCCTATATAGATGACAAAGCATCTTCAACCATTTTGATTTGAGATGGGGGTTGACTGGGTCACGCCTTTGGAGGATAGAGGAGAGTCTTTCTGTCCCTTTTCAGGGGAGAATCCTTTCTTTGACTTCCTCTCTTCCCTCTGCCTTCGCTTGAGTCTAAATGTCAGCCAGTCTGAGAAAGAGAGAGACACAGAGAGATAGAGAGAGATGGCAGAAAGAGAGAGGAAGATCTGCAGTCTGCTGGGAGAAAGAAAGCCATTGAAAGCATACATGATGACACCCCCCCCCCCCCATTCAGTCTGATGAGCTATTGAAAAGCAAGATGACATTTTGCAATAATACATCATATACTGTAGCTCTAGAGTTTAGTGAGATAAAACATTATTCATAAATATGTGATGCCTGGCATTTATTGATGTTTGTGGCTATATTTGCTGTCAAATCATTTTTCGGTTTCAGTTGGAGTTTTATTTGTGAGGAAATATGCCGCAACTTGACAAAGTGATGAACCATGACAGTGAGCTGTAATAATCAGCTGTACAACCACATTGTTGAGCACAATAATGTAATATATAGAGTCACAGTGAAAAATATGACAAGATTTATAAAGCATCTTCTGCCTAATTATGAAAAATGATCTACTGTGTGTGTGTGTGTGTGTGTGTGTGTGTGTGTGTGTGTGATTGTTGAGGTTACAGAGCAGAATTGAGTTCAGGCTTCAGCTTCATGTCCTAGTTACAGTGGAGATTCTGCTACATCAGCCTGCACACAAGACTGCAAAATCAGTTTTGTTCAGTGATGATGGGGAAAAAAATGATTTAGTTGACAAGGTTTTCCAGGAGAGAGTGTTTGAAAACTTCTGCATCTTGTACTCACTGCTGAGAGATTTGCGTGCGTCTGCATAGCTATATTTGCCAGCATGTGTGTGCACACGTCAGGTGGAACACTAACAATACAGTGATTGGGGAAATCAGATTGGCTTTTTGGGAACGGCAGGCGAGATCATGCTATTACGCTTAATTTTTACTCTTTTCACCTCCCTGTCTGTGTCGCCCTCTTCCATCATTCCTCCCTCTGTCAGAAGAGGAACGCATGTCATTTTCTTTTATGTCCCCAAGCCGGTGTGAAGTCCCCATGAAGGGTAGTAGATTAGCGCCATTTTCATCCAGATAATTTTAACAGCTGCAGCGATGGTGCTGCTGCTGACATCTGAAACCTCTTGTCTCCTGAGAGACACTCTGGCTGATGGTTGAATATCTGTCGCTTCAGATCAGCCCAGCTGGAGAAACCCTAAACAGGCACATTTTATCCGCTCCGGGTCCCTGCGGATGTTGTGGCTACACAATGCTCGAGCTGCAGTATCAATGCAGTATTGACTGTTGCATCTAGAGAAACAGAAATGGTACCGAAGGAGCTTAAATCACATTTTGTGCAGAAAAAGGGAAAGAGAGTGACTTTTAAGGAGAGAAAACATGCTGTTGGTTTGAATTGTCTAAGCATGTTGTTTTTAAAGTTTGTGGGTTTAACGGTGCAAGAAGATGGCTCAGGTCTGTGTTGCTTGGCTGTGTTTTGATGCTTGCATGGTTTCTTATACTGAATGTGGATACTGTAGATGTGTAACTGTGCTAATGTCTTGCTGCTTCCTGTAGCTCTGCATGGCTTACTGAGAAAGCTTATTTGTTGCTCTAGTGTCTTGTTGACTTCTGTCTGTATAGTTTAACCTTTACTAATGTCTTACTGCTTCCTGCTGCTCTGGTCTAAAATCATCTGGCCAAAGGACTACAGTTGAAAATTAGCCGGCTGGCTAACACTGGCACATTTACAGAAATGTTTACAGAAATGTTGATTAATGTGTGCTGTCCTAAAGAATAAGAATAAGAATAATACCCTGTAGGTTCAAGTGAAAAAACAGAAGACCCATTAAAGTGGTCATCGTGTGAGAGACTTCCAGACTGGCTAGGGTGAGCATTCAAATTGAGGCTCGTAGTGTTCAAGTTTAATGTTATAAATACGCTTGTTCACTTTATTGCTGAGAGTTAGATCAGAATATAAATAATACCCACCTATCTGTACGGTTCATTTGAAGTTGGAACCAGAAGCGGTTAGCTTAGCTTAGCATTAAGACTGTAAACAGGGGGAAAACTGCTAGCCTGGTGTCCAAAGGTAACAAAATCAGCACCTCTAAAGCTGCAGACACACTGACCAGGCCGACCCTCGGCAGAAAAGGCAGTTTGACTCCCCGAGTTGGTCAAAAAAGTGCCTATGAACACACCAAAGCGACGAGACGTAATACGTCTCCATAACAGCAGGCGGCGCTAATCTGTATTGTCGCCCAAAAATGAAAACCGGCAGCTGATTGGACGAACGCGTCACATGGGTCTGGTTTCTCCGGAAATTCAGACTGTCATGGCGGCTTGTTCAGAATACGATCTCATATTGTACTAAAATAGTTCACCGAAATGTGTTTCTGAAAACATTTTAAGCGAGAAATAGGCCATGCAGTTGCTGAATCTGTCTTCATTTCAGATCAACAAAGGTCAGTTTAAAAGATTTTCGTCAGATCCAAAATGAAGGCAGACGACCCCTCGGACAGACGACGGCACGGAACACACCGAACAGACTCGAGTCACTGACCTCGCTATATAACTAATTAGTAACTAGTTTTTTTTAATCTGTACAAAACCTAAGGTGTAAATACTAGGGCTGTCAAAATAAAAAAATTAACGCAGATTAATCCATTCCATATTGACGTTTGCATACAGACGAAAATCTGGTGTCACTGATATGTCTGCGCTTCTCTCTGCTGCTCTGAAACAGACGTTACAGGAAACACAAACACCGCTGCATGTGACGCATGTGACACTATACTCAACAGCAGCTAACGTTAGCCTACCGCTAGCTAGTAGCTGGATTAAACACGGTTAAAATGCTGACAGCTAACGCTAAACGGTGTAAAGTTTGACTGTAGAGGATTCAACACCGGGATGTAACAATCTGCAGCTGCTGTCGGAGAAACAACACAGACGGTGCGTTCAATGAAACTGGTAAACTACAGCCTCGTGGTGCATTTGAAGTTATTGTAAATGTCCTTTTCCTATCTGGTTGTTGTTTTTGTCATTCAACAGCAATTTACTAGTGAAATAAGTTATTGTTATACATTATTATTAAATCATTTAATTTTGACCATATGGCCTTAGCAATAAACAAGCCGTTCTTTAATGTCACCAACTGTTGTTTACTACCCTTTTTTTTTTCTTTTCTTTTTTTACTTTCTTAAAAAGTATCGGTTCAGGCACCTTTAATTATGTATGCGATTCATTTTGATTAATTAATCACAGAGTATGTAATTAATTAGATTAAATTTTTTAATCGATTGACAGCCCTAGTAAATGCCACAGTGTTTTGCCTGGCAACTGGTCTTGCTAAGTGCTAAAGTAGGGATGAGCGGCTGCGTATTTATTGTACAGATCAGAGGTTGATGCAAAGACCAAAGCCAAAACATCTTGATCGCCCCCTGGTGGCTGGCTGCAGTATAGGTCATTAACCCCACCCCCTCCATGTTAGCAGATGAGTAGTCTATATCCATGACGTTCCACTTCCGGGATTGCTCCGGTACCGCCGGAAATTCCGCCGGATGTCCTTCTTTTCGGCCGGATCCCTGTTACCTTCCGCTTTCTTTGTGTTGGAATTTTAAACTGCGGTGGATTTCTGAGGACTATGGTTAACTGCTCCTCAGATCTCTGCAGGGTAAATCCAGACAGCTAGCTAGACTATCTGTCCAATCTGAGTTTTCTGTTGCACGACTAAAACAACTTTTGAACGTACACGTTCTACCAAAACAAGTTCCTTCCCGAGGCTATTTTGCAGTGGCACCATGGCTCCGTCCGGTGCATAGCACCGCCCATGACGATTGTGATTGGTTTAAAGAAATGCCAATAAACCAGAGCACGTTTTTCTCCCATCCCGGAATGCTGTGTGTACTAGCCAGACCCTCCTCCGCAGCGCTGTGGAGAAATGTCTGGCAATGCGAGACTAGCGGATGAGATATGGGCAAAACTAAGAAATCTAAGTACACGTCAAATAATTTTTTCCAAAAGATGGTTTCTGTCATTTTAGGTAGTTATTATCACGCTGGTCTTTGTTCAATTGTTCATGTTTCTGATTGTTGAACTTTGGTTTTTATTATTTATTTGATGCTATAAAAACGGGGTGAAACATCATGATTGACAGCTGTGATTGACTCGCGATCGGTCTCCACTGTCGATCACTACTTCGCTGACTCTGGCTCCAAAATTACAAGATGGCTGCGCCTGTATCCGAGGTATTTTGGCTTCACTTTTGTACAGTGGTAAGAATCCATCCATCTTTATATACAGTCTATGGTACAGGCATCTGAATATATCAATTTCCTAATCCATTTTACAGCAAGACAAGACAGGAATTAAGCGTTCATCCCAAAACTACCCTTTTTACATTTGCAAATCTTACTTCCGATGGAACCTTTCCTGGATCACAGTTTGCACAAGAATTGTACGCACTTTACTCCGTTACTTTTTCTGCAAACGTCTTTGGTTTCTGCAGACACTAAATCACCAAAGATGGCATTCTTTTGTCGTCTCAGCTCTGTAAGCACTCAACTCAGTTGCAGGGCGTGAGCCAGCGTCATTGGCAGATCTGCCGAACTGCCTGTGTGCTGTGTTTGTATTGGGTGGGTATTGATTTTGTATTTATCCTGGTAAATACTATATTTTGGAACCCAGTGCCTCACTGAAATCTGGACAGAGTTGTTGGATGGTAACAGAGGAGAGGGAATGACACACATGGGAGGGAGGTAAAAGAGTGCATGGAGCAACAGTAATACAGCAAGTATGAAAGAGGGAGAAAAAGGTGAGCTTGAGGACAAAGGAAAGAGAAGGGGAGCCAAAAAAGAGAACAGTAAAATAATAGAGAGAGTATTAAAGGAGGCGGTGAAAGATAGACGATGGGGTAGAAATGTAAAAATGAAAGCAGAAGAATAATGAGGAGGAAGAAGAAGAAACTGGATTGCACTGTTTATTCTTACTTGGATACATACAAACACAGCAGTTCACCTCCAGCAGAGCAGACAAAATGTGCGGCCAAATCATCCACCACCCTCTTCTCCGACTCCCTCCCTTTGCTGCTCAAGAACTTAATTACAGCAATAATTTGGCCTTGTTTGTTGTAGCCATTATTACATTCTGTAAGCACCGGTCAGCTAATGAAAACACAGACACCAGATCAGAGACGTGATCAGGCCCCTGCCTAAAAAACTGGCGAGGAAAGAAAAGTTAAGAAGAGAATGAACCGTCAGAGACAGTGTGAAGCCATGTCATGTGTAATGAGCACCAAAGTGTTCTCTGTGCTCACTGATGCCAGCAGACACAATTTAAGAAAGAATTAAAGACAAAAGGAAAAATATTAAAGATGAGCGGGTGCTTAATCTTTGTTGTTGACTGTGGTGTGTCATTTTAGGAAAATGATCCTCTTAATGCTTGCTTTGTCTCTAATTAAGTGAAATTACAGACTTCCCTTCATTTAAACATCAACTGAAGAGCCATCAAGATCTAGACAAGCCTAATTACAAAGAGCAGCAGCATACACCAGAAAACTGTTGTCCCCTTCAGCTTAAGCACTGCTTTAAAACTAGTGTATTTTCTTTACTTT
This sequence comes from Sander vitreus, assembly GCF_031162955.1. Lineage (NCBI taxonomy): Eukaryota > Metazoa > Chordata > Actinopteri > Perciformes > Percidae > Sander > Sander vitreus. Next base: position 21,885,745 of record NC_135860.1, on the reverse strand, counting down.
GATGTTGCTGATTGTGACAATGATGGGATGTATAGTTTAAGACTCAGCAGACATCTTCTATAGAGACAAAGGCAGAACATAAGGCAGAGGGGTGATTGTCGCTAGGATTTGATATGGGTGTTGTGAGTGTTTTGTTTAACACAATTGTAAAATTGTTTAACCTAAACTGTTGACTGCTAGTATTTTATGCTAATATATTTATACATTTGAATATACTTTAAGGGTAACTACCGTTACCGTCAACCTGGGCCCAATTTCCCCATGCATTTATGTCTAATAGACTGATGTGACCAAAAAAGTGATTTTTTTGGTACTGACAGGCTCAGATTGTTACCAAAAGTGTCTGAAAACATTATCGATCTCAGGATGTGACTTTTTGTCTGAAGACAGCGGTGTGGAGAGTGAAACGCGAGACGAGAAAAAGGCGTTCAGGTAGTCTGTTGTTACGGAGTAGGCTACAGAAATTATGATTTTCAATGTAATGGCTCAATATTTAAATTATTTCAACAATGTGGATGAGGTCGTTATCGTTCGATGACCACATGTAGGCTATTCATTTGAGCCAGAGTAGGCTACAACGTTACGGAGGAAGAGAAAGAGAGAGAGCGAGAGGCAGCGGGGCAGAGAAGGGTGAAGCAGTGGCTGAAGGGCTGCAAGGCTCGGGATATTGGTAGTGCTCCCGTGGGTGCTGTGCCCCTATATGCCCAAAGAATACGTTGTCAGGAGTGGGACCTGTTGCTGCTCGATATCTGTGGTCTGGATGTGTCCAGTGATATACAGTTGTGTTCAGAATAATAGCAGTGTGTTTAAAAAAAGTGAATAATGCTCAAAATCCTTAGAATAGCTTTTAATTCCATAATATCAATGCATTGGGAACACTGCACATTCAATTCCAAATCAAAACATGACCAAAATTGATCAAGTTTGTGTTATACCTTTACAGAAAGTGAAGAAAAAGGAATATTAGGCTGTTCAAAAAAATAGCAGTATTTGCATATCTTTATCAATCTCAATCTCAAACATTTACTGTATAAACTGAAAAATGTCTCAAGGGTTTGCTTTACTTTGAATCACTGCACTAATATTTAGTTGCATAACCATTATTTCTGAGAACTGCTTCACATCTGTGTTGCATGGAGTCGACCAACTTCTGGCACCTGTGAACAGGTATTCCAGCCCAGGACGATTGAACTACATTCCACAATTCCTCTGCATTACTGGGTTTTGCCTCAGAAACAGCATTTTTGATGTCACCCCACAAGTTTTCTTTGGGATTGAGGTCTGGGGATTGGACTGGCCACTCCATAACATCAATCTTGTTAATCTGGAACCAAGACTTTGCTCGCTTACTGGTGTGTTTTGGGTCATTGTCTTGTTGAAAGACCCATTTCAAAGGCATTTCCTCTTCAGCATAAGGCAACATGACCTCTTCAAGTATTTTGATGTATTGAAACTGATCCATGATCCCTGGTATGCGATAAATAGGCCCAACACCACAGTATGAGAAACATCCCCATACCATGATATTTGCACCACCATGCTTTACTGTCTTCACAGTGTACTGTGGCTTGAATTCAGTGCATGGGGGTCGTCGGACAAACTGTCTGCGACCCCTAGACCCAAAAAGAACAATTTTGCTCTCATCAGTCCACAGAATGTTGCACCATTTCTCCTTTGGCCAGTCATTGTGTCCTTTGGCAAATTTCAACCTATTCAGTACATGTCTTTTTTCATTAACGGGACTTTGCGGGGGCTTCTAGCTGATAGCTTTGCTTCACATAGCCTTCTTCTGATCGTAACAGTACTCACAGGTAACTTTAAGTCTTCTTTGATTTTCCTGGAGCTGATCATTGGTTGAGCTTTTGCCATTTTGGCTATTCTTCGATCCATTCAAATGGTAGTTGACCTTTTTTTTCCCACATCGTTCAGGCTTTGGATGCCATTTCAAGGCATTTGAAATCATTTTGGCTGAGCAGCCTATAATTTTCTGCACTTCTTTATATGTTTTCCCCTCTCCAATCAACTTTTTAATCAAAGTCCGCTGTTCCTCAGAGCCATGTCTGGAACGACCCATTTTGCTGAGTATTTCAGTGAGAAATGCACTATAACCAGCATGCACAACATTTGCTTCCTTCCTTCCTTAAATATGGGTAATAACTGACACCTGTTTCTACCAAAAAATTGGATTTATGAGGTTAGTGATGTTGGACTGCTATTATTTCGAACACAACTGTACCTCGGACACAATGCTGTGTTACCACGTCAGGATTTCCCTCCTCTAATCAACAGGGTTGTGAGACATGAGCAAATACCAACCATTGTTTTTTGAAAATCTTTAAGATAACACAAAACCATGGATGTATTATAGCCTATTGACCGCACAAAACACTGAGCTCTCTCTCTCTCTCTCTCTTTCTCTCTCTCTCTCTCTCTCATATAGACTATAGCCTACTCTGGCTCAAATGTATACGGGCGGCCATCCAATTATAACGACCTCATCCACACTGTCGAAATCAATTTTAGATAACAGGAGCCTATAATTTCTGTAGCCTACTCCGAAACACCAGACTACCTGAACGCCTTTTTCTCATCTCGCGTTTCACTCTCCACACTGCTGTCTTTGGGAAAAAAAGTCACATCCTGACACTGATAATGTTGTCAGATACTTTTAGTAACAATCTGAGCCTGTCAGTAGCAAAAACAAATCACTTTTATTGGACAAAAAGCAAGGCTCCACAATTGCCCGATTAGGTAACATTGTAGCTCGGTTCGCACAAATTCAGACATAAATGCATGGGGAAATGGGGCCCAGGTTGAAAAAAACGGTAGTTACCCTTTAAGCCAGATGACTTAAGATGGAACACTGATACTGATTCACTGATGATCGCTCATTGGATCATTAGAATCTATTCATTATCATAAATTTGGCACAAAATAAACATTACAGTATATAAAATGACAAGTAATAGCTAAAGTAATAGTCCCAAGAACCAACTATGTTTCCAATTCGATGCAAAATAGTGTGACTCTATTGGATCGTTAAGTACGATCTATGGCATGTGATACTTGTGATACCTATTTTCAGGTTCATACTTGTATTTTGATTCTCTACTAGAACATGTTTAAATGCTTTAAGGTTAAAAAACACATTATTTATGTCAGTCTGAATATACCTGTATTCACCCTCTGTCTGAAACGCTCCATTTTAGCGCCTGTCTCTTTTAAGCCTCCCTTCTCAAAAAGCCCAGTCTGCTCTGATTCGCTTGCGAGAAAAATATGGCGCACCTTTGCAAAAGTAGTTCTCAAGCTGTGGATGGAGATACTCAGATGGGGGGCAGTATATTCTAATGAGCCTGCATGTGACATAGGAAGGGGAGCCAAATCTGAATGACTTGTTGAATCCCATGTTTTCTGATGTAGACAGACAGGTTGTCTTATTTCATTTTGTGGGTTGGTAGGCATTCCATATACCTAAATATATGTGCACAAGCACTGAAAAGGTGAGTTTTTTATATGTCCCCTTTAAAGCGGTTTGCCATATCTTTGTGACTCAATCATCAAAATTTAAGAGTAGTTTATAAGTTGCTTTACCTTCCACCATTGCACCTATTGCTTTTCCAAACTATACCAAATGCTTTTAGATCAACAGACAATACCACTGCAAAAAATGGCCATTAATGGAAGGCAGGGTTTTAAGTGAGTGAAAGGGACTGACACAGTTGGAGGCTGTATTAGTTAAAGTCCTGACTAGATAAATCGCAACCTAAGCTCATCCTGAAGCACTACTCAGTCTCTAGAACCCAGAGGAGGCATTCAAGTCTGCTGGGATGCTCCTCCATTTATTAAATGATTTTGCCTCAGTTACATAGCTGTGTAAATGTCAGCTGACATGTGGGCGAAACTCCATTTAAAGCTTGTCAGAGAGATTTATCAGGGTATTAAAAACTTTTAAATGTGCTGTTTTTGAAAGCTGTTGTCATGCGTCATACACCTCCATAGCTGTGTATCATTGCAGGAGAAATAAACACTGTATATTTACGTCTTGCACAGGCCACCAGCGATGCACACAGAGTAATCCACTGTGCATTCGAATAGAACAGGCAATGGATAGCTCACATTAGTCTGTAAATAATGTAGTTATTGTAAATTCCCATTTTATTAAATTGCCTGTACTGTCTCAGACTCACTTTAGTAATAAGTGATTGATATTGCAGGGCAACAGTATTCTATTACAACACAAAATGTGACATGCGACTGGTCTTCCATTCAAACTGTGCAATGCTAATATTTCCTTTTCTAAAGACACTAAAATAAAAGATATATTGCACAGGAGACAAAAGGTATATCACTTTCCTAACTAGTGTGTGTGTATACTCCACTAGCCTAGAGAATGTTATACATATTTGGTGTTGGCTCCCTTTGGTGACATATACACGTTCTTAGTTGACTAAGCACTAATGGGCCAGAACAAGCCCATCGCTGACCCACACTTTCCAGACGATCCTAGCTCATATGTTCCACGTGCTGCCTGCATTGCTAGTCGTCTGGTGCATAACATGAAATTATGTACAGCAGTGTCATTTTTATGATCCTTATTCTAGAATTAGGGCTGATGCAACCGAGCCAACTGTGGGGTTTCCGTCATGGTGGCTGCTGTGAGCATCATATAGGTCCCCCTGGTGCCTTTATACACACACACACACACACACACACACACACACACACACACACACACACACACACACACACACTCTCGCACATGGCCACAGACTGTGGACCGTTGGATTTATGGTAACAGTTTTTTCTTTTCTTTTTTTATGAGGGGCTTAGACAAACAGTATTTGGACCACATTGATCGTTATGCTGTACATTATCCCATTTGCTGGAACACATTTCTCTTTTCGGCTGGAACTTGGCAAAATTGGACAGTGGACCAGACACACAGTCGACAAAACAAAGGAGTTTAAACACAAAAGTATGTGGAAATGTTATTTTTAAAAAAGGCAGCGGAACGTTACTTGTTTTTTATTCGGTTTTTACAATAACAAAGCAAGTATATGCATACAAAAATGAAAATACAGTATACCTGTATGGATATTAAAAATGCATGTGCACCTAAATACAAATTAGACATGATAGAACTTGTTTTAGTTTCCACACAGCTGTAGATTTGAGAAGATGCATTGTTTCGTTCTATACGCAAGTCAGAGTTTTAAATAATTTGTGCTGAAGATGCAATTGACACCAATTGTAACGACACAGTACATACTGTATGCATTCACGTATGCTACTTTTGCTAATAAAATTGTTTATTCATTGACTACACAATAAGCAATCTGATATAGTGTTTTTACAGTCTACATTTAGGCCAACACACATCGACATACATGCCTTGCATGCCGTTACCGTCCGCATACCCACCCAGAATAATATGTCTGCTAAAATGTTGGTGACAGTCAAGTTTAGCCGCCAACTCTGGCTCCATCTCACTTTGTTTCCGTAAGAAACTGAGCGTAGCCAAGGCTATTTAGTTTACTGAGGTTGTCCCCACAAACAGCTGCTGTGTGAGATGATTAGAGCCAAAGTCAGTCTACGTATAATATCTGTGGTAGATTTAACATACATTTACAGTGACATTAGTGCTTGGTGCACGTTAGAAAAGCTACAGGCTAGACTTATGTCCGCCTCCTATGTAACTACGTACACTTTCCAAAGCAAATATGGCAGAATTGTCCTTTACAAATATGATTGCGTACATGTCTGAATCGAGATTGCGATATTTTTTAACGATTCATTGTGCATCCCAAGTACTGTACACCAAATAAAACTGAATTGGACATGGTTATACATGTCAAACTGCTATTGAGTACATTGCTGCAAGCACATGCCAGTATACTCACTAAGTCGAAGTAGCAAGGCGCCATATTCCTCCTTAGAATCATCCGCTAATAGATTGTTTTAACAATTTAAATGCAAAGTTTCCTGCTGTCTTCCATTGTTGTTGTTGGAATTCTCTTGTTTTGGTTGTCAAAGGTTTGCTACATCTGGATATGGCCTTCTATTTCAGCAGTACAATCATAGGCGGAAATAAAAGTTGTTTTTTTAATGCTATGTGTTTATGATTTTTTTTTTACATTAAGTACTTGATTTAAGCCAGGGGATGTGTCTTGCTGAAATAATTGTTCTCCATAAGTTATAGCTTAATGTGGGAATAATCTCATGAATGTTAATTGAACATGTCCGTAACAACAAGCACAGTGAGTAGATATTAGAAAAACAAACCGTAAACTGAATTGGTGGAAATCATCACTTTTGCTCATTAAAAGCATATTTATTTTAGATTGCCTATTGTAATTAATAATTGTGAAGGGGTATGTTGTTTATTCGGCTAGGAGCTATCTTTAATTAACAATGTATGGTGGCCCTGAAGTGCAAATCACAACAGCAAATAGAAAAACGCAACAGCAAATCATAAAACACAACGGCAAATAGGAAAACACAATGGCAAATATGAAAACATGACAGCAAATAGGAAAACACGACAGCAAATATGAAAACACGACAGCAAATCATAAAACACAACGGCAAATATGAAAACACAACGGCGAATAGGAAAACACGACAGCAAATATGAAAACACGACAGCAAATATGAAAACACTTCAAAAAATATGAAAACACAACGGCATTAACTTCTACCGGAAAAGGTAGGGCCTATCTAGTAGAGGATGGACCCTCCTGATTGGACAGACGGACTGTCTTTTAACAGGAAGGAGAGGTGAAAACACAGAAAAGCGCCTACTTTTAACAGAGAGACAGTCGTCTGTCCTTTCAGGAGGCTCCGTTAATGCCGTTTTGTTTTCGTATTTGCTGTCGTGTTTTCATATTTGCTGTCATGTTTTCCTATTTGCCGTTGTGTTTTCCTATTTGCCGTTGTGTTTTATGATTTGCTGTTGCGTTTTTCTATTTGCTGTTGTGATTTGCACTTCAGGGCCACCGTAACAATGTGCAGCTTTATGAACTACTCTTACTTGGCATGGGAGGAAAGTCTGGCGGATCTCAGGGACAAGACAAGAGGGTCACAAGAGACTTGCCGATCCTCATAGTAAATGAAAATGAGATGCGGCAGCCTACCCTACCTCACCGTGCCCATTGTGTCTTCAGTCTTAAAGAGGAACATGTGGCCTAAATGACTCATGGATAATGCATTAGGGGTAGTGAAGAAGGCTTTGGAGAAATTTCAACAAGGCAAATACAGCCAATCATTTAGAGCACAACGACACAGTTTCACCTGCGCGAACACATCAAATTTGAATTTGCTTGGAGTGTACTGCTGAGCTTACTTACATTAGCAGGGTTCATTCATCCTTTTCAAACTGTTTATACACTCTACCAATGGAGCAGACACACCTACATCTGTCTGGCTTGGCTAATTCAATTAACTCAGCAACATTTGATCAGATAAAAGTCCAAGCCTGGGAGCTAAATTAAATACAAGGGGGTGTGGAAATGCCCATGTGTACACATCTAGGTTAGTATGAGTGTATTCGTGCTTGTCGACAGTATGAGTGCATGGATGGTGTCTGTGTGTGAGAGAGTGACTGCAGGTGCATGCCTGATTCAGTTTGTGTGTTTATGCTTGCATGGCTGTTTGGGTGTGTGTTTTTATAACTGGTTGCTAGGCGAGGAATGAGATAAAGCATTTAACTGAGACACAGGAGATTTACAACATGCTTTTCCGTTGAGCTGCTGAATACAAAATAGTAGGGAGTTCAGCAAAGTTCACAAAATCTGACTGCTTGCTCAATGCTACATGAATATGGATTTGTGTTTTGTTTTTTTTTCTTCCCAAAAATGAATTTATGATTAAAAAAACGACTTTCGGCCTAAACAAACCGGCAGCGATGTTCATGCCCAAGGTAGGAGTACGCATGCCCCGAAGAATTTGAACAACTTGACATCAACAAAGCTCAGGCAGAAGTTCAATTATAAAAACTGAAGCTTTTGACAAAATGGCCCTCTTTAGGGCTATGCATTTGCATGTGCTCTTTTTGTGGATGTCTACTGTGTTAGACAAATAATGATTATAAAACAACAAAACGTGACAAATGATCCAAAGTAAGTCAAGAAACCTAAAGCAAAAAAATCTACACTGTGGAAGAACACTTAGGCTTACTAGAATGATAAAGCCCTCAGCTGAAGTCTTGGAGAGCGGCATCGACTAATATGTAATGGCACAAGTTCTGGCTGAAGCTGTGCTCTTGAGGAGTACACAGCCATGCATCTCCCAAATAAGTCATCTCCACCAACCTCTACATCTCTCCACAGTGAAGAGGATGACTCTGGAGAATGATCATCAGATACTTTTGGAAGTCCTTGAAGTGTTTGTTGTAGCCTTTAGATATCAGATGAGAGAATGGTGCTTTGACTGGTTTCTGTTTCACCAGAGAAGCATAGCTCACTGCACAGTTTCCTGGCATCCTCGTGGTTAAGAAGCAGCCAGTCCTGGACGGCTGCTGGTTTTTAGGGGACCCACTCGAAGGATGCTGGCTTCCCTGGCAGATGGTGATTGTAGCTGCAGATTCCCAGCCTTTGTGCTGGAGTAGCTCTGTGTCTGCCTCTAGAAAGTCAGTTGAACAGTACCAGTGCCACCAGCCCTCCACCCTTGTTGCAGCCATAGCACAAGAGGAGATCCATATGTTCATTTACCCAGCAGGTGGACTGGGAGTACACTTGGACATACTTAACACTGACTGAAAGCCTGCACCCTGTTCCTGCTGCTATCTTCCCTGCTCATGCTTCACTTTCATGCCTGACCAGACTTCCCCATTACAGTATCTTGACCTCATATCATTCTCTCTCCTGTGATTAGCTGGTTGTCTAATTTAGGATTGCTGGAGGTAGAATAACAGCAGAGCAGAGTTGTTGCTTCTGGTACAGACCTGGGTCTTCTTGAATAGTCTTGTGATATGCTTTGTTTATGTGATTAATGCTGGTCAGTTGGTGCCACGATGCTGTCTTACTTATTTGTGGCATCAAGGTGGGGGTATGGTTGAAAGGAACTAGTTTGTACTACATAAAAGTGTTTATAGTTGTTCCGAATTGCCACTCTCGAATGCGGGATTAATGCCGTCCGTCACAGATAATTGTTCAAGTATGGGGATAATGACGCGTTAAATCGGGAAATCTTTTCTCGAAGGCATTCAGAGTTTTACAGTCGTACAAAGGAAAGGTGAATAGTTGTATGACGAATAAAAAAAAATGAGAGCTGAAGAGAAAGGTTAAAATCTTGCTAACTTTCTCACCTCCGCACACCTGACCAATCGCTGCATAGAGTGGTATGATCACCACATTATCGGTTTTGGAAAGTTACAGAAATTGTTTATAATTTTCGAAAGGTGTGTGTGTTAGGGGTAGGGGGCTGAGTGTTTCAGATGTTGTTTGACCATCTGACAAGGACTTTGGCCGAAGCATACTTACTTACTTACTGCCCATTATGCCTGTTGGCATATAGGGCAGCAACAAAGGATTTCCACTCTTGTCTGTTTTGGGCCAGTGTCTTTATAGAGCCCCAGGTGTGATGTAGGGTCTTCAGCTCTCCCTCTACCGTCCTGCGCCAGGTATTCTTGGGTTAGCCTCTTTTACGTTTGCCATCTGGTGTCCAGTGAAGGGCAGTTCGCATGATGTTTTCTTGCTCTCTACGTATTACATGTTCAATCCATTTCCATCGCCTTCTCATAATGATTGTAGCCATGCAATATACCAAAAAAAAAAGTTGTTGTTGTTACCAGGGCTGTTGAGTGAGAGCGCTGCAAGACTCATGACACGTGTTGTTTTTTTTCGGCACGGTTTTGAGTGGTTTAAAAAAAAAAACAGTTAATGCTCAACTATAAATAAATGGATCACCGAAACCGAAGTACAGCGCACCGGACATTGGTTTATTTTGCCCAGAAATCACGTCAAAAACAAGTTCACCCGTTTGCTCCTCAGTGGCTTATTAAGATATTAGTTTTGTTTAAAGTCACTACAGGTATGACTCCCTTATTTTGACCATGTGTGAAAGTATGGATATTGTGTGAGAATGTGTGTAGGTGTTTCTGTGTGTGTGTAGCTGGCTGTGTGTTGTGTATTTGGCCTCCTGCATGACTGTTTTGCAAATATAAGCTACTGTATGAGAGCTGCGATGAGGATTGTGTCGGTTGTGTGCTCTGAGGGCTATCCAGGCACTAAAAATTTAACTCAGTACATCCTGGATATTCGGGGAAAAAACTCCTTTCACTTGGTCAAGTAGCACCGGAGAATTTGCTCCGGGCGTAGGAACCCCAGCAGCATCTGTGTAACCGAGACGGGCACTGAGACAATTTTCACGAAGAGATAGTCTTCATATTGGTCTCAGGGACTATTTATGGTCGCATAACAAATGAAGGATTTTGTTTATGAGGTATGCCCGGAGAAAAAAACAAAAGGCACGCCTTGTCAGTCTCCTTAAACTTGCAAAGAGGCAATGTAATACCTGTCTCTTTGGCGAAAATGGAGAATGAAAAACATCAGTTCAGACTGGCGGTTACAAAATCATCCAAGCTTGACTGTGCCCTTTGTGATGACCATTTCTCAAGAGGCCAGAGAGTAAAACCACCAGAGAGGCACCCTTAGGGATAGTGGTACACACACGTCCTTACTGCTTGTAAGGGCCTACAATGCTTTAACAATAATTGAACACGTTGCTTCAATAGTACACTGCTGCCTGCTGGGATGAAATCTTCATCTGTTATGACAGCTGGCAGCAGAATATACAGTACTTTGAAACCATTTTGGAATGACAGAATTGGATGGTCTTGACATCACATCAGTGGTTGTCAGCCTCCCCTGCTGCCTGTAAGCAGACTACTTGTGAAACTCATTCTTCTTGGAAATGATCTGTTAAATAATTAAAAATGTTTTTCCCTTCAAATGCAAGGGATATCTTGCAGACACCTGAGACACAAGCTCGGTGCTGCAATATGCCCACTCAGAACTGACTTACAGCATTTCTAAAAGAATACTTGCCCGGGCTTTTATAGTAGTGATGCAGCAAAGTATGCACAGTAGGCAGATTCTGTGGTTGCCTCTGCATGAAAGAGTAATTTATTTTCCTTGGTAACTAAGAAGTGGAGAAATTCCGCTGCTACTGTCAAGGTTCAGAGTTCTATTCCCATCGGTGCCACTCATATTAAACACAAGAACGCAGTTTTGCTTGTTACACTTGCCCAGTGCTGTCTACTTACTGATTTGGTAGAGGCAGATTGTGTTTGCAGTTGACCTGTTCCTTTTTCCATTTTGTTTATGATGTTCACACTATTAAAATCTGCATAATTACCAGTTAATGAGTTTGTCTTTCCAAGGTGTTAAGTTTGTTGGTGTGTGTAGCATGTATATGTGCCCGTTATTTGATAATGTTGATCATGATGCAGCAAACATCCCGTTTCTCAGTAGAGCCTTTCCTCTCCTCTCCTCTCCTCACTTTTCCTCACTCCTCTCTTTACTCCTCTCCTCACTCCTCTCCGCTCCACTCCTCTCCTCCGAGGACTTTCTTCCTCTCCCCAGGTGACAGGGTGATGGATTATGCCCAAATAAACTCGTTCATCTTTCAATTAGAGCCAGTGTGGAGGTGCCAGCCATTATGAAGCTGTCTGGAAGATGGGGTGCATGGGAGTGATGGAGAGATGGAGAAAAAAAGGGTGAGAGTGAGTTATGGGATTAGTGTGAGAGACGGAGATAGAAAGATGTTTGTGAAAGACGGAGTGAGAAAAGAGGTGAGAAAGGAATAAAGAGAGTGCTGTATGTATTTGGGAAGACAGTTATTGGCTGAGGGAGCAGCTCCAACTATTAAAACATCACTCCTGTGCTGCCGTCAGAACAGAACTCCCATGCCTGGCCGACCACCCACGGTCTAGCTCCCCACGTCATCACCAGCCCAGCTTGTGCTTTTACGCAACATTGCCTTTCACTGATTTGATTTTTTTCCCTCTATTGTTGTCGCTGTTTCTTATGAGTCTGATGAATTTGTTCTGAGTGGCTTAGTCATAGAAATGGAGGGCTGCAGAGTGCGAGTGTGGAAAGGCCCTTGCATATACGTACATGTAGGTGTAAAGGTAAGCATAGATATTTGTCTGCGTCTGTGTACTTATTCACACATATTAAAGTGTGGGTGCATACATATTCCTTATAGTGTATAGTGAATACAATATGTGTATTAATATACAATAATGTCTGTGCGTGGGTGTGTAAGAGTGAGACGACAATGGTGTTTAAGGAGGCTGTTATGACTTAGTGCCCACACCTTCATTCTCTCCCAGAAACCAATACTGAGTTGTTGGCATATTTTCATTTTTTTCCCATTTTACTTCTTCTTCTTCTTTTCCTTCAAGGGAATATTATGTACTGTAGGCACACAGGGACGAGTTCTAATGAATTTGAATGAGCGTCTCAATTTATTTTCCATGTTTTATTTATTTTTTCAGGGTTTGGTGAGTAAATTGAATCGACGGCGGTGATGCGTGCGCTAGTCAGGAGCAATATAGGGACCTGCTGTTCTGATTAAGTTCCTGTTATGGAGCCGTTCATTATTGATTTCATTTCTCCTCACTTCTCCTCCCTCTCACATTCGCTCCATATCTCTTTCTTCTCAGCAGGTTTCTCCATCTTTCTCTGCGCCTCATAGTCTTTCCTTCTTCTTCGCTGTCAGCTCTTATTTAAAAGAAGCAAGTTGTTTATAAAACTCTTCAGCTTTATTTCAAACCTAATACAAAAATAGTTTTGCTTCTAATCCCACTTTAGTATTTAAGGATTAGGTACTCTAGGTTTTTGCCAGCATTGTAATTAGAGGCTCGCTTTGTTCTGATTGAAGCAAAGTCCTGAATCATGTGCTGCTGTTTCACTGAGTGGACTTAGACAACATCCATGGTTTATTTACCAATCAGTTAGATACAGAGCTCAAGCTCTGAGCGAAGTATTATTTAGTGAACACAATAAATAAATTTTTCTCTCTGTACTGTAAAGCAAGTTCTAGAAAGAGGACTACTGGCTTGTCTTAAGAAAGGAGTTTGCACAGTATACTGTCACAAAAGCAACAGATTAGTACTTTAGAATACTATTTCAGCTTACGTGTAGTATTTTTGTTGTGTTGATGAAAGTTAGAACAGGATCTTTTTGCTTTATACACTTGAATTGTCATCTCTGTAGACAAAGTCTTCACAAAGAGGGTGTTATGTGGACCATTGTCAGCTCTTGTCAGACTTGCACTCAGCATACTTTGCTGTGTATTAATTGGCACCTATATGCATTTTGGGAGTTCAGTCCATTGTTCACCTGGCACTCACACCATACCCATGTCTCTGAGACTTTAGGTAGGCATATTGTTTGTTAGGTTATCCAAAGCATCATGCTAAAACTAACACATCTTTTTATTAATATCATTGTTGAATGCTTCTAGATTGAACAAAATGTCACGCATAGACTCTCAAGGAGGTCTTTTGCCATTGAAATACATACTTTTGTCTAAAACTATGGTTGTAAAAATAACATGTTCATTTCGATTGCTACAGAAATTATTAGAGAAAAAATAACATGTCAAGAAAATTGTGCAGATTAATGATGCCCCTTGACCCAATACATCATTAAACATAGCGCCGTCCACAGTAGCTTTGTATACATAGTGGAAGCAGATGACAAAACGTTACTTGGCACAGTGAATGACAAATGTACATCTAAAAACACGCCTATGCAAAACCGTTTGTGCAATTTCTGCAGTTAGGAATTGAAGTACTTGAAATATCAGCTCAAAGCACTTAGCCTGTAGGTCAGACCTAGCACAACCGCTGATGCTGAGTGAGCAGTCTTGTCAAGCCACACTCAAATAGGCGTTCAGACGCAGACTGAAGAAGTCTACCTGTGACTGTTGCTGATGCCCTGGATTTGAAATTGCACTATATGTTAAACTGTTTGTCTGTGTTGCCAAAGTTTATTTTGACATATAAGATATTGGAGAAATAGTATTGAGGTCAAAGGGACCGTTAGCCTATTGTCATATCTTTGATTGTTATGACCATTATTATTATTATTAAGGGATGTTGACCTTTTAAAATGTATTCAGTGATCTTTCAAACCATTTGAATATCTTTAAATGCTTATCACGGCAAATACTGATGTATGTGATTCATTTAGATTCATTATTCACAAAGCATGTAATTGATTAGATTCATTTTTGTAATTGCTTGACAGCCCTATTTAAAACTAAGGCAGGTTTAGATGCATGCCTTTAACATTAGCTCCAGCCTTGCAGATGTTTTCATCGTCTTACTTGTGGTATAATGCACTTAATACTCTAAATTCTGACGTGTTTGCATGTACAGTACGCCTGACAGAACCGCTTCAGATCTAATGAGAGTGAATATTGGCACCAATCCACTCTACACATACTTTATTTGACACATGAACTAACCTGCAAATAATGGGTTTAGTCCTTTAAGGTGCCGACCCTCAAAACATTATGAATTTCACCATGATGACATCAACACTTGGGTGGCTTTCGCTAAGGGAGAGTGGCAAGGCTGTTTAATCAAAAAAAGGTTGATCCCCGGCTCCTTCTGTTCACATGTCCAAGTGTACTTTAGCAACAGTGAAACCAAACTTAAAAATCCATTTGTGAATACAGTAGGTATATATAAAAACAAAGTCAGCCGCTCTTCAAGGCAAAATTAGTTTTGGCTTGTTTTGCTTTTTTAGATCTTAAAGGTCAAACACACTGAATCTGCCATTTCCAGACGTTAATCCAGTAATAGATTGCATATGAGAGTGATAGGTCTCTCTCTCACTGAAAAACATAGGTCACAGTCTTTCAAGAAATAAGTACACTCAAACAGTTAAATCTCTTATGTGGAGGATTAAGAAGTGCAGCTTCAGTAAAGTAAGAGGCCGGCAGCTGTGTGGAGACTGAGCTATGGTTCAGAGTCAAACTGAAAGCTTCTGTCTGCTGGTGTTATTATGACTAACTTTCTATAACCCGACCTCTTCATGAGTCAAGAGCCACCTCACAGAGAAAGGAATGCAGCGACAGGTTCCATGGAAAAATGAAGAGGGGAACCTGTTGTTTGTGCTCTATTTTCGACTGCTTTCGGCTGGCTATTTTGCTTACTTGCAGTGTGGGTGGCAGGCTGGATCACAGACAGGTCGGCCATAGCATGATATAGTTTTTTTCCTGGCTAGTATTCTCACTTCCTGGGCTCCATGCTGATGAGTAAATGCTAGCTGATTGGCCTTTTTTTGCTGGCTCTCTGCTGAATGTGTTGCTGGATCATATAAAGTACTCAACTATACAATACTCATATTTCAGATCATTTCAGCACCTTATACATCAGTCTGATGTATTTATTCATACAGTTTATTATATCAAGACATTTCTGAGCTAATCTTATACTTTCTTACTTTCTTTCTGGCAGCCTCTGTCTGCATTTTAAAGGAACTACCCTGTCAAAAGTCTGGCCTTCTTAACTCAAACTGTGAGAGAGTGAGAGCGGCCTGCTGAAACATCTGTGGTCTTGGCTGGGAATTAATGACTATGGATAGACTGGGGATTAAGAATCCTGGATGTGAGCTCTGGGGTGAGGTGATGGAGAAGTTGGCTGGGGCCAGGGGGTTGTGAGTTGGGAACAAGGGGTGGGGGTAAGGATGTGGGCTGGGAACACGAGGGACACTACAGGACTGGAGTTGAAAATTCGGGATCGGTTGAGTGCAGGACTCAGGGAATTGGTGGTGAGGAGGGATGGATATGGGAAGGGCGCGGTGAGTTTTGGGAAACTGGGGTTAAGACTGGGACAAAGGCCGCTGTAGAAACTAGAGCAAAACTACCACTCTGCTTCAACAAAAAGAATCAAGGTAGCTGTGTTGGATATTTCTGGGCCAGGTAGCAACACTGAATGGACTTTTCTTGAATCACTTAAAATACCCAATACAATAAATCCCAACTGCTAAATCAACAGTTGGGATTTGGTGTAAGGGAGAGAATGAATTAGGTGGGTAACATGGCTAAGGAAAAATACTTGTGTTTCTGTGATGTGGAGACTGTGGTGAAGCATGACTCTGGAGCTGTTTTAGGGTCTACAAATTGAGGTTTGTGGAAGTAAAATTATGTCAAGGTTTTTTTTCTCTTTTTAGGATCACAGTGGGAGGCTGATGCCTGCTTTAGCTAAAGCTGTACTGAATAGATAGATATATTACAGATAAATTGGAATACAAAAGAATTTGGACTGAGCTGGAACACGTGAGAGTGGAGTTGGCTCTCCAGCTGGGAAGTGGCTCTAGCGGGTTAAGGGAGGGTTGGGAAGAGGGTCATTTGATGCTATTGTGCCTGTTCCCGGATTCAGTAAGGGCTAGACGTGATGGAGGCCTCTCCTCTCTTTCAAACACACACACACACACACACACACACACACACAGACACTTTGATGCGCACAAACTCCTTTCATGCTAAGCCAGTTACACTTTTGGGGAAACGATGTTATGGACGATATTGAGCACAAGATGAATCAGCCACAGGAATCTCAGAAAACCCACAGTGGCTGGCTGGACTACATAGAGACAGAGACAGTGAGACAGAGGGAGGCAGAGGGAATGTTTGTGTGAGTGAGAGAGAGAAATATGAAAACCAAGGAGAAGTAAAGGAGAAAGGGAGTCACGGGAACATGTTATTGGAAGTAGTAATTGTTGTTTCTGGGAATTAATGATCTTGACCTTATTTTTTTGTTGCCATTAGTAATTCATTAAAATAAATCTCCCTTATTAGTCACTGATGAACACAAATACATTAATACAATTAATAATAAACAAGTCATGCCTAAGGTCTATTGAAGTTCTGTGAGATATGTGTCATGTTGACTGGGGCAGTTTTAATGTCTTCGTTTCAGCAAAACTGTGTATGTTGTTCAAGAAACAAAAAATTAAACTGCAGTTGGAACAAAAAACACCTTTCCACAGTTCTTTTGAGGTAAAGACCGAATGCCAAAAGAAACATCAGCATCACTGAATATATTACCTATCATGACTAACTGATAATTGTCTGCAGCTAAATATTACAAATGCACAGCTGAGAAGCATCGCTGCCTGAGGTTTGAGATTTGAGATGTCTGTTCTACGTGCACCTGTCAGTTTGTTGCAGTGGCTGATAGTAAAATAGCAAATGACTACTTGTGAAAGGAGTTAGCATTACTTTGTAACAAAACACAGAATGTTTGTGGAAAATTTGGTCTTAGTGTTATGGAACACCAGCAACACACCACTGGTATGATCAGATGATTCAGATATTACTGGCCTTTTCTAACAAGGTCTTATGGTCATTGTACAACAATACTGCAACTCATTTGAGAAGGATATATTAGGAATTGACTATCCAACATGTCGTACTTCTGTTTCTTCTCTTTGGCTCTGTGTTGTTATTGGGGCTGACAATGCCATTGTCTCTGCTGGGGTATTTTGTCTGTTGTCCTGCCAAGCTGACATGAAGGGGTCCAGAAACAGGCCCAGGATCAGCTTGAGGCTGAAGTCCAATGTGCTGCACCTCCTCTGCTACTAGGCAGACTAGGCGAGAGGAAGTAGAGTCCCATTTTTTATGCATGCTGGCTGCATGCCTACCCACACATTTAGAATGAAAATGTGTCCATTCCTCCATTTATCCATACCATAACTCGAAACAAGCACACTACAAATTCTTTTGGTTTCTAAAGTCGGATATTTTTGTTCTCTCCTGGGCCATTTTCTCAATATCACAGCTTCACAAGCTAGTGAGGAAAACAGAGACATACTCAAGTTATGAGTAAGCACTTACTGTAACTGTAAAACTGTAACTTTTGATAGAGTGGTACAGTTTTAATTGCATTGATAGCAGAAATCCTTAAAAAAGAAACACTTCCGGTCATGTCAAAAATAGATATGAATCACAATAGAATGCCATGATCATGAAATAAGCCAGTATGCCACTGCGATGACATACAAGCAAGATACGTTGGACGATGCAACAGGATTCACACTCGCTCTTTTGTCAGTCTGGCTGTTAGAGACTAGCAGAGGAGTAGAAAAGTGCTGACTCACCCTTGAGCTCCTGGTACCATGTACCTTCCAAACTTTCGCAGTGTTGCAGTGACCTTGTGCGGCGCAGAGTGGAGCGAGCCAGTGAGTGACTGTGGAAAATGAGAGAGAGAGAGACTCCTCCAACCTGCTTCTTGACAGATAATCTGTCAACCCCCCACTGGTCCCCAGACTCATGGTACATGCGGCATACACACACATATGCTACATAGAGCACAAACACACACACACACACGCGCGCGCACACACACACACACACACACACACACACACACACACACACACACACACACACACACACACACAGAGCCGCCTACTCCTGCAGCACAGCCGAGTGTCTGACAGAGAGGTAGTTGGTGGAGAACGGCCATACCCCCCTCCTCTCCTCCTCCTTTTTCAACTCCATCCATCACACCAAACACACCACTTTCTTTCTCTATCATTCACTTCCTGCCTCCTCTCTCATGCATTATCTTTCTTCTCTTTAATAACCTTCCTCTCTTCCTTGCTGTGGATCTGTCATGCTCTCCCACTCACTCTTTTCTTTGTAATTTTCTCTCTCCAGTTTATGTGTCTTATATTTGTCTACTCTTAAACCTCCTTAGTAAGTTGAGAAGGGGGGGAAAAAAAGGCTTAATCAGTAAAAATTGGCCACTGTGGAGAACACACACTAGTCTGTAATCTCAGCACAAGCTGGAAGACTCTTGATTATATCAGCCCTGTGAAGTGCTGTAACAAACGTGTGAAACAAGGCTCGCCGTGAATGGCTGTCGTTAACGAATCTGAAATTGCAAACTATTGATCAGCTCGGTCACTGTTCATCAGCGCACATGCACATTTTGTTTCACTCTCGCTTTCTCTGTGTGATGCACACACACACACACACAGTCCAACCCCTACATCTAAGCCAGTGAGATACAGGATCTTGAACTCTAAGAACTTTTCTGGTGAGTTTGAGTGGATCACCATGTGCAAGCTGTCCTATGAGAGTTTTCATTATACCGGGGAAATGGATACAGCAGTTAACTTGTCTCTTTTTTTCTCTGAGTGGAGAATGAGTCAGTGGGCTGATATTACCCGGCAATCCTGCAAAGTGCGCAAATGC
The DNA here is from genome assembly GCF_031162955.1 of Sander vitreus. Taxonomy (NCBI): domain Eukaryota; kingdom Metazoa; phylum Chordata; class Actinopteri; order Perciformes; family Percidae; genus Sander; species Sander vitreus. The sequence goes on along the minus strand of NC_135860.1, from coordinate 21,866,524 downwards.
ATCGCAAACACTCAAGATGAGTCACTCCTCCCATCCAAGATGATGATTGCACTTAGTGACTCAATTACCAAATTTGGGTTTGAGTTATTTCCATGGAAGTTAATGCAGTACAAGTGAACAGGCATCCTGTTGTCACAAAGATTGGGAGACGGAGATGCAATGTGTTTGTGAGGAAGGAATGGTAGTAAATGTGTGAGGGAGATGGATTTAGAATACAGAGTGGTGATGCCTCCTCCATCAAATGTGATCATTTAGACCATTACTAGTCCTTGTGTTTGTTCTCAACGTCTTTACCCCTCTCTCGTCCATCTTTCTGCCAACTTAATTTCCCTGCTTTGTGATGGTTAGATTTATAGACGTGTTCCCCCACTGAGCCGCCACGGGAGGTGGAGCAGCACAGATGTGATGAAGCACCATCCAGAATCCACGAACTACAGTCGAGTTCCCAATCTGTGCCAAGAGCCGCGTGAATGTGGGTGGGGTGAAGAGATGATGTTGGTGAAAGCGGCTGAAACTTCTAGAGATGCTGTGACTGAATTCAATTTCACATCTGTGGTGGGAGATGTTCAGTTTTTGATGATCATCTTTAGGGCTGCAGCTATCGATTATTATAGTAATTGAGTGTCCTCCGATTATTCCGTCGATTAATCGAGTAATCGGGTAAGAAATATTTCTGTTTTATTGAAGGGCAATAATATACAATAGTTTGGTTAAATTTTTCAGAAAAGCAACATTTTTTATTGCCTACATTGCTTACAATATCATCTCTCAAAAAACTAAACATATTAAGTGCATTTAAGTGCCATATTACATTGTTTTTAAAGAAAACATTTTGAAATGCAATAATTTCAAACTAAGGCATACATTAAACATACATAAACATGACCTTAAGTTGTGCAACTTAACTTTCAGAACTACAAGTTTCAACCTGAGACTGATCTAATAGGCCTATATGTAAATATTAGTTATACTCAACCTATTTTCATTTCTATATTTGATTACAATGTCACACAGCTCTGTTACACTTATGCTAGTAGATCGTTGATCAGCTGTTTCTCCGTGAAGAGAGAGAGTGAGAGAAAATGGTGCACAACAATCAGCTGTTTTTCCGAAGGGAGAGTCAACAAGTCGGCTCTTTAGATCAGATTGTGGTCATCACTACGTCTGTTCTTGTCTTTGTTTTTGGTAGTTATTGTGTTTGGTGTAGTTTCATCGTCCATACGACTCTGTGATTTACTTTTGTCTGGTCCGCTTCATGGAATGGATGATTAAGTTAGATCGATGTTTTCTGTTGAGATGAGCTGAAGCATTGACGTCGTGCTATTATTGTGGTAAGCTAGTTCTGTTTTTCAGTAGACACACTGTACAGAGTTTTCGTTTTAATTACGTTTGAACTGATTCCAAAGTTTGGACACTTTGTTGTTTTCTCCAGCCTGTCTCCTCACTATTTACGCTCTCTTTCTTCATTTTGTAAACTGCGCCGTCAGTTTCATGGCATGTGTGACTCAACTTAGTCAAAACACCAGGGAGGTTTGTAATATAGCACAAAATGAGTTACTCTAAAAAGCTCATGCATTTCAGGAAATAATTATTAATGGTTGGATTTTTACAAAATTGATTATTGTTTGTGTTTTAAACAGTGGTTTGTCTGACAAAAGGCATAACAAATTTCATTGCACTGAATGTCAATGTTATTATTTTCTGTGTGATTTTGCATGCATGCATTCTGTACCACATATAAAAAGAGTCTTCTTGTTATTAATTTCATCGTTATTGCCCAGCACTTTCTGAAGGCCATGATGTATATGTTTATATGTGAGGCCTCAGTCCATTTGATAAGAATTAAAGGGGTGCAACACTGATTGGCATTAAAAGCACCTTCATAATGTTTTAATGTCATAATACACTTATAAAAGATCCTGATTATATCTGTAACTAAGTGGGTAGTATGCTGACTGGCTGACCTTGGTGGCTCTCAGATGCACAGTTTAGAAACATGTTTGAGCACTATAATAATCACCAACGTGGACCAAATAAAATCACAAAACAATTATCCATTTGTTTTACTCTGAGCAGTCATTACAGTGATTGCACTTCTACCGATAGTAAAATGAGAAATGTACAAAATTGTACACAAAGCTTCCCGCACTAAGTCAATGCAAGGGTGTACACATAAAGTAACTTCTTTTAAAAAAAAATAATTTTAAATCAACTTTTTATTGTAATTTTTTTAATGCAAACATACAGAACAGAAACAGAGAAATACAAACTGAACAAGAACAAAAACCCTCACCCACCTCCCACCCTCTGCGGTCTCAAGGGGAAAAAAACAACAACAACAACCAATAAACAAACAGAAATCACACCTGGCCTAGTCACTCTCCTCTAGTTCTTGTGATGCTGAGGTCATTAGGACTGATATTTGTGCTGCTGCACTTTCCCATAGGTTGATAGTTGATGATTTAGCTTTGTTAATCCTTGCTGTAGAGAGCTCAAGCATAACTATGTCCAGAAAGTATGCCAACCACTGTTTTATACAAAGCGAGTGAGGGGGGTGAGCCAGCGTTGAGCTATCATTTTCTTAGTTGCAGTTGAGTCGGCTAGCCAAATGTTCCTCTGTCTCCCAAGCAGGTGTAATTTAGAGTTGCCGTTAAGTAACAAAACAATCGGGTCAGTAGGAATTCGACATCCTATCACATCAGATATTATTGATGTTGTTTTATTCCAGAACTCATGCACCTGTTCACACTCCCAGACCATATGTATAAAAGTTCCAGTTTGTGCAATAGAAAGTTGAAATGACTTTAGAGACGACATAAAGTAACTCCTGAAGATGACTGACAAAACAAAAGCCATAGCTGTTGCTTAATGACGCATTTCATTACCATCGTTGTTTCTACACCCCCACAGGATTTCTATGTATCTTTTTACTTGATGTAGCCTATGTGAAGTGCAGCAGAGCACTGTATCTACACAATTTTAGATAGAGGGCTCTGAAGCAGTGCCTCAGTGTTCAGAATGGGCTGCTAATGGTGTGTGTGTGTGTGTGTGTGTGTGTGTGTGTGTGTCTGTGTGTGTGTGTGTGTGTGTGTGTGTGTGTGTGTGTCTGTGTGTGTTAATCCTCTGTGTGTGGAACAAAGATAATTGAATGTAAGTGGTGCCTATCAACTGTGGTCGTATTTCTCTGTGGTATTGAAACCTACAGAGATTTGAAAACTCATTTAGCTGCGCCACTTCAAAGAAAAGAAAATATTATGTAAAAACTTTGATGGAAGTGTGGGCACCCTCCCCCTCTTTCTCCCCCCTCTGCTGGTGCGTTGTAAAGTGCACAAAATACCTGGCGTGTGGAAAATGAGTTAGGGCTGTCTTTTCACTGTATTTCCATGTGTTGTAATTGTGTATGTGTGTGCATTCATACACGTGTGCATACATGTATTTGTGCATGTGTGTGCATAGTATGCATCTGTTCGCATCTTTCTCTGAGCGACATGCGTGATTGTATTCATGCTAATTAGTGTGTCGATTTAAAAACAGGAAGCTGTTCCCAGTCTGCGAAGATGAAAGGCATGAGAGCTGTGTCCAGTGTTTCCTCCCTGGCGTGTTACACTGCAGCTCTACAGGCTTTCACAATGAGATCCACAACAAAGACGGAAAGAAACATAAGCTCCTTTTCACTACAGCATCAGAGTGAAAGCCTTCCTAAAATAAAAGGTTCTAATGCAGAGCATTGCAGTGGCAGGTTATTTGCAGTTAATTATGGCTGACGCAGTACAGCATTTTCACCTGGTTTAGCCCAACTTACAGTGCTACACCAACAGAAAGAATAGGAAGTGATACTAAACTGTTACTGTAGTTTAAGGCTGAAAATAAATGCAGGGTCTCACAAACAAAACATATGCTTAAGCTCAAACCAAACAGGATATATATATATATATATATATATATATATATATATATATATATATATATATATAAAATGAATAATTAAGGCTGTCAAACTATTCATTTTTTTTAATCGCGATTAATCACTGAAGTTCTATAGTGATTAATCACATATTTTATCACATGATTACAATTCTATTATTTTGCATTTCAGAACTGTTTTTAAGTACATATTGACAATCAAAAGCAATTATTACCAGTGTATCTTGATTGGGAATCAAATGAATGCAAAGAAAGTTACTTTATGAACTTGATTTTAAGATTTGTAATTATTTATACTGTAATCAAAAGAAAAATGTGTGAATCTGTCATTATTGCACAATTCCTCCAAGTACCTAACTAAAAAACTAAAAATCCCTATCCTTACTAGAGTCAATATAGTGTTTAGTAACTCCTAAATAATGTTGATTACTCACTGACGTCCAGTTAATGAGACAGCGTTTGCAGCACCTTGCAGCAGTTCCATACATATGTCATACAGGCTGTGTGTCCGTGAAAACTACTGTCCCCCTCGACGGCAACGAGACAGGTCAACCGTAGTACGTCTTTAAGACCCGAGTCCTCTACGATGCTGACAGGTCTGCAGTTAGTTGCCACCCGTTTCGCAAGAGCTGTAGTCATTTTTTGGGATTTGGTTTCATCCACAGGTCGGCAAGTAGCATGCTAGCGGTAGCATCACGTTAACTGAACTATATGCTTAGCTCCGTAGGTGGTAGCTCAAGCTTGACGTTAAGCTTGGCGTTAACGCTGACAACCCTCGCGATGCGATTAAGGGCCGACGCAACGCGCTCATTTTTTTTTAATCGCGTGCCGGCATTTATTAATTTATTTTACACTTCACTCGGCTTTGCGTCGTGCCTAACAGGCTACTATTTTGACCCTTTGCAGCACCGTTACTTATCATCAAGCTGTCACTTCCTTGTAACACATCCTCCTACTGCAGGCTGCAGGCATGAAGGAGAAAGACAGCAGCAATGAAATATATAATAATATATAAAAAAAAAAATATATATATATATATATGCACAGTATAAATGTGTGTGTGTGTGTGTGTGTGTGTGTGTGCGCGCACAACTAGACCAGCAAATGAGTTGTAAATGTAATGCGTTTGCCAGACTCAAGCCAGATTTAATTAACTTTAAAATAAAAGATTGATGCACTAATTACATTTCATTTAATTGAGGTAACTGTTGCCCTAACAGTGTTTTTCAGAACACTTCAAATACACACATGGGATGTTAAACGCTAATGTGTTAAGTTAGTTTTGCTGATAATGCTTCAATAGAAATCTGAATGTGATCTAATTGTTTTTTAGCTACTCTGGGATTACTTTGCTGTCAAATCCCTGCATGCAGATCAACTGTGCAGTTTGCAAAGAAATTTCATTAGCTTTATAATCTTTTACTACAATTACTATTTGAAAATGTAGTAAATGCCCTTTCGACTATGTTTAGGAAAAGTTAACAAAACAAACAGAAAATGAATAAAAATGTAAATCAAGTAATTATGTGCCTCCCACTGACATATTTTATAGTTATACTTATATAAAAACTGATGGTAAGTTATAACGTAGCATATTGGCCTGAAGACCTTTTATAATTAAAGTGGAAAGGATCGTATTTTTTCATGCTAACATGACTGAAGGGGACAACTCTTCGAGTCTAATTAAACAAAGAACCTATTCATAATATGACATGAAATATTTATTATGTTTCCCAGATACACACTCTCCAAATTTCACCTCACATTATTACTTGAGAGAGGCACAGCTAAAGACTCTCGCTGTCATACCTGCCTGCCCTCTCAGCATTGCTCTTTCAGTGCATCTGTTTTTGAATGTGGTACTCAAAATGGAGTTTTTTTTCAAAAACGTTTTACTTTACTTCTTGCTTGTTCTCAATGATCAAAATGGTTGCCACATTTTGAATCAAGGCTACCGCCATTTGATTTAAGGGCGGCGTTTCTCCTGCTGCAGACAGCTTCCTGTTTGTCAAATATTCCGTTTGGATTGGGCCTTTTAACAGACTCAGGGGAACTCTAAGAAAACATATTATTTACCAAAATGCTTCCTCCCATGATCAGTAATCGCTGACTCAGTATGGAGTCCTGCACAATACCGGACTTGTTGCATATTAAAGCGGGGAGATTAAATGCCACAGCAGGACATGGACAGTATAACTTAATGGCTCATTTTTACTGCAGTTGTTAGGTCCTTGCCTTGGCCCCCAGTGAGCAATATCTTTCTATTCAGCAACAAGGACAGTGGAGAAGGTAAAACATTGTTTTCACAGATTTTTCTTTTTAAGTTAACAAGGGCAATGCATGACATATTTTGTGTTAACAAGGGAGATGCTGCCTCCTCCCCCCGCCCCCCTCCACACACACACACACACACACACACACACACACACACACACACTCAAATTGATCCTGTTAAAAGCCACCAGAGTATGAAGCGGAAGCCGTCGCTGTGAGGAATGAAGCCCATTGAGTTAAGCTTGTTGAGTTAAATGGAGCAGGAAGGCTACAGTAGAAGTAATGGCTGAGGGTGAGCTTAGCTACAGGCCTGTCAGGTACCAAAGGGAGGGTAGAGGAAGGTTATATCCTGCAAGACAGTGCTATCTTTTACCACTCACACACACTGTATTTTCATTGTTTTGGCTTTGTTCCACTGTATATCAAGTTTGTGTGCTATTGCAACAGGATACAGCACGTCATTTACAGCAATATCATGTAGTATCAGTGAGTCCTAGAAGAGGTCAACCGTTAACACCCATCATTACCTGTTGATATGAAGACCTAAACTGAATTCCCCACCGGCTAATTTAGAGCAGATCGACATCTGGCTCTGGTAATGTCATCTAGATGTTGTCTTTAGTCACCAATGGTTTATGTCTGTGTGATGGTGATATGGGGCAGGTGTTGTGGTTGTTAATGTTCAGCTTTTTGTCTGATGTGGTGTGCTTCTCCTCTCCTGGTGAGTGAGTGAGTGTGTGGGGGGGTTACATGTGTGTGACAGCAAGTTCATATGTATTTGTGTGTATGGAAGAAGTGGATGGGGGAATGAGGTAATTCTATTTAATGTCAGGGCAGTGACTCATGGGCACCCTCACGATCCTGTTAAGAACTGCTCCATCTAGGACACACACACACACACACACACACACACACACACACACACACAACATGGGTGCAGAAATGATTGCTCAGCATATACGTAGAGACTCACTCATTTTATTAATCTCTCATTCTCGGACAGTAAAAATCCCATCGGCCTACTGTAGCTATGGAAACACTTGCTGCCACAGGCCCCACATTTGGCCGCAATAGTCTGTTCTACACTGTGGTTTACTATAGTTATCCCTGCCAAGTATTGAGGCAGGCAGACTGCTGTCATACATTGCTGCAAAAGCCATAAAGGCTCCTGTCATACAATCCATCAGATCTATAAGCCCCGGGGCTTGATGTCACACAGTAATGTATGTCTAGCTGTGAAAACACTGACTTCGAGGTGAGCCATGTAACTTGCTTTGGCAGGGGGAACAAAGCAGAGCGGTGGCTGCAACGCTTATAGTCTGGCAGCCGGATAGTTTTAGAGGCAAACAGAACGGTTTTCACAGGACTCGGCTGACCGCGTGCCGAGTGACTGCGGTGTGGCTCCGCAGTTCTCGGGCTCTGGAAATTCTGAGGGGAGAAAGTGGGAAAGTTACATGCTGTTGAGTTATAAAAACAATCTTACACCAAGCAAACTCCAGCTGATTTAGTTTTATTGACCTCAGTTTTTTTGCTCAGGGATTTAATTCAAAGTGATTTTAGGTGTTTAGTGATTGTGCAGCAGTATCGTGTGGTTTGTAGTTCTCTTCTTGTTTCTGCTTCTTCCTAATAGTATACAGCAATGAGTATGGTATTTATCTCCTGTAATGAAATGCAGGGCACAGTGATGAATTGCATCAAGTTGTTTTAAGGTAGAATTGATTGCCTGACATTTTACTGTAATGTACAATAAAATATCAGTTCTGAATTTGATCCATCTCAACACCATAGCAACGCACAGTTTGTTTTTTACCTGACATTGCAAAACCCAAGACTTTGGCTGCGTCTCTGGCTCGTTTCTTTCAGAAGACTTTTACCCTGAGCAGTATTCTGCTATTTCAACACATTTCCTGTATGGTTGTAGAGTCAGCTGTGTACAATCCAACGCAACCACTCCTACATATGATCACAGCCTTCCAAGTTTGCGTCTATGGAGTCTGGTTTTCTTGTTTGAGTATATTTTAAGAGGGGTGGTGGTTGACTGAACTGTTTTTCTTGAACCTCAAGAGATTGCATCTAATGTCTGGATTCAAGCAAGTACAGCGAACAATGACCAGTGTTACTGTCAAGACACAGCCACTCAAATGTTCTCAATGACACAAACAGTTCATATTTTAGGATGTCACTTAGGTTGGGATTAGTTGTGAAGATATAGCTGTAGCCTTTGTTTTCCTGGATGTGGTGCATGCTCCCAAATGCGGCCAATGGCATTAACAAAGAGAACATTGGGTTGTTAAGGTGTATAAGATTGTAATGGAGAGTAGTTATTTTGGATATCGAATTATGCTTGCATCTAGAATAAAGTGATTTGACTACCACGTTGATGTTTAGTCCATAATGCTCCACGTAAATTAACAGTGATGATACTGGCCTTTGATGAGGCCTGATGAGATGTAGTGAAATCCTTCATGCATTATAATATGTTGTGGTGTGCAACAACGTAGGCGTAGAGAAAATTAACACCATGAATATGGATGTTGGGTGAGCATCATGAGAGTAAATGTGCTTACTCTATTGATTAAATCTCCCATCAGTCACCTAGCAGCATGGTCCCCATCCTCTCTGTCTCTCTCTCTACCTCTCTCTCTCCCCCTCACACATCTCTCTACTCATCTCTGTCAAGGCGAGCTCAGTGGAGTGGTTAAATTGTCCGTAGCGCGTAAACGCTCGTTTATAAAAGCCGACAGACGTGGCGGTCGTTTGCTAAAATTAATTACCCCTCGGAGCCACAGCAAGCACGGGCCCTAGTCAGTCAGTCACGGTCCACCACCTCCCAGGCCCTGTACCTGCAGAGAGAGAGAAAGAGAGAAGAAGAGAGCTACACAAAAAGACAAAATGTTTGCAACAATGAACCTGATTTGAAAGAAAGGAATGAATACAAATTGAGGAGATATCTTTAGTTGATGCATACAGTTAAACAGTAAAAAGTGATGGCACCAAACAGACTCCAAACCTCCAAAAACAATAGAAGTGTAAATCATAAGAAAAAAGTCTGAGGAAAACCCCCAAAAAAAACACTGCAGACATTTGGGTTATTAATCCAAATTGCACATTTTTAGCTGTGAAATATTACTCCTTTCCCATATTTTGCTTGAGCAAAAGATCTGTGGGGAGTTTTGCACTGACGCACCCCAAGACGATAATATGATACACACCATAGTGACATCAAACTAATCAGAATGTATTCATCTTCAACTGGAGTAACTTAATGAACTTCAGCACTATCTGATGCAACACTTCTCTAACATTAATAAAAGCTTCATCTCCTGTCTGATTTGCATAATTGTTCAAATGAATCCACTAACGTGCTGTTTTTTTTCTTTCTTTTTTAATAAAGTGATGATTTGTGTTAAAGTGAGCTGTGGCTTGCTGTTGAGAGGGGAAGGAGGGGAGGAGGGAGCAGAAAGGAGGATGGGAGGAGCGGGATTTGCAAAGAGCCTAAGGTGATTTGTCACCATTTTGATTCAGTCATGTAATTAAGCGTTCAGTGTTGTACAAGGTGTTATTGGTTTGAAATGATTTTTCATATGGCTTTATGGCTATGGAGATAGTTTAGAATGAGTTCCTCATATTGTGTAACTTAATATCTCCTTCTTGTCTGCCTGTCTCATTGACTGAGACATCTACACATTTCCCTCATCCCTTAATCTACTTATTGTTGGTGTTCATTATGAACTCTGCAACCCATTTCAAATCCCTTGATATTGCTACATCGACTGTCATTGTCAGCCACACGCTGTGAGTGCTTTATAAATGTGTGCCAAATGTGTGTCATGAAATGGCATCACTAGGCGTCTTAATTGTAAGAGATTTTACTAGGTGGTGCATGTGCGTAGTGCTTCTTGGTTAAATGTTAAAGCCAGTACCTTCTCCCTAACAAGACAACTGCTACGTCCACATCTTTCTCGGCTTTTGTTCACACAGCTTTGCCTCCACGACTGCAGATTGAGCTCCTTCACTGAGAGAGCCACACATTTTCGGGTTCGAGGTTTAAACTGGCCTTTGTCCCAGCCTCTCACCCAATGTCAGCTGGGATTTGGATGGATGGATGGATGGATTTCAGTTGGAATTGATTATTCAAAATTACATTTGTTGTCTTTTTGCTAGTTACATTGAGCTGTGCCAGACAGTTGAGTTGTTGAAAGTCTTCCATCAGGGGAAATTCACTGATAATGGAACGGCAATACAGATGTAGAGAATTATATCGAAGGGGCCCTTGAAATTAGTATTCAAAATTGGATTTATCATAAGTGATGTTAATTGAATTGATCACATTGATAATTTACTGCTTTGTCAAAGCTAAATGGAGGTGAAAGAATTAACAAACGCAGCAGGTTGAGTAACGGGCTTTATCGCGGTTTTCAGCTTGCTGTAAAGAGTTTTTTTTTCTAAGGACAGTTGTGTTATGCCCTTCTCCTCTGATTACATAGACAAGCTGGCAAAGCTCACTACTGACGGGCTTTGACTGTCTTCGTTGTTTACCTGAGCTTCGCTTTGCAGATAATATCTTTCGAGAGTCCATTGTTGTCACAAGGGGGCATTGGTCCGGTATCATCTGTCTTTTACTTACCTTTTCAATCTGTGAAAATGTGTGTAAGATTTAGAGATTCACTGCATTACAATAGTTTAGTTTGTTACCCCTTTTGTCTTACAGAGTGTCTCACATACAGGATAATTACCATGTGTGAATAAGGTTGAAAAATGTAGCATGGATGTGATGTAGATGTTAACGCTAAATTGCCAAAGATACTGCATTTTATTTTGTCAATATTTTAAAACATAACTTCTTCTTATTCGATTTCCGGGATCAAAGAAACCCAAACCAGTTTATTCTACATTCTCTGCAGTCTCTGTGTTTGTATCTCAGGGGACTTGCAAACAGACAAATTCCCTCATGCTGTGTATGGCAATTGGATGTAATAGTCCATTTACCACTGTAAATCTGCTGTGTTCAAATACCACAGTGTGTGTGTGTGTGTGTGTGTGTGTAGGCGGCTGTGTGCGTGTGTGTGTGTGTGTGTGTGTGTGTGTGTGTGTGTGTGTGTGATGATGATGATGATGATGATGATGATGATATCCTGGCCAGTGTTTTCTTTGAAAAACAACCAGAGCAGCTTCTGTAAAATAGGACTATCGTCATCATGACCTCTTCTGTTTTCCCAGCTGTATCTGAGCTAAGATGTGAGGCTTTTACTGCTCTTTTCTGGCTTGGTGTTTGTTATACATCTGGTGGTCAGCGATGAGAGGATCACCTCCCTCAGTCACAGCATGGCCTTTCCTGCTCCATTTGAAAACTGCTTTGAAGACCGGGGGCTTTAAGAATACACAGTGTCAATGAAAACACTTTGATACTTTGCTCCAGCTGTCAGTTTTTTTATCTGGTATTTTTCAAGCGTTGGACTTGGAAAATAGCGTCTCCCCTTAGAAAAAGGTCCTTTTTTGCAAAGAAATGCAGATGCAGCAGATACACTAGTATGTAACAAGTAGGCAATTAGATTGTGCTTAAAGGAGAATTCCGGCCAATTTTTACTTTAATCTTGATCGCTATAGCTACGCGAGTACTTTCGATAGAAAAAACCCTGACCCGAATCATTGCAGGTAACACGGAGAAGCTGCAGCTACATGTACAAGCGTCCCCTGAGCTAAAACGGCAGTTGTCGGGGCAAGTTTTGGATGTCCTATGCAGGACATCCACCAGACCACCGCCGCTCCGTGGATTGTTTTTGGGATGATTATCACAGAAGCCTGTCTGAATACACTCACCGGACGGCAGCTAGCAGCTAACGGCTAACGGCTATCAGCTAGCAGGGCAAGCTAGCTACCGGCAGGATCGAGACAGGGACCAGGGTAGATGAATTTAAACACTGTCAGAGTTGAAAACGCATCTTGTTGACACGTAAGGGCCCTGTTCATGTGGCACAAATATATTAATTGTATTTTGTGTCTGGTAAGAGGCACAAAGGTACTCTAAAACTTGCCCTGACCACTGCCGTTTTAGCTCAGGGGACTCTTGTAGTACGTAGCTGCAGCTTCTCCGTGTTACCTGAACTGATTCGGGTTGGGTTTTTTTCTATTGAAAGTACTCGCGTAGCTATAGCGATTAATGTAAAAATTGGCCGGAATTCTCCTTTAAGACGTAATAGAAGTCTGTTTGATATTAGAATGAATGCAATTAACCAGTATTTACCACCGCCATTATGGCTGTCTTGCCACGAGACGTGGTAATTAGGAAGCTTTATTATGGCAACAGAGTATGGAGTGAGATGTAAAGATTGTGCCTCATAATGGGACTGTACTGTGCAGTTGGAAGAATCAATTCTCTTTCTTTGTTTTTCCAAACTGCCGTGTCATCAGAATCTTAATTTTCATGAAAACTTTGGCTGGTGTGCTCCTCATGTATAGTAGATACACACGTGTGCACGCAGGCAGGCAGGCACACGCGCACACGCACACGCACACACACACACACACACACACACACACACACACACACACACCTAATCTCCCGGTATCCCTCTGTCATTTGGCATTCCACACATAGTGCCATTGAATGAATGTATAACCTTCCTCCATTAAACTGCTTAGCTCTGTGTGCGTACAATTCAGGAATGCATACTCCTCAACTACAAGTGCAACACAATCAATACAGCCTGCTTTTGCTAGCAGCGGCCCAACAACATGCTCATATATTTCACTGTGAAGACGAGGCTGGAATTACTGCAAGATGAGGTCACGCAGTAACTCTTCCATCTAGAAGAGTATAGATCATGACTTGCATGTAACAGGTTAGGAAATGGGTTTGGTTAATTCACTGATTGGTAGCGTAAAGAGAATTTACAAAATTACATTTTATTATAGGAACTGTTCTTATGAGTGGAAAATTGGATAGCCTTGAAAACTAATTGATATGAGCTTAATCAAAAGACTCAGTGCCATTGATGAAAGATGATAATACGTATTGATTTTTCCCCCACCCCTACTTGCCAGCAGCAATCTTTTCTAAGTAGGCACATAACTGTCACGGCATCATGTCATGTCATTTAACATAGTCTCATAAAATGGTTTTGCAAGTTGAAAATGTATCCCAATTTAAATAAACCACTGGGTTTTCCACTGGATGAACACGTTAAGCTTGGGCAGGTAGCATTTATAATGTAGTAAGATTTTTGTCTTAATCTATTATCTTTCAAATGTTTAGCTTCACTTGGACCGTGGCACTAGGGATAACAATGTTGAATGAATAAATGCTTTAAACATGTAATAATATATACAGTTGTGTTCAGAATAATAGCAGTGTGTTTAAAAAAATGAGTAATGCTCAAAATCCTTAGAATAGCTTTTAATTCCATAATATCAATGCATTGGGAACACTGCACATTCAATTCCAAATCAAAATATGACCAAAATTGATCAAGTTTGTGTTATACTTTTACAGAAAGTGAAGAAAAAGGAATATTAGGCTGTTAGCAGTATTTGCATTTTTATTTACAATCTCAAACATTTACTGTATAAACTGAAAAATGTCTCAAGGGTTTGCTTTACTTTGAATCACTGCACTAATATTTAGTTGCATAACCATTATTTCTGAGACGTGCTTCACATCTGTGTTGCATGGAGTCGACCAACTTCTGGCACCTGTGAACAGGTATTCCAGCCCAGGACGATTGAACTACATTCCACAATTCCTCTGCATTACTGGGTTTTGCCTCAGAAACAGCATTTTGATGTCACCCCACAAATTTTCTTTGGGATTGAGGTCTGGGGATTGGACTGGCCACTCCATAACATCAATCGTGTTCATCTGAAAGGAACCACCTTTGCTCGCTTACTGGTGTGTTTTGGGTCATTGTCTTGTTGAAAGACCCATTTCAAAGGCATTTCCTCTTCAGTATAAGGCAACATGACCTCTTCAAGTATTTTGATGTATTGAAACTGATCCATGATCTCTGGTATGCGATAAATAGGCCCAACACCACAGTATGAGAAACATCCCCATAACATGATTTTTGTACCACCATGCTTTACTGTCTTCACAGTGTACTGTGGTTTGAATGCATGGGGGTCGTCGGACAAACTGTCTGCGGCCCCTAGACCCAAAAAGAACAATTTCGCTCTCATCAGTCCACAGAATGTTGCCCCATTTCTCCTTTGGCCAGTCAATGTGTCCTTTGGCAAATTTCAACCTATTCAGTACATGTCTTTTTTCAGCAATGGGACTTTGCGGGGGCTTCTAGCTGATAGCTTTGCTTCACATAGCCTTCTTCTGATCGTAACAGTACTCACAGGTAACTTTAAGTCTTCTTAGATTTTCCTGGAGCTGATCATTGGTTGAGCCTTTGCCATTTTGGCTATTCTTTGATCCATTTGAATGGTAGTTTACTGTTTTTTCCCACGTCTTTCAGGCTTTGGATGCCATTTCAAGGCATTTGAAATCATTTTGGCTGAGCAGCCTATAATTTTCTGCACTTCTTTATATGTTTTCCCCTCTCCAATCAACTTTTTAATCAAAGTCCGCTGTTCCTCAGAGCCATGTCTGGAACGACCCATTTTGCTGAGTATTTCAGTGTGAAATGCACTATAACCAGCATGCACAACATTTGCTTCCTTCCTTCCTTAAATATGGGTAATAACTGACACCTGTTTCTTCACAGAATCAATCACCTCACTAATTGAACACAACACTGCTATTATTTTGAACATGCCCCTTTTCAATTACAGATTCAATTACACAGAATGAGCAGCATGCATGTCATGGCTGTTGGGTCTGTTGGTTTTCTATGACTCTACAACACTTACTAGTAAATTATTTGCCATGTAGAAATATCACTTCTACCAAAACATTTGATTTATGAGGTTAGTGATGTTATTACTATTATTTTGAACACAAGTGTATATAATACAATAAAAGCAAAAAGAACAAAAACACAATAGTTGTGTTGGTACACACAAAAACACAAATGTTGATCTGTCAATTGGCCTACTGGTCGCTCAATCTGTCCACCACTTTCCAGACTAAAATATCCTAACAACTATTGTTGGATTTCCAGGGAACTTTGTTCAGTGATGAATGACTTGTGTGATAAATAGCTGACTTCAGACTTGACTTGGACTCGACCCAAAAGACTTCAGACTTGACTCAGACTCGAGCTTCGAGACTTGTCAACAAACTGTTTTCATGCAATTATTGCTTTTTAAATCTAAATTTACACACCAAGTCCTCCCGGAGTTGTGCCTTTTGTCATTAGTTTTGCTTTCAATAACTTGGTAAACAGTGGCAGTAAGCAAACAGCTAAATGCAAGGTGTGTGGCACCAAGATAAATGATGACAACATCGAACTTCATCAGGCATTTCAAAACGCATCCAGATAGGTCAGTCACTTGCAATGTGAAAGAGACGTTACATTAAGCATATATCGCAACGTGTTGCGCTAATACTAAGAACAGGCAAATTGTATCTTTATAGTTAGTAGTTGCTGAAGCTCAGACATCCATGGCGCACAGGAGGCGGGACGCACGGATCCATCTCCCCAGGAACAAACGCTGTGTCGGGGGGGCAAACTCATGTGATGCGTAATTGATCCCGTGGATGATTTATAGGCTATTAAGTGAACAAGGTGTACCCAGTCCACCAAACACTGGGCCGTCTTGACCGTCTTAATTCTGCACATGTTTCTGTTACTGTAGTCCTATTTACTATTTCATTATTTCACCCATGTGTGGCACAGCGGATCCGTGCGCACTGTCACCTGCCGTGGAGACGCTGGCCTCACTAACCTCTCCTCCGCTGAGTCGGATCTCCCTCGCGCTGGACTCAGTTTAACTGAGCGTACTAACACTTAGAAAATAGAGAAAAAAAGAGATGTTACATTTAGCATATATCGTCACAGGTAACAAGCTAACCATCGCAAAGTGTTTTGCTAATGCTGGGAACAGGCAAATTGTATATTTATAGTTGTATCCATATGATGTGACAGACTTAATATTTCACCAGGTCCGAGGGCTAGAGGGATGTGTTGAGTAGACCCCATAAAGTTATCCTACAACTGATTTTGATACTGTACTGTATGGATGGTAGCTACAGGACATGCTTTGAATTCATAAGATTTAACAATACAGTGTTAGGGACAGATCAGATGGCCAGAGACT
This sequence comes from Sander vitreus, assembly GCF_031162955.1. Classification (NCBI taxonomy): domain Eukaryota; kingdom Metazoa; phylum Chordata; class Actinopteri; order Perciformes; family Percidae; genus Sander; species Sander vitreus. Next base: position 21,850,123 of record NC_135860.1, on the reverse strand, counting down.
TGAGACTTGACTTGGACTTGCCCCTCAAAGACTTGAGACTCGACTTGGACTTCCAAAAAATGACTTGTGAACATCTCTGTTTACAAGATAACTCCACTATATCCGATGTAGGCTGAGCAGCAATTTACCTGATGACTTCAGTGTTTCCTTTAGGATATTTTTAGCAGTGGGGGCAGGTCTGTCCGAACAACAAACCCAAAAAGTTTTTTGTGTATGTAATAGATGTATAAAGAACACATTTTCCTCCAAATGGAGTTTTCTCTCCCACAGACAGCACTTTTTCTCAACTGCCTGAAAACGGCTCACTCACATTCCTGTTTGAAATTCCTCAATTAATGATGTCATTAATGGAGAATGCCAGCCCAGTGCTGCCCATTGGTGCTGCCTGAGCAAGCACAGCCCGCCCAGTTTCTTGTTTGGATTTGGTTGACCAATCAGAGTGGGCCAGCTGACCAATCAGAGCAGACTGGGCTTTTCAGAAAGGCAGGCCAAAAGCTCAGACAGTGTTTCAGGTGGAAGCACTGCAGCAATGGGCATTATGAGAAACTTAATATGTTTTTTGAACATTAAAGCATGTAAACCTATTCTAGTAGACCCCAAGAGTACAAATTTGATGCTGAAAAGTAGGGTTGGGTACCGTTTGGATTTTTACGATTCCGATGCCAAACCGGTACTTTTAAAAAGATTCCGAATCCTAACCGATTCCTAAACGATTCTTGAAAAAACTGAAAAATGACGTCAAAGAAAGGCTCTTTTATGGCATTTTAAAAAAAATTAAAAATGATTTAAATTTAACAATATATTAACGTTTTAAAGTACTTAAATATATAATAAGTAAACCTAAGTCACCTAATAATAATAATTTATACTTTATTAATCCTGCAAGGGGAAATTACAATACCTAACACATAACTACAATAATTTAACAAATAACAGTTTTACACTATTAACAAGTAACAACAAAAATAAATGTTGTTAAGTTGGTATGCCAACCAGCTTCAAACTTTAGCAGTTCTTTTGCAGAAAAATGACCATATTTGCCTTCTCTGGCAAGAAACACACCTCTCCTGACTTATGGCATGTCCTGCACAGGAGAAAACTCTCTCAGATGGTGTCCAAGAGGCCTGTACACACAGGTATGAGTTTGAAAGGGCAGACAATTTGGGGATTCTGTCCCGCCTCCCTCCCCACCAGGCTACAGGATCTTGTCCTGAACTAACAGAATAGACTAGCAGAACAAGTGTAATATGTTTACTAGCGATCACGTGCAGTGAATGGTTAATATGCTTTTACGTCCGTTTTGGTGAGCCCAGAGGGAAAATATGGCATTTCAAAAGTAGCCTACATTTACGATAGCTAGCTAACTATACTACAGAGAAAGTGTGATATTTTTACGTCCGTTTCGGAGCGTGTACAAAAAGCCGTCTATCAGCTGTGATTGTAGAGTGCATGTCGGGGGAATAGCGCGGACACACGCGTCACACCGCGAGAGGGCACGTGCGCCACTCGGTGTAAAAGGGAGAAAGAAAAAAGAGTCTGCCACTGTCCGGAGCGAAAGAGGGAAATATTTCAGTCGGAACCGAAATTTGAGTTCTAATCCGGTCCAAATACTACCGTTTGCTTAGGAACCGGTTCCATAGTGGAACCAGGTTTCGGTACCCAACCCTACTGAAAAGGAGTATAATAGGGGCTCTTTAAAGAAAATGATCTAATTGGAGCAATGCATGGCTTAAAAAATTATAACTCTATACAAATTACAGCATGTAATGTGTGCAGTCCTGAAGACAGACTTATTTCAGTTTGTGTAATAAATAAATAAATTTGTCACATGGTTAACAATGCAATATAAATGAAAATGAAAATGAAAGTTATTCACGGAGTCTAGGCTAAGCATGATGTTTAAGGTTAAGACTCAGAGAGCTGTTTCCCACACTGTTGGTGAGGTAAGACAAGACTAGAGTCAAGTAAAAATGATGTTACCCATTACCCACTTCTCAAACCTGGAGTAGCATTTATACTCACCCCCCAGGGAGCTTATGCATACTTTCCAGTCAGTGCGTTTACATGCACAGCAGTAACCGGGATATGTACTTACCCCGGTTAAGTGAATAACATCATAAATAATGACAGGAGTAACACTACCTCCGGTACAGTAGGTGGCGCTCCGCCAACGCACAACTTGCTTGTTCATCCGGTTGAGCTTTGTCAAAATTACACTGACCGGCCACTAAATTAGTAAAATATAACAACCTAATGTTTCAGTCACACACACACAGTGCTCTCGCCAGATGACTGACAACTTGTTCGGCTCATAATATCTGTAACCAGTGTCGGGTGGAATTAACAGATGGACCGCAGGCTCTTTGCTGCCGAATGCCTGCTGATTCGGGCAACGCTGTTTTGTTGGTGGTATGGTGTCATAGCAACAACTATGATTCACAGAGCTGATGGATTATTTCCGGTTCAAAAACCACTTCAGCGGAGTGGGGAGGGGCAGTTGGAGCATGCGCATATGGTTAACCCGACCATACCCTAGTTAAGTTGTATACAAACCGGGTTATGAGAACTCTGATTTTAACCGGGGTAAGGTGTTTACATGGTGTTTGAGAAATTGGGGTATTGCCTTAACCCGAATATAATCGCTTTTTTTTTTTTAAACTGCATGTGAACGCTGATTAGTATGTTGTGGGGGCGGGGTTGGTGCCAGAGTAATTGTTGTCCTTGCTCCTTCTTCTTTCTGACAACGTCCTAATCTGGATCAAACATGTTTAATAATTTTGTTGATGAGTGGTCAAACAAAAACAATTGTCACTCGTCAAAATAATTTTTGAGAAATTCAAACTCTGTGTTGTAGGCGCCTAACGCTGTGCTGCTCGCATTTTTGAATTTCACACAACAGCCTTCTATATGCTGCATTTCTATATGCTGCATTGGAAGATGTTTTGTTGTTAGTACACCTCAGAGCCAAACATATGATTATTGTGTATTGTACAGTGTAAGCTGGCAGAAGAATGCTATAAAAAGGACAGGCATGTGGACATTGTGACAAAAACTCTCGCACACTAGCACAAGGACAGTGATGTGATTTTGCAGCGCAGTCTGTAAAGTAGTTTAATTGCACACAAGAAATAAAGCCCTTATCTTAGAGAAGGGTTTGTGTTTGCATTCTGTTCTTGTGCCCCTTTTTCCACTGCAGGGAATTTGCATTGTCTGCCAACCCTTGTCTCCTTGACACACACACACACACACACACACACACACACACACACACACACACACACACACACGCACAAGCGCACACACACACACACACACACACACACACACACACACAGCTGCAGTCAGAGGGCAGAGTAGTCTTCATGCATGGCTCACTGTGCTTATATAAGAGCACTACTTAAACCTGGTTGCATCACATAACAGGCAGCACTGTGCCAGTGGGTCACTGTGCCACACAACCACTGCATACTACAGTATGTTGGGCCCTTCACTGGGCATGTGTGAATGGAGCGTCTCTGTGTGCGCTGAGGTATTCGGGTTGTGCACACATGTTGTATGTTGGTTATGCCAGCTGATTGTGAGATGCTGTATAATAAAAAAACGTGATTCAATATTAGCAAAGTAAAATGGAAAATATGATGATAATATATTATGTTAATCAGTTTAAAGTATCCAAAACAGCTTTTATTATGAAAAATGTGTCATTACTGTGCCTGTAGAGTGCCAGTAGGGGGGCCTCTCTGTTTCCAAATTATACTCCTCGTGTATCCTCTTCTCAACCTTTACCCTAGCTCCCGTTCCTATACCCCGCCCCAGCTTCGCCTTTCTGGCAGCAGACCAGCTCATCTTCGTCTTCGTTCTCAGTTTCTATTCAGTACACACACACACACACACACACACACACACACACACACACACACACACACACACACACACACACACACACACACACACACACACACACACACCCCAGGGCTTGAACGAGGGCAGGACCAACCACTCCCACTGTTCTATAGTTCCATGAAAAAAACAGAGGGAGAGAGACACAGACGAAAGAGAGGAAGTGAGAGAGGGAGGGAGGAGCGTAGCTGCGCTGAAGCCGAGCCCCTCTATGCCTTAGCACGCAGAGTGGAGCAGACGGCAACAGCCACACAAACACACTCCACACACCACCACCACCGCTGCCGCCACCACCACACAAACACACACATAGTGACGGCTGCCAGGCACAGTGGGAAGCAAGCCGTCAGGGAGAGCTTGAGAAGAAAGAGGGGGATCACAGAGGGGAAGAGAAGAAAAGAGTTGGAGGAGGAACCTTGTGGATCAGAAGGGATTTTCCTCTGTCTGAGTGCGCGTCTAGATAGGACTATCTGCTTCTTCCTGAGCGAGAGGAGTTTTTACTGAGGCTTTTTCTTTTTGCTCATCCTCCACGCCGGGCTTCAGCGATATCTACCTATCTATCCCCGGAGCTTAACAAAAGAGGGAGGGAGTGAGAGAGAGTGAGAAGAAAGGCACTCACAGCTTCAGCTCCAGACCACCCTCTCTCCTCCTCATCGTCCTCGTCCTCTCCTCTCTTTCTAGCTCCACATCCATGTGTGAGTTAATCGCTGATTTCACTGTCTATTGAGGATAGAAGCAGAGGACAGCGTGTGTTCCCCAGGATACAGCCGAGCTCCCAGTGGGATCAGGGTCTCATCTGGTGTGAGAGAGAGAGAGGGAGCAAGAACGAGACAGGGAAACGGATACACAAGAAGAGAGAAAGAGAGAGACAAGAGTAAGAGACGCTGGAACGCAAATTGAGGGGCATGTTCAGGGCAGCAGAGAGTGTCTGATTTTTAGAGCCGAGTGCAAGGAACCGGCAACCGGATTCCATCCATCCCTCCCTCCTCATCCTCTTCTTCTTCTTCTTCTTCTTCTTCTTCTTCCCTCTCCCTTTACCCTCTCTCTGTCCTGCTCTTCAATTCCCCCTATTGTTTCCTGTGTTGCCTCCTACTATCCTACCCTCCTATCTTCCTTTCCTCACCTCCTTCTTCTCCAACCCCTTTTTTGCTGCCACTCCGGATTCTCTCTGCCTCTCTTGCCAGACCTGTCTCTCTTTGTGAGGTTCCCCGTGAGCTCCCAGACAAGTAGACGGACTGAAATCCCAAGTACTATCTGTTCCTCCTATCCTTCCATTGCTCTGTGCATTTATCACACACAGCTCAGTAAGAGGAGAAGGTTCTCTCTCTGCATCCTCCACTCTTGGACACAGTCATCTGAAGGATCCAGGCCAGCCCCTGAGAGTGATTGGACCCCACCTGCGAGCTTCTATCTCCAGCCTCCAGGACCTTCAATTGGATTCCAGCTACATGGGAAAACGTTTGGAGCAGCAGCCAATGTACCCCCACTACACCTACTACTACCCCCACTATCTCCAGACCAAGGTAGGATGGTTGACCTACTTTACCCCTCTAAACTAGGGAATAAACGTGTTTGTGCATTGCAAATACACATCAGCTTTTCCTCTTGTAAATGTCTCAAAACCATCTTGCAACCCTCATTTTAATAAACTCTATATATTCTGTATCTGCTGCATCTTTAAATCTCCTGCTCAATCAGTACCAGATCAAGACAAAATTGCATTTTCCGACAGTCGCAAGTAATTCTTACCTAAATTATGTTGTGTTTCTTAATCTATGCACGAGGACTCAAAAAGGGCTCTGACCGTAGCATATCTAAAGACTAAGATTGTTTTTCACCAAGCCAGGGAAGACCAAAATTGACTCACTTTCGGTCCTATGGTGAAACTGTTTGAAAAAGCACAGAGATAGATGCTGAAATTGCCTTGTAAAGACAGCTTGCTAAACGTCCCCTCTCCCCCATCTGTCTCTGAGGAGGGTGATATTGGTGTCACTCAGCTGGGTTTTTCCTTTTCCATCCACACGAGCACTTGACCCCATGCTCCCCCTCTCTCTCAGACCACATCAGCTCCAAGTTCAAGTTTAGGGCATGAGGCCCACCCTTTCCTCAGCCCTTGTTTTCTCTCCTACTTTATTCCTCTCCCCCCCCCCCCACCCTTTACCCCTTCTTTCACTGGCCATCCCCAGGCCATACTCGCCCCGTGATACCATGTTGTAGACGTGGACTAATGGAACCTTATACACTTCTCCGATTACCCGAAGTACATAAAACCGAGCTCAGTTTTTTCTTTGTTCTTTCACTTTTATTCTCACACATAGCATGCACACACACACACACACACACACACACACACACACACACACACACACACACACACAATATATATTTCCCTCTCTGAGTCTTCTACCACCAAGAAGAGGAATTATGGATTGCTAAGGCCTGATCGATGGCTCCTGCATCATATCGTCCGGTCCACCATTCCTTTGTCTGCCGTGATTCATTTGTTTTTCGTTTCGTGTGATAGTAAGTGTGAGGAGTTGGCAGGTTTGCTGCAATATTTAGTAAATATGTACATGTCAGTAGGCAGGAGAGATGGAGAGAGATGCAAAGATAAAAGTGTAGGAGTGGGATGCTATGAGAATAGAGAGATCATGCTATCAGATGGACACAGTGTGGGAAGAACAGGTAAGAAAATTATTGCTCCACTGTTAAGAATAGGTTGAACCTTGAACCAAACGCAGACTGCATGATGCATGTGCAGGCCTATCAACACATCTAGAATGAATGAGAAGTCCTATATACTGTTATTTGAACCAACAACACATTGGTAGGATTGTCTTAATCAAGTTTCTTGTCCTAGATTCCAATCCAAATGATTAAATACTAAGCATCCAATCTGATATTTATATTTTTCTTCAAGACCTGAGAGCACCCAAATAGCTCAGCATCTCTAAAAAAAATTATAAATATCCCTTGTTATTTCTTAACTACTGCCCAAAAAGACTGACCACCCTTGATAATTTAAATACATACATTTTTACCATGTTAAAAGAACCTGTTACTGCCATCATGCAAAACACAAAAGATTTGTGGATGTGGGTTTTTGGCTTTTTTCATTTTCTAATTTAAAATAGTTCCACATTGAAGATTGCTTGCTAACTTTTTACAACACATGCCACAATTCGTGGATAATGTTGACGACGATTACTAACGATGACGACGATTACTGTACAGATGAAAGCTGGTAGGGACGAAGCATTTTGAGTTCCAATTAAAAAAGGCATTAAAATGTTGGGGCTTCAATGTTGCTGATACTGATCAACCAAAACATTGGCTAGAATATCAATCCGTCAGATCAGCTTTGGACATCTCTAAATGGTGATAGATTGTAGTTTTTACACAATGAAACTGTTGTCCACATGTTTTTAAATAGATAGATAAAATATCTTATCACTGATTCAGCTCAGTCAAGTACACGCTGACTAAATGTTGTACTTTATTCATTAGCTTAAACAAATCTACTGTAGCAGCTCTTCAGCTTTAGTTCACAAAATAGGATATTCCCATTAACTGCAGGATATATTTGGAGAGGACGTGCAGATTGTATTTGCAGCATGTCGACATTAGCGACGTATCTGCTGATCTCGGAATTGCATACACTCACATCTGGGCGCTGTCTGATGTTTTTAAGAATGTGCTCAAGATGAGCAAACAGAAGCTGGGAACTGTTTGTTAATGCACATCTGTGATTTGGTTGTAATAAACAACATCACCAATGACGAGCACCCTTTTTCTTTTTTTAGCTTATCTGGAAGAGCAAATGCATGTCTGCTGCTGGATACTATAAACTGTGTTGTTTCCAAATCTTCTTTTAATGAAAGAAACTCCATACATCTATATGGTAATTGTCTCTAGGCAAAAGTGTTCTTTCCTTTAATATATTTTTTTCCTGAACAGAATTAAAATGACAAATACACATTTCGTCTTGTTGATAAATTGTGTTTTTCTTGAACAAAACACGCCCGAAAACTTTGACAGCTAGTGTTATGGCTGCATTTTTAGCATTCATTTTGTGGTTGCGTTAATTTGGCATATTTACACGTGTAAATATCAATGGTTGTGATTGCATCGGCTTTATAATGAACTTAAAAAAGGGCATCTTATTTAATTTTCTAGCAACAACAAAGATGCAGCATTTCTAGTCAGTGAATCAAAGAGCATCCAACAGAATTCCCTGTGTGATTTGTAGGTTTATTACGCGAGATATTTTGCTGTGTGCACATGTACGTTGGATTGACTTCAACATTTGATGCGCGTCTGTCACACCATTTTATGTGCGCAGATGTCACCGTGTCACACTGCTGTTTTCTTGTTCTATGATTTATCTCTATCAGTTCGAGGTCATCTAATTTCTCTGAAGTATCTGCAACAGGCATCTGGCCCAGACCATCACTTCATTCCTTACACTCCATCCATCCATCCCTCCGTCCCTCCCTCCCACCAGCCCTCACTCGCTCTGCTGTCAAGGTCAAATCAAATTGGATCCTACCCTCCCCAGTGTTCCCTCTCCACTGTGCCTGACTGTGTGTGTGTGTGTGTGTGTGTGTGTGTGTGTGTGTGTGTGTGTGTGCTTGTGTGTGCTCGCATCTATCCATATATGAATAAAACCTGCATGTGTATGTCAGCTTTGTATCCGTGACTGTACATGAGCCTGTAACTTTGTCCGTCAATGTGTACGTGATCTTGGACTGAATTTATTTTCTCACTTTTGTGTGTGCATGTCTGTAAGTACACGTGTGTATCCTGTGTTAATGTGAGTGTGTGTGTGTGTCTGCCTGCGTGTGTGGGGCCTCTGAACAGTGACTCCCCTGCCTGACCCCTTCTCGCTGCAGCTTGCTGTCATTAAAGCTCTACCAGGTCCCCAAGGAACCATTCTGTGTGTGTGTGTGTGTGTGTGTGTGTGTGTCAGTCAGAGGCCCCATAGAATAGCTCAGTTATACATCTATATGGACCTTGACAACAGCCCAGTGTTTGATCTGCCTGTGCTGCTCTCAGACGTTAAATATAAGGTGTGTCTTTGTGTGTATGTTTGCGGGTGTGAATGTAGGTGTGCAGCTGGTTTTCAGGCTCTTTTCTTTGTTTACAATGGACAAGAGCATACAAAGACTTACCGGTTGTATTTATTGTGTTCCATTATTTTTTTTAGCTCTTTCTCACTCTTCCACCTCTCTCTCTTTCTCTTTCTCTTTCTCTCCCTTGCTCACTGATCTGATTGGAGATGTAAATGGCCTCTTATTAATCTTGATTCCAGAGAGTGGAGGCTCTCCTCCTGTGGAAATCAATTGTGTGTGTGTGTGTGTGTGTGTGTGTGTGTGTGTGTGTGTGTGTGTGTGTGTGTGTGTGTAGCCTTCACTGCCTTACAATAGCAATCTTTAAACATAAGACACACTTGCTCAAAAGCACAAACACACTGACATACACACACAGACCACCTTCACACAAAGGCAGTTATGAAATGACTAACTTAAACTAACAATCCTTAGAGTGTGTGTAAATGTGTGGCTATTAAATGGAGAAATGCTCTTGCTCTGCCTCCATAATGGTGCTATAGGTACAGTTAGTGTACATTAGCAGGGGGCGGGTAGGGACAGCATGCTCTCTTATGTGAGCCTAGTGGCCCTTAATCACAGCTGTGAGAGGGTTTGAGGAGATCAGGGGGATGGTTATTGCCAAAGCGCAGCTGCATTGTTGCGTTCTCGGTGTGATTTGTTAAAATATAACCAGAAGGTATAGCTGGAGGGGCTAGCTCTATTATTCTTAAGTACAATCAATGTTTAGGATTTTCTCAATTGTGTCTTTGAGCTAGTTTCAGTCGGCGTATTGTTAATGCCCTTTCTGTTGCTTAGAGGCCATGATTTAGTAATCTACTGGAAACATTTTTCAGGAAATCCTGTCTGTGAAATCCCTAATTGGACCAAATGAAAGTGAAAAAACAAATTACCGCTTGTGATTGTTGCTGTGATGTTTTGAACATGTTCTTCCTAGGGTTGGGGTGGAATGTGTCATAACTGCACATTTCACAGCATCAATAACAACAAAATCTGGCATTTTGCTTTTTTTAGAAGTGGAAAAGTAGCAGTCATGACGTAGGTGACTGCTTGGTTTTGACAAGGCAAATACCTCTTCAAGTTCTTACACCCTTGTCATACATTTCTATTTATTATTATAAATTTGATCAACTGGACCGTTTCTTGGATAATTCAGGCGCTCCTTATCTTTAGTTAGCCTATACCTGTGATACATTCTATTTCATCTCCTCTCCCCTTTTGCCTTCATTTCTCTTATCTCAAACATGATTTGCTCTTCTTTGACTTTTGATTTCATGTCTCTGTATATACGTATATGCCGATATATTAACCTTCATCAGTACATGCGTGCATGGCTGTGCCTCTGAATGTAGTAGAGATATTCAAGTTTTTAATCGTTCCAGCCTCTGATGATGATTGACTGAGGATGTGAATCTTTGATGATAATCGTTGAGAGCAAGATAAGAGAGAATCTGAATGAAAAAAAAGAGAGAATAAAGTCGCATTATCAACCAGCCGATCATTAGTTTGCTGCAGATGAGTGCTAATATGCTCAGTGGCACACGAGGAGCTTTAATTAGGCTAATGAGAAACAGCATTCTGCTGATATCAAAGTAATGGCACATGCGGACACCCCCAGATGTAAATACAATATTCCATTATTCAAAAATTAGCTTTTCACGTTGAATTACTCTCTATTAGATACATGATAGATAAATGTGGTCAGTGTTTGGCTTAGCTGTGATGAGTAAACATCATAAAGGTAGGAGGGAAAGAAGAACCCACAGCATGGAGATATGTGAAACTGATTAACTCATACACTGAGCTGTTGTTCTTTCTCTCCTCCCTTCACTATCACTTCCTTCCTTCCTTGCTTCCTTCTAAGCTTCTGTTCCTCCTCTTGTCAAACATAAAGTACTTTGCCTTAGCAGAAACAGTGACCATAAATGATGCAACACACACATACAGAAACTGAATAGTGTGCGTGGGTGTGTGTGTATGTGTGTGTCTGTGTGTGTGTGCAAAGTTAACAGAGGGTATACGATTTACAGCACGGCATGCATTCTGCTCATGCCCTGTTTCTCCTCACACATCTGCCTGCCTGCATTAGGTTGTAGTTTTACAACACAATAATGTTATCATGTGCTTGTTGTTTAAGACCTAGCTATTCTGTTTGGATCTCAGCTCTGCTTTTGATAGCATCGTTTGCCAATGTAGAGAATGGAGAATATCCTTATGTTGCCTTCTTCTAATGATCTACCCAACACTCTTGCTCCCTCCTTTCCCTGCTTTCTCTCTCTCTCTCTTTCTCTCTCTCCTTTCTACCATCTGTTCAGTTTGCCAGGCCTGGGTAGTTTTTACTGCTTAAAAGGGACTCTCCTAACCACCCATATATGTCCATTTATTATTCTCCGTGGGCTGTTCTATTTTTGTCCCAGTACAGTAGTGGCCGCTGACCAGCGCCTCGCTATGTTGCATAGGAGTGAAAAGGCTTCAGTGGGTCAGTGCATGTACGGAGGGTTGAGAGAGGCGCACCCCTGCCAGTTTTGTAATAGAAAATATGTGGGGGAGGGAGAGAAAAGGGAGAATGGAGGGAAAAAATGGATGCGACAGAGAGCAGAGTGAGATATATCGGAGAGGGAAAGGCTGGCTGTAGCCAAAAGAAGAAAAAAAAGAGATGGAGATCCAAAGGGAAATAAAGAGTGATGCAGTGAAGGAGATAGAAGTTGTAGGATGGGTCAGGGAATAATGGTGCTGCTGCATTTTTAATAGTTGGCCACTTTGTAGCGACCCTTGTCTAATGGATTCTCTGCCTCTTAAAAGCTCATGTCAGAGCCCTTTACCTCAAACAGTTACACCACGGAAATTGCTGAGGGCTCCAACAGTCCCCAACACTTCCTGATAAAATGTTCAATGATCTAATATTGCCTGGCAGCAAACATAATTCCATTTAGTACTCAGATGTTTTGGAAAATCATGTTTAGAGCTAAATAGACTGTACTTACAGGAACCAGCAACTGAAATACTTTGGGCTTAAAAGAAATCCAAGACTCGACTGATATTGCAACTCGTTGAGATGTACAGCTCTGGCCATCGGTGTGTTGGCTTTTAGAACACAGTGCTACAGTAAGTGTCTGACAAAGACTTTATTGGTGGGAAGAAAAGGGAGCGACGAAGAGCATAACCTCTAGCTGTTAGCTATTTTAAGTGTGTGTGTGTGTGTGTGTGTGTGTGTGTGTGTGTGTGTGTATGTGTGTAATTGGCAGTGCAGTGTATATGGCCCCTGGCCCTGAAGCTGATCTAGTTTCTGGTGATAGGAGATTCTGTCTAGGTTTTACAAATGCCTGTATTTCTGCATTATATGGACGGTGGCCTTCAACTGTCCAGTAAATGTTCATACTCCTCCAGGGCTGGACTGGGACAAAAAATCGGCCCTGGCATTTTTGGCCCAGATGGCCCACACCCACCGTGATTGGTCAGACACATTCCCTGCAGACAGTCCTCTTAATATATGCTTGCATTCTATGATATGAGTTGCCTAGTGTTCTGCGTTCATGTGATCGTTTTGGATCCTTCAAGAGGGTTCTCAAGACTTATCTGTTGATCTTACACTAAAATAATTAATTCATTCTTAGAGTTATTTGTGTATTTATGGTATTTGTTAATTGTTTTTAATTATTGATATTTGATATTGTATTGCCATTATTGTTATTATTACTATTTTGCTTAATATTGGCTTAGCAACTTTTAAAAACTGTTTACTGTTAATTTTAACTATTGTAAGATTCATATTTTGTCGCTTTGGACAAAAGTGTCTGCTAAATACAATAACCATAACCCTTCCCAAAAGCTACAATAAAGCTGAGAGTAGTATATGCCCTGGAAAAGCACTTTGGCTTTGCAATGCTACTGAATAACATTAGCTAATTAAGCAATTCAAGGAACACTGATGCTTGCATCAACACTGATTTTATAGATCACACAGACTTTTCAGCTGGCCAACCGCTAGCATTTTCAATGTAAGCTTAAGCAGTTAGGTTACCTGACAGCCACATTAATGTTACAGCCAAACTGCTTGTTGTCGTTATGATGTGAGGCGCACATAACGCGTGTACACACACACACACACACACACACACACACACACACACAGCCTCCCTCCCTTCCTGAGAGTCCCCGTTAATTTGCCTACTCCTTACCACGTCGTCATCTACTCTCTCTTCCATCTTTTCCTCACTCGCTCCCATGGCCCTGTCATGGTCACTCCTCCTCCTCGGCTTCTTCCCTGTCATGATGTTGTTTCTGCTTCCCTGTATAGCCAGCCACCTCTCCTCCTTCCTCTACTTCAGGTAATGCTGGTGTTGAAGCAGCTACTACAGCCCCAAACATGTCAGAAATATTGGCCCATTTTGAGGCATCCGCCTGTAAATTCTTAATCTTATTCTCCCTTAATTTCTCGGCACCTCCCTTGCGCTTTGGTGGTCGTTTGTCCATTTTAACGTGGATGCTAAACTTCCAGCATAAGCATAACTATTACAGCTCGTGTCTCAGGGCCGGGAGTGGAGAAGGGGGTTTGATTGGGTCAGGCCAGTGCCAATAAAGAAAATTAACCAGTGGGCTGCTGTCAGTTCTTTATGGGCCGGCGCGGCCCAAAAAAAGAAATAAAAAAGGCCTATTATATCGGCGATTCGGCCCAAAAGTGCGTCGGCCTACCGGGAAAATGCCCGGTATGCCAGATTGCCAGTCCAGCCCTGGACTCCTCACGTCCACTTATTAACAGAACAGGATGGAAGATACAGTGTATGTTGACATTTAAGGATATGGTTGGGTATCACAGTTGTGTGCCTGTGGCCCAGCAGTCTAATACCTCTCTAAATTACAATTTATTATGTAAGTATAATTTAGGTGTCACAAATTCTCGCATCAAGTTGAACTCAGTGTGTTTCAGTCTGATTCAGTGTGGTTGTTGATAGCCTGTATCAACACCACACATTGTTTGAAGTTATAAAGTGTGTGATGTTTAAGGATTGAAGGTTCGTCTTCTGATCAAGAAGTTGCCCGTCATTCTCATTAATATTACTTTAAATATGTTTTATTTTTGTTGTTACTGTTATGACTGAACCTGGACCCTCAACGTGTAAATGAGAGAAATAATGTGTTTTATAAAATCCAGTTTTCAGCGCGAAGCTACTGCTCACTTAAAGTTTACAAAGTGCACTCACCTCCAGCTTTCTGCAGAGTATGCCGTTCTTTTGGTCTACATTTGTTCACCTTTTCACCCAAATGTAACAATTTTCCTCTATTTGAGCACATATTAGTAGAGCTAACTATTTTTGTATTGCAAGATTTTGTGTTCTTACTGGATTTCGTGGGGGTCTGCGAGCAATGTGATGTGATTTTAGAGTGCTTGTATTGTCCTCTGTTTTTACTCAGTTGTTTAACTACAATATTAAGTATAAATAAGTATAAAAATGTGTGTGTTTTGGTGAAAAAAATATGTTATGTATTGGGAATAACTTAAGGATCATTAGCTGACAGCGTGGGAGTCTTTTTACACAAAACTTGTTGACCTGTGATTTCCCTGTGTCAAGCAGTTTACACAGAGTGTGGGCACGGGACATGAGTCAGGCAGCGCAGCACACATGGGCAGATGTTGTCTGCATTCGTTATACCTACACGCTGTAACAGATACAATACTGCTATCATAAATGTCATTATCTCATATCTTAAATTACACATACATTGATCCGGTATAATTAGGATGCTTGTTTTGTTTCTCGATGAATTAGATAATATTTTTCCTGAAAGTTGGCTATATCATAGTACACATCTTGTTCAGACCTAACAACATCTACTGTATTTGTCATCTGAAATGCATTTTGCATTTAATTAGCTCATCTCATCCTGTTCAGGGTTGTCTGGGGTAGAAATATGTTGGAGAAAAAAGAACTGGCAAAAATCTAGATTTTTGAATTGAAAATATTCATCTCTAACACCGTAGCATTATTTGCACACATTCTGTGCATGAAATGCATGATGTCATTATTACTATCAACGTGGGGATTTGGTCGGCCCATTTCTTATTCTCATTTTGTGTGAGCTGGTGGGATGTGTGGGGGTTTGTGCGTTGGTGGGCGAGTGATCCCTACACCAGGGACCAGGGAGATAATTGAAAGAATGGCCTGAGGGATTTCCCCCCATATGTTGTTCCTTATCCTACTTAGCTGTTGCTTCCTTCTATCTCTCTCTTCTCTCTCTTTTCCTTTCTCACTCTCAGTCACCTCAGTTCAGCTCAGGTCAGACATGTTAAAGGAAAATTCCACCCTGACTACCTTTACACAGTTAGTGTGAATCGATCTGTGATCTTAAACACATTCCAGTCTTTTTGTCATTTACCCTTCTCTCTGCAGCTCCTTCAGTATATTTACAGTTCACGGATTGCCTTTTAAAATCCTGCAAAGAAGTGAATCTATCCATTTGTGGAGAGCGGAGAGAGTAATAAGGGTAGTGATAGCTGTAGTAAAGAGAGTCCCACTTGTCAGTGGAGAAAATGTGAGAAAGCCTCCACTGGTTACTCTTTGCTAGAAGAAAGTCTGAACCACTCGTGGAGTCGTCGATGACATGAGTCTGTCCATCCTCTGGCAGTTGATAGACCACACCTGTTATCAGTATCTCAGGTATCAGAAATAGGGCAGACGACACGCTGTATTAGCGTTACTTTTTTAAAAAACGTTTTCCAGGTTAGTGGGGGTGCATAACGCCCAAAACCAACATGAAAAACGTAGCTAGTAATGTTCACTCAATGTTTTGTTTTGTTGTTAAACTGTGTAAAATGAGCGGTGGCATTAAATCACCGGTTTCAGGTAACGACACCCTACGGTACCGTCTATTTGCTGGATGGTTTCAAGGTAACGGTCGGTAGCTAACATTAGCAGATAAGCCCCTTGACAGCGACGTTATTGTTAATATTTTGGCACAATGTTTCTGACTGTAGTAGTGGTCATAGTGACTGAAAGTGTGACGTGAGATGTTAAAAAGAAACTACACGCTGTTTTCAGGTAACGTTACTTTTTGACGTTCAACACCCTTATTCTTTTTGGGTCTGAGAGGAATATATAAAGAAACACATTTAAACTCTATAAAACTGCCACAGTGTTTGCCCTTACAGACACTTTAGCTGGGTTACAGACACTCTCTTGTCCCTGAGCCAGAGGTGGCTGGCCAGGCCAAACATCTCCTATTCCCTGCTAATGAAATCCTGAATAAAACCCTCCCTACTCGGCTTGATCCCACACATACACAATTGCAAAACTACGGACACACAAACACAGACACCCACTCTCCAGGGTTCTAGTACACACACACACACACACACACACACACACACACACACACACACACACACACACACACGCAGATCCCCTGCAGTTCCAGCCAGGGATTATCCTAGGAAAACACTCCTTTTGTTGGGCCCCAGTCAAATTACTTTTCAGAGCTCTCATGCTTTTATCAGAGCTGTCTACATAACTGTGTGTATGTGCGTGTGTGTGTGTGTGGACATGCATGTTATGGCAGTCTAAACGTAGGCTGTTGCTGGTTGCAAGGAGCACATCCAAAGCCAATGATCACTAATGACACTTGAAAGTAAGCTGTTTATATTGCCCTCACTGTGTGTGTGTGTGTGTGTGTGTGTTGTGTGTGTGTGTGTGTGATTGAGAAAGAGATTGCGTGTGTGTGTCTACTCATATGCCAGTTATTTTCTAAAGATAGTATAACACCAAATCACCATGTTGTGTTGCCCGTTGGAAGGCTGGAGTTTGTGACATTTCAACTTGACATTTATGAATAAAGACACTAGACACACAGATACTTCAACATCACGTTGCACTTCCTTTAGGCTGCTGCTCCTGGGACTTTACCCCCCTCTGTGAAGAAATATATGGGACGTTCCGCACGACTACTTTGACTACTTCGACTACCTCACTAGAACAACAACAGCATTGGTTGCTCAAATGCTAAAAAATATTGCACTTTTTTTTTAGCCCTGAAACCAATCTTCTCTTAACCTTAATCCAGTATGACAGATCAGGGAAATGCTCATATGTGTAGTTTTTTGGAACAATGACCTTTTTTGTCCGTTCAGTATAAGGACTGACTGACTCCGTATACTTGGATTTCAGAGAGTCCTCTGTAATGGCTGCCAACGTACAGTCATACTTTTGTTCTGTGGATAATTCTTTTCTGGGGTACCAACTCTCCGCCTGGGCAATGGCCAACTCAGTTGACTGGGCACAGATTGTAAAGCTACATTCAGCTTCTATTCATTCACACTACAGGCTCTCCTCAGAGACTACAAGTCTTTTTCAAAGTTGTGTGAGAGTGTGTTGTGTGCAAGTATGTTTTGGTGTGTACGAGAGCGTGCGTGGTGTGGGTATGTGCCTAAGACGCAGAGAGATGAGGCGAGAGTGCCAACGTGAGAGATAAACAGAGACAAACAACGAAGGAGGAGAAGTGAAGCATGTGCTCGCGTGCATGTGTACGTGTGTGCCGATGGTGCAAACTAGCTTTGTAGCTCTCAGTGAAGTGTGGATTTAGGTGGAAGTGGAGGGAGGAGATGGGATAAAAGGCCTGACTAGATTAGGCTGGCACACACTACTGAGGCGTGCTGTACTGCCTGGCCTTTCAGCGCACTCTGCACTGAGTGTGTGTGTGTGTGTGTGTGTGTGTGTGTGTGTGTGTGTGTGTGTGAGAGAGAGAGAGAGAAAGAAAAGCAGCAGATTAGCAGAGCCACCGCAGCCACTATAACAGCATTGAAAACACTAATCACTGTTCTGACATCTCAGCGTTATCCTGTGCTGTACACAGTGTATGTTACCACGGTGAAGTGTTATTGTGGAGGGGTGGTATGGAGGTTTTACAGTGTCACAGTTCTGCAAGTCCCCACCGAATGCCGCAGATTCTTCTTCTCTGTGAAGGAGAAATATAATAGATTAGAAGATGGATTATAAGAAATAGATTACAGGCTTTGCGGCTGTTTTTATTCCTCCATACTTTAATATACTTATAACCTTGCAGTTTCTGCCAGTAGGAGGCTGAATTACTGCATATTCAAGCTCCCCCACCCAGACACCCCACTGTTTAAAGTCAAGGTAGCCTCCAACAATAATAGTTCATTGGCTAAGCCACTTTGCAGAACTGTCTTTCCATGTTAGTCTCTCTGGGTAGGAGACTGACATTTGAGGGTAAAAATAACATTTAAAGTTTTTTTTAAATGCCTGAGGTGTCCTTGGTTTAACTTGAACAGACAACGCAACCACTTCAAAAGTGGTAACACACTGCTTGTAAAATTTGACAAGTCATCCGCCCTCTCGCTTTTTCAAATATTGAACATGTATACCACTGTTCTTTAGCCAGAGAGTGACAGAAGCTAACTTATTATTGGAACAGTGGTTGAGTAGTAAGGTTAAACAATCATCTGGCCTTAATTATTACCACAACAGTGCTTAAAACACAGTTGAATGAGTAGGAGTCCGTGGGCTGTCACATTTTGGCAACAGCAAGGTGAGAGTTAACTGAAGCCACCGCTAAATAATGGTTCATCATAATTGTGTTGTTGTTGCTTTTTTGCCTCCGTTCCGTGCTGCTCGAACTCCACCATCATGCTGACAGTTGTGCTGAACCATTGGATGAGACAGAGACATTAGTCTGCTACATGTGGTACAGCAGCAAACTGCATATTTCATTGATTTAACTTCCTGTATGAATAATTAAGACACTGGGAGGCAGTCTCCTTGTGCATGTATGTTTGCATCCTTGTATGCACATGCTCACTTGTCTAGTCGTATATATAGTGCATAGCTGATGTGTGCACTTATAGGCTTACTTAGAATGTACTTCTGTTCATTAAGAAGATGCTCCTTATGCACTACAGGGCATCGATGCAGAAGCACTAGGGTACATTAAGAAGACTTTCTTATCAAAGCTTGACATTGTTCTTAGACTCTGCATATTTGTGTCTGTGCGTGTTTCTGAGGGTTCCTGCTGTCATGTGCCTTTTTAGGTTGACCTATGACTGCACCAGAGCTGCACCAGATTTCATCACTGTATTCTGCAATCTTATAGTCTTTTCCTGTTAATCTTAATCTATCATAAATCTTTATCTCTCTTACTGTTGTTTTTGTAGTTTCTCCTACAAATGTGTATTTCCAGCGCTTTGAGGCGTTATGACATGGGTTGGCCTCTGCCAAAATATATATAACAAATGCATCCTTTATTTCAGAGAAATTGACATGGCATTCAAATTAAAATGTCTCTAATGCCTGAATTCTATTTGTTTTAATAGATGCCAGGCACTAATCGTGGCCTCATTTTCACATGGATACTGTAACACAATTTAATATATATAGTTTAAAATGTTCCTCCTGGATCAGCAGCAGCAGATTCATGCAGTTGGATAGTTAGATAGTACCTGATATATGGACATTGTTATTTTGCTTTATTATTTATTATAATCCCATTATTTGTACTTTATGGACAACATTGCTGATTGAGTCCTCTCTGCCATTATCGCTAAGTCTGTCTTTCTTCCTTTAACTAATATCCCATTGTTTTACACTTTGAATGAATCCTCATAAAATCGAAATAAGACACTCAAATACCATTTTACAGGTATATGTAGATGCATGCACACATGCAGGCGTGAATGACAACATGTTCAACAAGTATTTGTATGTAATAAAATCACACACACACACACACACACACACAGAGCAACTGTCAACTGCTAGAATAGATGTAGTGGAATACAACAGGAGGAGCCTTCAGTGCACCACTGTGACAGAAAATACTAACTGTAGCACTCTTACCAATACCAACCCTAGAATTATCCTCTCAGCAGAGGTCTCTTTCAGTCCTCCCTGTCTCTCTCAAGAAGAAATCAATGATGTGGGGGACACTCAGCCAGTACAGTGGGAGACCCACCTGCATACAAGGCATACAATAACGGATTTGTCTTTGTTCTATAGACAATATAAAGAGTACAGATGTAATCTGATGCTGTTTTTTTTCAGTCTGACATATTTCACATGCTGAAACAGCTAACATTGCCACCAGTGTTTGATTAGTGCATGCTAAAATGATCATACTGATGACTATTAAGTTTTGCATTATCTCAGAAGCACCACAGCGGATTAAAACACTAAGAAGACAGAGGTGAAACTGCAATCAAACTTCTTATTGCACTGCAGTAAATTAATCCAAAGGATTATTTTCAAAAAGTCAATGTATTCCACCAATGGATATCTCTTGTTATGGGATACTGTGACTCGTACTGAGTACTTTCCAGAAACAAATCTGCCTCTGAGGGGAGGTTAAGTTAAATGGCAGGTACTTGAAAAATAAGGAAGTAGAACATACAACAGATAATACCATAAAAACATTCACATACATGTAGCTGTATTAGATGATTAGTATGCACTATATAGACAAGAGGGAGAGTACATATCATAGCCTAACTTACGGACATGACATAATGACACTGTGATCTCCCCCAACTCATTCACAAATGGCGTTTTTCCATTACATGGTACCTGCTCGACTCAGCTTGACTCTACTCGCCTTTTTTGATTTTCCATTATGAAAAAAAGTCCCTGGTACCTGCTAACAGGTACTTTTTTTAGTATCACCTCTGTTGAGGTTCCAAGTGAGCTGAGGTGATACCAAAAGGTGACGTTAAAACCTGCAGACTACTGATTGGTCGGAGAGAATCGTCACTAATCACTGCGTCGTCATTGCTAGCGACAGACGGAACAAACCCGCCATTTTTAAATAGTTTAGCCAGCTGGTTTTTTTTTGCTGCCTCCAGCTTCTTTTGAAACAAAATGTGTCTTCTGGCAACAGCCACATGCCGAGAATCAAAAACAACACACATTCGACGTTCTGTGTGTTCTGTGTGTGAGAGCCCAGGTGGTGTTGGTTACAGTGTGGTGTGTGGTGGTTTGTACATCCACAGAGGATGCTAGGTCAAAAATGTTAAAGCACAACAGCAGAGGAGACGCAGAGGAAATAGAGGAGAGGATCAGAGTAAGGGGGGAGGGACTAAGGCACAGATTAGGCAGAAAAGAAAGGGGCCAGAGAAAAATATGAAGCACTTCTGAAATAAGCTTATAAGAGGAGAAATGTTTGACTCCCTGGTATAGGAATCCTCTCCAATACTCTGAAAAAAATAACATTTTTCAAATCCATATGTCACTTTCCCACCCTGGCTCATATTCTCTGCTGTATTCACTCTAATTGCTCTCCGCAATTACTCCTTTGCCTTCTCTCTGAAATATATATCATCAGAGCTATATTGCTAGGGCGCTAGGGTTGTTAGTCCTTTACATTTTCATTATTGCGTGGTTATGGTTTTCGTGCACAAGGAAGCTTTTTTAGATTGCAGAATGTCAAAATACAACGATGAAATTATACACTACATATCGTGAGAGAAAATGTAGTCAGACAAGACTTGTCATACTGAAAGCTGAAAGACAGTCGCACAGATTTCAAAACATGCAATCTGGACTTCACAACAGTCAATCAGAAACAGGAAGTACAGCTGAATTACAGATTGAGTGGCAAACCCAGACCGAAGGGGAAATGGACTGACTGAAGTGGAGAGGCAAAACAGAGACAAAGCAAAGGAGGCAGACTCTTGCTTTCTTCCAAAGTACATCCACAAGCTGTTGGTTTCAGTCTGCCAACCGAGCTCAACTTCCCAGCCATAGATAAGCTGTGTGTCTGTGTGTGTGTCTGTGTGAATATAATTCATAAGCGTAGCCAAATCAAGATCTAGAGATTATCATGATGACCAGTGGCACAAAAAAGGAGAGAGGAAGGGAATAAGGGAGAAAGAATGGGAACAGAGGAGAGAAGGAAAAGTCGGGGAGGGGGGGGGAGTAGTTAGCAAGGATGATACACATGCAATTACAGATTACAGAGCATCAGTATTTTATATTCACCCCACATTTACCAGTATGCACCAGCATGTGTTCGCATACATATCCATTTCCCATAGTGTGTATAACCTTCTCCTGTCTCTGTTTCTCTATCTTCATTCAATGGCTCCTTCCCTACCTCTTTTACTTTCAAAGAAGGGTAATCCCTCTTGTAGCTAATGTGCTGTGACATTTCATGGTACAATAGGATTTCGGAGACACTATGTATTCTCACGGTGCCCGGGTCTGGCTGATAACCTCCCTGTCTGGGTGATTTTGGACTGCAAAAACTCCTGGTCTAGTTTTTATCTCACTTTGGAAATCTAATTCTCAAGGTGGAAATTCACAATAATTACAATAATAATAATATAGACTCTGAGGTGACACTTCGGAGGTTATTGGCAAACCACAATAGCCGCATACGGCCACACAATATTTGGAATAAAGAAAATGGACCATTATTAGATATGATCAACTGCCATGTTATAGATTAATGTATTTCTGAGTGCGGACGCAGGTGACAGCCAATAAAATCATTATTTTAACTGAGTGGTGTATGTGCAGGGGTTAAAGTGGGCCGGAACCATCCGGAACGGCATTCCAGCACCTTCGATTATTATGTAAATGAATTTAATTGGCAGTTTCATACATCCATGTTCTCCGTTCGTTTAAAATAAAGCCAAATATCCATTTGCACCACTGTGAGTCCATAAACAAGGCAAGTGGCTGTGGTTAGTTCACATAGCTGTAATAAAAGCAGGAAAGTTGAGTACTATCTGGTAAAGTCAATTGAACAGGTGAAGATAACATTGTCGGTATTTTATATAAAGGTAGAGTATCGGCGCATGAGTCACGATATGATACAGTCAGCAGGGTTTCCCTTTTGGATCAGCTGAGGGCTAAGGTGCTTATCTCACCAACAGAGCTGATATGTGAGGATAGGATATGGGAGCAGTTTATGTGCTCATCAACCTTTAGGCACAGATATGATGCCGCCAGAGTGCCTTGAGCTGGACGACACTTAGTGAAGGCAATGTTGGAAGGGATAAATGTTAAATACTTTGCGTGACATTTATTGTGGATTCCGTTTTTAGTTTGTCCGACAAATCAAGGATGTTTACCGGCAATGAATGACAGCATCAGAAACATACAAACCAAGAAGAAGATGCTGGCCTCAATTCTTTTCTTTTTAGCTTTACATCCCTTGGTTGATCACCCCAAGGTGCTAGCACCTTACCCTAAGAGGCATCTTACAGGATTCACATGCAGACCAATACAATTAGCTGACGTCCAGTTTCTTAGACACAATTAAAGCAGTTTAGACATCTGCACACAGAGGCATGCACTGGATGTTTTTCTGTAGCTAAAAAATGCATTGTGCTTACACTAATATTATTCCATACACACTAGTACACAAGATGCAAGTTGTCTTTTTTTTCAAAGAATGAGAAGAACATTCTTATTTTCCCTATTAATACCTGTGAAGATTTTAAACTACAAAAGGGCTTAATTTATAGTGGCACAGATAAAGCTTCTATACATAAACAGGTTTTTACTGTAATAAATTAAAAAAAACATTTGTGATTATGACACCATTACATGGCAATAATGACTTGCCCTTCATATTATTGCTTGATTATTCAAACTGTAGTAAAGCCTTGAGTCCTGAAAAGGCAAATTTAATTCACAACCTTTTAAGTCAAGCCTTAAATCATCAAATGAATGACTTTAATGCAAATCATGCGAAAGCCCCTGATGCTGCACATAACGTCTTCCTCAAATAAATGCAGATTACAACTGAAGTGAGCCGAGTGTTTATCTAGCTAACAACCGTACGAGGGGACTAACGTCTTGTCGCTTTGATTTGCCGTAAGATTTGCTTTCAGAGCGTGACAGCGAGCGTGAGACAGATAGAAGCTGAGAAGTGTCACGCCCAGATTCATGAGACGGGGTTGCCAGGCCTGCTATTGCTGTTTTGGCTGACTGTGTTAT
This sequence comes from Sander vitreus, assembly GCF_031162955.1. Classification (NCBI taxonomy): domain Eukaryota; kingdom Metazoa; phylum Chordata; class Actinopteri; order Perciformes; family Percidae; genus Sander; species Sander vitreus. The sequence continues at coordinate 21,826,170 of NC_135860.1, read as the reverse complement.
ACCTGGAGGGAAGTCAATGCTGCCGTCGCTACACTGTAGCCAATTTAGCTGGAGCACAGCTGCTAAGAGGATCCCTGAGGTGTTTGTGTGTGTGCTTCAGGATTAAGCCACAGCACCAATTAATGCCTCAGACTGTTTTTTAAAGGATAAATTATTAACAGCAGAAGTGACCTCTCTGGTGGCCTTTTCTCCTTCCTCTGCTGTGCTCTTCTCATCTCCTCTTTAACCTTCCTCCACTTTCCTCAAACTGGCCTCCCTTCCCTCACGACTTCTCTTTCTTTGCCTGTGCTTGCTTCTGTTTTTATTCTAGTGACCCTTGTACAATTTCTGAAAGATTATGGATTTGAAATGTTTTGATATTTCACTCTTGTATTTTAGAATTTAAATGGAAAAAAAAAGAAAGTCTGGTTGTATATTTTGAGTGTCCCTAAACTTGCAATTCCAAATCTAAACCTTCATCTCTCACCTGGCTAAACGAAAACGAACGGCAAAGATAGGAATGTGTTCTCTCAGCAAAGCATATTCGAGAACGATTTCTGCCTCTGCCTCTCTCTAACTTGCGTCTGTTAACGGTGATATTTCTCTTTCAAGATGTGTTTTCCCTCACTGAATACTTTGGGATTTTTATGCCTCCAGGATATAGTTGGGCTTGATTGTAGCTCTATGCAGCTGCATTCCTCCTTTTCCCCCCTGTGTTCAATAGCAAATGCATGTTAGCCAGTAATGGATACTTTTAACCTTTTCCAGGTAATTTGATCAGGCGGGCTTTAAATCAATCCAAGCACACACACTCTCTCGGTAATGATTGGTGAATACGTCGACTGCTGCTCTCACTGTTCAGCTATTGTTTTTGTTTTTTATGGGCGAACCATGTCTCTTTTTTTATTTGATGAATGGTTCAATACTGGATTCTGAATTATAAATGTGGGCTGCTGTGTACCATCTTTTACAAGGACAAAAGAGGAGTGAGAGTTAAAATGGTTTCAAGGCCTAAATGTATTTAACACCGGGGTTACTTCATGTTGTCATTCAGTATTCCAGCAAATGGAATTTCCTGTGGAAAATGGTGTGGCATCCCCTCACTATTTTATATTGGTCCAGTGGCTCGTCATAATCCAGATGTAATTTGTTTTGGCAGTTGACTCTATTAACATGCTGTTGGAACACAGTGCACAGAATATAAATTGTGAGTTTCATTTCAACAGCAAAGTGCATACAGTGGAGGTGCATTTCTGAATGAAGGTACCGAGTGTGTATGCCTGACTCGTATCATGTGTGTCTGATACTTCACTTTGCCTCTCTGTACTGGCTAGCTGTGTAATGCATTGCAACATTTTTCTTAGATCTTTCTGTTTAATCTTCCACCTGAGAAATAAAAAACACAATGATTTGACTTTGCTCTACCTTTTGTTGCGATGCCCTTTTATGGATTTTCCCTGTACATATCCTCAGGTCATCGTCTGATCTCAGTCAGCAGGCCTTGGATGATCCCACTCAATATGTTCTTACACTCTGATCTCTTCCTCTCTTCCTCCCTCCATCCGTCTACCCCTCCCTCTTCTCCTCTCTTCCCCTGAATATTTCCTTCTCTCAGATTTGATGAAGGAATTTAATTAGAGAAGAGAGAGAAACAGGAAGGAAAGAGGGACACAGTGAGGGAAGGAAGCAGAGTAATAATGAATGACCCTGAGAGCAGACAAGGCAAAGATAAGTGTGTTTAAATCAGACCTGGTCGATCTGGAGGAGAGAGGCATATTGAACCTTGTTACTACATTAGACGAGACTGTATATAGTTGTAGTGGTGCATTGACTCTGCGACACTGCTTTGCTTACGAGTGAAATTACCCCCGAAGTACCCAGACACCTACTGCACCATCACATATCTCTGTTTGCTACCATAGCTCAGTTAGATGACCTTAAACAGGAGTTCTTGTTTACAGTGTTTTCATGTGATTTCCATCAACATTATTTTGATCGAATACATCAACCTTGGATTTGTTTTACAGTACAGCTGTGTCCTGTTGTTAAGTGCCAGCACACATCCTATAATTGTAGGGAGATGGATGTGTATTTATACATTTCCTAATTCTCAGCTTAAAATGTACAAGAATTGAATAATTCCCAAGAGTTCAGAGGGATGTAGGTTTATACTTTATAGTCATATTTTATATTTTCCTCATAATAAAAGCTAATAGGCTACTTTAGCCGTGGTAGCTAGTAGCCAGATAGCTAATTAAGTACAGTAGTTTTTCTTGAGTTTGCTAGCTATTTTCTAGCCGCTCAACTGTTTTCATTCATTACATTTCATAACATTACTTTTTACAGACATTTGTTTTATTTATGTGTCAGCTGTTGCTCTTTTTTATGTGTAGTGTTGATTATCAAAATGTAGCATGCTAACACGCCAAACTAAGATGCTGAACATGGTTATCTCTGCTACTTGTCTTGAGGTTAATACTGCCATTGGGAGCATGTTAGCATGCTAACGTTAGCGCTTAGCTCAAAGCACCACTGTGCCAAGTACAGTCTCAAAGAGCTGCTAGCATGGCTGTAGACTCTTCGGCTTGTTATAACTGACCGGTGTATCTAAAGTAATGTTTTTTTAGTGGTCTGCTAAGTAATGTTGAAGGGCATTTTTTCTTTTTCTTTTCTTGTATTTGTTTGTGTGTGGGTGTTAAAGTACCACCTTGAAAATGTGATGGTTCATTTCAAGTGGTTTATCCTGGTTCACAATATATTTGAACACCAATGTTAACCGATGTTAGGTAATATAGATTGGCCGTGACCCTACTGTGCTTTTCTAGAATGTCCACCTCTGCAACACACTTTCATTACGACCTCATCACCTCATCCTCCTCGACCTGAGTGCAGCCTTCGATACCGTGAGCCATAACATCCTGCTCACCAGACTCAAAGACCTTGTTATCGAAGGTACTGCACTCAGCTGGCTCCACTCCTACCTATCCAACAGATCCCACTTCATCTCTCTCAATAACCACACCTCTGCCACAGTCACTCAAGGCATTCCCCAAGGCTCCGTACTCAGTCCCCTCCTCTTCATCATCTACATCCTCCCACTTGGTCAGATACGCCGCCACTTTAATCTGGACTTCCACTGCTATGCCGATGACACCCAGATCTACCTCAGCACCAAATCCCCCCACAATCCTCCCCTCTCCCACATCAACTCCTGTCGGTCAGCTATTAAAACCTGGATGCAACACAACTTCCTCAAACTCAACAGCGACAAAACAGAATTCCTCCTTATAGGCTCCAAATCCACACTCAGAAAAACCAATAAACCCACTCACACCATCGACGGCACCATTGTGTCCCCATCTCCCCAGGCCCGCAACCTTGGCGTTATCTTTGATTCTACCCTCTCCCTTGAGCCCCACATCCGTCATGTCATTAAAACCTCCTTCTTTCACCTCCGCAACATCGCCAAAATCAGACCCTCTCTCACACCCCACGCTGCTGAAAGACTCATTCACGTCTTCATCTCCTCCCGACTGGACTACTGCAACTCACTTCTCCTCGGCATCAGCTCTACCAACATCAACCGACTCCAACTGGTCCAGAACTCAGCCGGCCGACTCATCACCCGCTCCAAATCCTGGGACAACATCACTCCAGTCCTAAAACAACTCCACTGACTTCCTATCTCCCACCAGATCACCTACAAAATCCTGGTCCTCACCTACAAAGCCCTCCACCATCTGGCCCCCTCATACCTCACTGACCTCCTCTCTCCGTACCAACCCTCACTATATAAATTCAATTTATTATTATTATTTCATAACTCAGAATCTATTCACCAACATTATTTCTTAGCTGCCTCTTCCAGTAATGTGATACGTTGTCATCCCCATTTCTGTTGCCTTGTATGCCCACATAATATACTGTATGTCACGACCTATGATGTTGCTATGCTAGAGACATTTTAATTGATTCACTAATGAGAATATACCCCTATTAACATGCAAGCTCACACACACACACACACACACACACCTGCCAATTACTATCTTTTCAGCTTCTCATTTTTGCTGTGAGAAGATGAACCCAACACACAAGTGCGCACACCCACACACAGACACACATGGCAGCTCTATCTTTTCAGCTGCTCATTGTTGCCGTGGAGAAACATTATTCTGTCTGCACTCTTATTCTATAGTCTCCATTCTTTGACCTGACGCTATATAAGCATTCTGTCTTATTCCAATGCCCTCTTATTCTGATGTTAATTTGACTGGCTGAAAGGACTGGCAGAGGATTGTTCTGTCTCATTGACAAAATACGCTAAAAAGTCATTCCTGGGATTAAAAAAAAGCTCTGCGGTGGATTTCCAGGGCTCTGTTGTCGTCTCTGCAGTTGCCCGTCGGCCCCCTGTTCATATGCTAATGAGCCAGAGCTTGATTGTTTCCTCATATTTTAATCTCCTGCACGGTGTTGGAAGAGAGGGGGCAGCAGATAGGAGGAGTGTGAGTACGAGGAAGATGAGACGAGAGGAAAAAAGATGATGGAAAAACAAAAAGAAGACAGGGCAGAGGCTGCCGGTGGCTGAGGAATGGAGAGGAGGAGAAAGTTGAAGACAAAAGACGAAGTTATGTAGGAGGTGGAGAAAAGCAAAATGTTTGACTGGAACAGTGAAGAGGTGAGGGACATGAGAGGGCAGGGAGATATTATTAATATGCAGGGAGGAGATGATAAGATAAAGAGGGATAGAAGCACTGCTGGATGATGAGCGGCAGGTAGGAATATACAGTTCACCTAATAAGGAGACATCCAGAGTTCATTAGCAGTGACAAAGAAGTGGAGCTACTGCTGTTGAAACTTAATATTTAACATTCCTTCGGTTTAAACTTTGAGGGGAGTCATCGTAGAAGAACAAAACCTCCATACTTTCCCCTTGCACATAGGTCTGTATAGAACCAATCAGAAAGCCTGTCTGCTGCCGCTCATCATGCATACTGCAGGGTTGAAACACTGACCAGGGGCCAATGACAGGAGGAGCGAGAGAGTCCTCCTTGAATAAACTAACGTGTGATTTGCATAAATATACATAATAAAAGAGCTTTGTGGAAAGCTCCTCTTCAATATGCATCCCCCCATTTTTTTTTGTAATAGAGGTCATGCAATTAAAAAAGAAGAATGTAGCATTTGATTTGTTTTGTTTTTTTGGAATATACTCAGAGAGGTGAAGAAAAAAATCATTGCAATGGGTTTTGAAGTATAATGCAGTGCAATGTTTTTTATTGGAAAGAAAGGGTATTTTTTTTTTTAGAAAGAGTGCAAGGTCAGCTGCTTTAGCGTAGGTAGATTTGTTAGTTACTGTGAGTGTTTCAGACAGCAAAGGCAGCACGTATGCACGTAGCTTACCAGACACTTGAACCTGAGCCAGCATGTAGTACATATGTTGAGATATGTGCATTGGTAGACTTACTTGTCTTTAAGTGTTAGGAAAAATAAGTAGAATCTGTACTTGGCCGTCATGCCAGTAAAGACATTTAAACTGAAAAAAACTGGATATTACTAGATGGTTGTATTTTTAGGAGATGTGCTGTTATGCATGGACTAAGGCTTTTTGTGTTGCTCTTTTCTGGAAGCACTGTCTTGGCCAGGTATATTTTGCACACTCCCAAAATTAAACCACTACATTTATTCCATTTTAGCTAGTAGCAGCAGTGAACGTCTATTTTCTGTCAGCTCCAGATCTAATAGCAGAGCACGGAAATGTCCTTAACATCCACATCTCAACACATCGCCAGATAAGAATATCAGTATTGGACCATTTTGCAAATCCCTGGATTATGTTCAGTTTTTTTTCTGTCCATTGCTAAAGTCTTTTAAATTCTCAATTTTTACAATATCTGTGGCAACCATCTATGGCAAATTTGATATGGTTAAGGTCGGGAAAAGATCGTAGTTATGGCGGATAAAATACGGTTAGGGTTAGCAACTATTGTTAAACACTTTGTTAAGTTTGGAGAAAAATCTTGGTCCCAGCTAATAAAATGCGAGCATCGCTTGCACGTCTGTGACTGCAGGCAAACTCCAGTCTCCTGCATCCTCGCCGTCTTCAACCAGCCTCTTCTTGCTGTGTGCTTTTTGAATGGACTGCGCTTTGACCCAAGATACAAAAACATGAAGATGAATTGTACCAACTTCACCACATTATGTGAACAAATAAACCAAAAGAATATACCCAAATATAGACACAGTTGCTCGACGACATCCCACACACACACACACACACACACACACACATGCACAGCCTTGACCCCAAGAATAAGAGCCCTAAGTCAGATTCAAATCAATCTTACTGTAAGTTAAACAGCTTGCCTGTAAGCTCACACATAGCCGTCACCTCCCCTCTCTCTGACCTTCTCATAAACACAGCCACAGGAATTCACTGAGAGTTCAGCAACGTCACCGCAGCCTCTCCATCATCTCCTTATCTCCCTCCAGGTCACTTAGCAACAAGCCCAAACTGGATGTCCCCCTGGGATGTTTGTGCAACTTGTTTATGACAGCCCATGTGTTGTTGATGCTTTTGTTGCTGATGTTAAGAGAGATAGAGACGTAGAGGGTTGTAACACGGCGTTCCACTGGGAAGCAACCTAGACGACCTGATCTTCTGAGGAGACAGAGAGAAACAACGGGGGGAGTCGTTTTGGGAAGGGGACTGGGAGAGGAAATCAGGGGAGAGGTGAGAGATAAACAAGAAGACTAGAGAGACAGAAAGTTGAAGCACATAAAATGTAATGGCGGATAGATTAACAGCAGAAAGCATACCACAGCAGAATGAGTGATCAGGGTTAGTGGAAGTGGCTTCATCACACTGCTAGTTCTAAAATACAGCGTCAAAGACTTTCTTTTCAGAATAACTCAGCACTGACAGACTGACGTTGTTACAGTATGTGACCGAAAGGAAACATTTTAATGTAAAAGATTTCCCCAGCCATATCATTTTTATACCTGTGTTCCAGTGTGTATGCAGTTACAGATACTGATTTACATTGACATTTCACAAATGTTGCAGATTCCTGTTGCACAATTTTTCTGATGAGCAATGAAATAGGTCATGTGGACTATATTCTGATTGGTCAACTTTCTTCATTTCTAATTAAAGTGATATTTTTTCTATTCTGATTGACCTTACCATGATTTAAAATTGAGGCTGATGAAACTTGCAGACACCCTGATAAAACATGATATCCATCTTTTTTCTGCCTCATAAAAACTGTAGTGTGTCTGCAGGTCGTGAAAAACTTAAACAGCCTGAAATTACAACAATTATGGCTCTAACTATTGTTAAAGCTAGTATCACACTTGTAAAATAAAGTGGTTGGTGTGATATATTTTTTGTCCGTTGACAAATAACCCCAATTACAACGACTCATATTTGTCATGTATTTCAACTGCATATTTGTTGAGGTATGTTACTGTAGCTGGCATGAAGATAAGTCCTTAAAAACATTAATGAAACCTGCAGAGACTTGATTATCAGTGCACTTTATGTAAGGACAAACTTAAAGAACTGCAAATCCTTTTTTCTGAAATTCTAAGCAACTCCTGGAACTGGACTTTGAAATGGTTTTATTAAATAACCCTCAGATGTGATTTCCCCACACATATAATTTACTCTCCAGACTAATCACAGGCTATACCTGTAGCCTACACATTCCTCATCTTGATACTTGGAAACCTGTACGTATCCTGTATTGAATATCATTAGGCTTGTCTCCAAGAAGGCTAATTATACTTGCACACAGCATTAACTGAACTTGCTGTGGCATCCTCTGCTTCTACTAACATAAATATGCCATGTTTCCTTCCTTTATTTTAATCATATAAAGTATTAATTTTACATTTGGTGATTGCAACACCCTGCGGCCACGTCGTCCAGTCAGACAAGGCCTGGACACGACAAGTTTGGCATTCAATTCCTGAAAAGATGATTTGTTGCCTTTTTAAGGTTTCCGACAGAAGCGGTAGCCAAGGTTTAATTTTGCTGCTTGTGTAATCTCTAAACTGGGATGGTATATTGGGAGCCATGTTTCCATTCCGATGTATTCATAAGCTCTTCCTTAAACCCTTCCGCTGCTGCATTTAGAGGCACAGAGAGTAAGAGAGAATCTCAGTGCTGGACCCAAAAATAGCCCGCATTCGCATTCTTTCCTCTGTGTTTCAGGAAGCATCCGAAAAGGCTGGAACAACCCGCTCTCACATGTCTTTCCTTTCTCCATTGTCCCATCCTCTTTCCTCTTATCCTTTCTCACTCAGTTCTCATCATCAGCCATCCCTCCTTTACCCTCTCCCTACTCTATTCCCTGCCGCCTTCTCTTTCACCGCCTCTCTCCCATTTCTTTAGCCCTTCCTTGCTTCCTTTCACCCAAAGTTCACCCCTCTCTGGGGCTTCTTTTCCTCTACTCTCCTTCCTTTCTACCATCACTTAGTGAGTCTTTCAATCCCTTCATCTATAATGGACTAACCCTTAATACAGCTAAGATTGATCCTTGTTAATGTCTCCGCACACACGCCCACGGGAATAAGAAAAAAGGTGTTGCATCATATTAAATGCACATGGAGGAGCATATTGTCAGAGATGAGCCTTGTTAAATGTATAGTGGGAGTTATAGCAGCTTCAGATTCATTGTTGGCTGTTACTGTAATCTCCCAATATATATCTGCATCTCTGTCTTGCTCAAACAAAGATAAATGTGCACAGATACAACAGCAACACACTGGCACACTCAGAGCCTCAGTAAGCAGTAACAAAAATCGTTTCTGCTAAAAATAGCAGGGGAAACCTGACCTTAGCAAGGTCAATGTACTTTTACGGGAACTATGGAAAGAACTGAGCTGTGGTTGTATGTGAGTGTGTGTTGGGGGTTAGTTGAAACCCATTTTGAGAAGCTCATTGTTTGGAAAGTAGAGAACTCTTTAGGGACAAGAGGGCTATCTATAGACAAGTGTGTGTGCATAGATGTGCGTTTAGTTGCAGATACAGTATCTGAGTGTGTGTGTGTGTGTGTCACTAGTGTGTTTTATGTGTTCCAACCTAGCCCTGAATAAAGTGGATCGGTAGAGAGGAAGGGCAGCATTCACAGAATGGGCTGAATGACAAATGGGTGGTAGATAGTACAGGCCCGGTCGCATCAGCATTTAAAACGGCCAATTTTGTGCAATGAACATCTGCACAAACTGTTTGCGTCAGGTTCAATTTTGATAATTTTAACCAATAGCAAGCCATTTTGACAGTGTTGAGTAAACGGAGAACAGAAAAGTACAACATAGACCACCATTAACTTTTATTTAACCCTCCTCTTTTGGAGTATGAACTGCGCCACAAAAAAAGGAATGTTTATTTGACAGAAAATGATCATACAAATATGTTTTCTTATTAAACTGTGTGACTTTGTAAGTGACCCAGCTAACAAGCAACTGATGGGTAGCAACTTTGCTAGTTAGGAGAGCTTTTTCCCTCTTTACTAACTATTTGTTAAATGAAATGATGTACAATCCTGAAAGAAAAATGGCAGGTGAGTAAACGGGCCAGTACAGAGACAACAGAAAGCAGCTCAGAGAGCTATTGTGATTGGTGAGCTCTAGCATGACCCTGGCTGGCTAGCATGGTATCGGTTAGCTAGCCAGCTAAAGTAGTTTACCAACTAGCCATTCAAGTAGACACTACAACACAATCCCTTTTGAACCACATATTTCCCAAAGACGCAAAATGAGACTAAAGAAAGCAGTTGTTTCAAAGAAATATAAATTGAGAAGTTGTTGGAGTCAATAACAGTATCTATTAAAGACAAAAACAACATTAACCCTTGTGTTTTCTTTGGGTCAAATTCGCCCCGTTTTTCAAAATGTCTATATCAGAAATATTTTAATTACCCAAAAATAACATGGATGATTCCATACATCGCGCTTCGCAAGTACAACAAAAGATAGGATTTCTACTTTCTTTGACTTTTGGGTGTTTTTATAAATTTAAAAAAATTGCATTTGAAAAAAAAAGAATTTAAAACCAGACTGAACGTTGACATATACCCTTCTGTAATTATCCGTCATTTAATATGAGTCTAAATAATTCCTGTTTTTTTAACTCAAGAATTAGGTATAATTTCATGTGTATTGACCATGAATTCCAAAAATGTAGTAAATGTAAAATGAACGTCACAACGTCGACGTCATCCACAAGCGACAGCAGTCGGCGGGGAAGAGGCAGCCGGCAGCTGCCTTCAATCTCCTACCCAACAGTCGGCTCTATAGCCTAGTTTTTATTATACTAATAAAGTGTTTTTAAAAAAAACAAAGATACATTTTACGTGTAAGTAAGCATTAGCCTCACGCTAATTTATCAAGACTAGGCCTATGGGCTAAACTTACGCTAGCTTCATGGCTGCCTCTACACCTGGCGAGTCCCCACTCCCCCACAGGATTTCCTCGTTGTTTAATAATACAAACAAAGAAATTGCTGACATGAGGGAAGATGTTCACCGCCTACCAAGAGTCTGGGTCTGCCGAGGTTTCTTCCTAAAATGGAGTTTTTCCTTGCCACTGTCACTCTATCTGTAAAGTGTCTCGAGATAACTCTTGTTATGATTTGATACTATAAATAAAATTGAATTGAATGGAATTAAAACTGGTAATAAGTTGGTGTTAGTGGTGTTTATACATGGTAGTGAAAAGAAGCATTAAACGTCAAAAAAAAGAGACAAGTTCAGGACGACAAGTACATGGTCGAATGGAAGACAACACAAAGGGTTAAGTGTCTTAGGAAGGTGTTGAGCCACCACGACCTTCCGGAATATCTGCATTGTACCTTATTCAATCCTTATCATGTGCTTTATATGTTTTTAGTATCTTGAGAAGAAGTAACTGAAATAGTTTGCATTGCATTTTACTATCCAGACAAACTCATTAGGTAGTCAGCAGCATGTGCATGTATGACACCGCGCAGCAATGTTTTGTGGTGTGTTGCTCGCAGGCTCAGCCATGCGTGAAATCTACGAAAAGCAAGTGACTGTGTTTGCTTTGTGTGACAGTTTGTGTTGCTGCCTCTGAGCCTTTTTCCCACTGCGAGAGCTGCTCCACTGTACTTAGTGTGTCAACAATACCAGCTGAGAGGCAGCCTTCAGTCCACACACTCCAACTGCAGAGTAATCCTTAAAAGAGAGAAACTGGGAGAAAGAGAGAAGGGAGGGAGATGTACAGAGCGAGTATATGGGAAGTGGAAGGATAGAGGTGAAAAGAGCAAGAGATTGAGCGAGGTGGAGCTGAATTTGACAGTGAGCGAGAGAGAGAGAGAGAGAGAGAGAGAGAGACAGAGACAGAGAGAGAGAGAGAGATTTCAATGTTTCAAAGGATTTCCCTATCACAGTCTCTGACACATTACATACACAGCTCACTATCGGCCGACCCTGACAGCTGCACAAATTGGCTGAAAGAGGTTTCCTGGGCAAGGTCTTTGATCAGGTGTGTGTGTGTGTGTGTGCACGTGTGTGTGTGTGTGTGTGTTGTGTCAGCAAATGAGAGGAAGGGGAGTTGTACATTTGTGCATACCTGGACATCTGAGTGTGTGTGTATGTGTGAGTGAAGAAAGGCTCTTTTCTGCTCCAAATCATGGTGGAATGAAAATAATGTGCATAGATAAGGCTGACACTGAGTGTGTGAATAAATGCTGCCAGTTTGGTTATGTTTGCTTGCGCATATTGCATGTGCTGACATGTGTGCAACGTGTCTTATCTTAAAGACGTTAAAGCTTTTATTCCGGTGATATTTCTATTTCAGATTTCAGCCTGGGGTCTTTTATTTGTATCTGATACTTCCCATCAAACATTTATCCATGTTATCTTTCAGAGGTGGTCGGTAAACAAACCTATTGTTAAAAGGCTTATATCGAAATAGTTCAGGCTTTGAAGCAGCAAGGTTTTCATTATCAGGATCACCACATGCAAACACGTACATGCACCTCTCAGTACAAACCACACACTGCTGGGCCCTGAGCAGCTCCTCTGGAGGAATTTGGAGTATGATGCTTTGCTCAGTGCTTCTGTTTTCTAGCAACTAAAAAGCTGTCTTTAATAATAATACAGCTTCAGGATATCAGAGTTAACCTTTTCTTCTCACTCTTTACAGTAATGATATTAACACATTGACGTTGATGTTTTAGAAACGCAAGCAGCATGGCACTAGGCATGGTCCTCTGAGGCCCATGAATGTGCACATTATTGGCCATTAGTGGTCCCCAGAGGATGAACCCCACAGACTCTGGTGATACTTGACTTTTTCCTCCAGCGCCATAGGGAGGTGGATTATTTTTTTGTGTTGTAGTGAAATATCATGATACCTATTGAATGGATTGCTTATGCATTTTAATGACTTTGGTGATCCTCTGACTTTTCCTCTAGGACCACCAGCAGGTGGACATGTTTTGGTTTTTAATTAAATATTTCAACAACTTTTTAATGGATTGCCATTAAATTTGGCACAGACTTTCATGTTCCCCCTCAGGACTAAATTTAATACCTTTGTGGTTCCATTAACTTTTCATTTAGTATTATCATAAGGTCAAACTTTGAATGTGTCCAATACCTTGGTTTATGACCAAATACCTACAAAACAAAATGTTCTCAGTAAACACAGTATTGGGACATATTCTTGAAAAAAACACCAGACTGCAAATGTAAGGGTTTTAGGACTCACTTGCAATACAGAGTTGTATTTGTCACAGCCATTAAAATGAAGTATTATCCAGTGTAGCCTTTTTTCATCTCTGCACTTTGTCATGTTTTTGTTGAAGTGTATAGGCTCATTCTGGGCTGTTAGTGTAAGGCACTGACCTGTAAATGACACTACTCCACAGGCATCATCTCCTTTTACTGCTGCATGTCTACTGTACACGTGGTGAATCCTGTTAGCTCAGTCTGTCTGAGCTGCCAGCGTGCTTGCGTGTGTGTGTGTGTGCGTGCGTGCGTGCGTATCGAGGGAAGTACAGGTAATGGATTAATATCAGAGCTGGCTCAGGCTCTACATTGCTGTGTGGTGGCAACCTGTCATTATCACAAACACTGTCTCACACACACAAAAGCTCAGACACGCTCACTGGCAATTGCAACGCACATGCACATACATCCGCCAAATACAGTATACATCCAAATGCACACACTTCTTCTCTCACCTGTCCCTCTCCCTTGCCTCAACTCTCTCTCCCTGTCTCGCTCACTTGTCATTGTGGCACACAGTGGAACTGGCCTGTGATCATCTCAAACTGCAGCAGGATCTCAAACTCATTCCATCCAGTTCCCTACAGTGGGACCAATGCTGAGACTAGATTTCTTTATTGAGACAGTGTTTTGCTCCCAACATTAAGGAGGCAGTAAGAGTGTTTTGAACGCTGTTGTCATATGAGCCATTAGGCTTGTTTACTTCCTCCAAACTTAACCTAATAGTTTGCCTAAGGCAGCGGGCAGGCAAGGGTGAGTGTGCACTCTGATCCCATCATCCAAACACTCATTAATCCTTACACTGCCCTTCTTCCCTGCCAGAAATGGTCATCTTATTAAGTCATTTAGTCAGCACTGAGCTGTGTAATTAGACCGTGGAGGCCGATAGGAAACGTTTGAGTAAGTTAGGATTGATAAAGGGCCATGGCCTGGATTAAACACTGGATGGCCTGGTTTGTGCACCCATAACAGGATGCTTGACAGAAACTTCTTAGAGCACAGTGAATGTGCCCAATGTAGTATTCTGTGGTTTCAAGAAATTGTTGACACTACATTGAAGTAGAAAGATTACTGGTATCAAGAAAATGTCATTTGACGATTTGATGATTTCCTTTTATCGTTTTGATCCAACTCTGCTTGGATACTAAAGAACAAGTTAAATGATCACATTTTTAAGATAAAGTTTTAGACTGAAAGACCTGTCAAGACAGCTGATGCAACTTTTAAATTAAATACACTCAACAGCGACAGGAGATACGCTCAGAGCCTTCTGTCCACCGACACTTTAACCTCTTTATCTTTAACAAAGCTGCCAGTGGCTTGAGAAATTTCCTGTTCCATAACACAAAAACCCTGTAACTTACAACAGGTCACTCCAATCATGATGTTGACACTGCCTGAATAGGGATGTTTATTGCATTGTCATCAAAGCTGGAGAAATTACTAAGATGCAGCACAGCTTGTTATCGTTATTGACACAGGCACCCATAGTAAAACTTGGTACCATGATCATAATGAGCACTACTAATTACACACATCCTGCTTCCTTAATTTGATGTGCTTCCTGTTGAATCAATGTATTGGTGTGGGACTTGATGCATGAAGAGATTATTCACAAGGATGTGAGTTCAGTAGAAAGATGATGTTGTGTTTGATGGGTAGGACTGAGGTTACCGTGCACGGCAGCTGGAATCTCGCAATATCACATATCACATGAAAATCCATCTTGGCAGGCTTCAAGTAATGCGCTTGTGACTACCACAACAGTGACTTTTTTGACAACTACCAGCTTGCCAAACCAATCAGCGTCTGGTGAGGAGCTACTGGCAGCTACGGGCGTAGTTTACTGTAGGTGTGTGTGACGGCAGCAACAAAACAACAATTGCGGACGTGATAGACAGATGGTTCATCCAATCATCTGCCAGGTATTTCTGGAAAGTGCCTGCCCTTTTTCAAACAGTTTCCAATAAAGGCTTCTCAGATGGTTCTGTGTAACAAACCACGTGGCGCGTCAGGTTAGGACTGAGGGGCAGAAATTTAGCATTTTTAAATCTGTAATTATTGTGGCACAAAAAATGGCTAAAACAATACAAGGCTAGAAAAATATATTTCAAAACTAAATACATTTTTATATAAATGATATAGATATATATGTGTATATATATATATATATATATATATATATATATATATTATGTTGTGACCTCTCCCTCTTTTTCTCTTTCCATCTCTGCAGCAGTCCTATGCTCCTCCCCCTCCACCCATGGCTCCGCCCAGCCCTGGCACCACAGGAGGAGGAGGTGGTGGTGGAGGAGGAGGTCATGGAGGAGGGCTAGTGGAGCAGCTTAGTAAGACCAACCTGTACATCAGAGGCCTGCCGCCTGCCACCACCGACCAGGACCTCATCAAACTCTGCCAGCCGTGAGTCTCTTCTATTCTGTTCTGTTCTGTTCAGCTTAATCTGACCATGTCCTCGCTCTGCATAATTATGCATCCTTCAGTGCAGCTGAGCTCAGTTCATTCCTGCTCTGTTCAGTTTACTTGTGGTAATTCGTTTTGCGTGAGTCCAAAAGCAGCTTATAATGAGTATCAACAGTTTGCTCTTGACCTTTCTGCCCAAACCCCCCTGTGCTTCCTCAGAGGAAAAAACACAACCCATCCGCTCCCTTCTGCACTGGGTCATCGGCACACACACACGCTGCACAAGGACAGACACATGCATCCTTTTATCCATCAGCAGAAGATGTAATCCCGTCAGTCTTTAACAGTGTTGGGAGTAACGCGTTACAACGGTAACGCAATTACAGTAATGTATTCCTTTTTGCTTTAATTTAACGCATTACTTTTGTTTTAGTTAGTTTAGTTTTTTTAAGAATTCACCAACACTGCAAAACATTTCTTCACAGGAAAGTGAGTATTATTTCTTGTTGCTGTATTCGATGGTTGAGATGACTGCAGAGACAGATACATTTGCGAGATGGACATTATTTTCAGGAGTTATTACGCTGCAAGCTGTCCCATCACTGTTCCCGTGGTCAGAGCCAGAACCAGAGACGGTACAGACAACCTCTGTGTCCCAACAGGTGACGTTACGTCAGCGCGGACAGCAGTGTGTCCGGGCTGCTGACAGATATAAACATGTCGGGAATTAATGTTTAGGCTTGCTACACGTAAATATCATTGCATTTTATCAGCCGTGGAAAGTAACTATGCCGTACTTCAATACAACTGTAAGGTACCTTTAATTATTAAATTAGAGTATTTTCATTTTCTCCTACTTGCCTATTGTATGTTTTACTTCTCTATTTTTATAGCTTTAGTTAATTTGCATATTCGTATTAATTATACAAAATATTATAAATAATCAATGATGTATTAAAGTTGATAAAGATGAGACTTTATTGATCCAGTGGTGAAATTCACAAGCTACCTGCCAAGTCAAACTTCCGCTGTTATTTTTATGAAAGTAACTCAAAAGTAATGCAAAAGTAGTGTAAAGCATTACAATTCAGAGACAGTAATATTGTAATATAACGAATTACTCTCAAATGACAGTAACTAGTAATCTATAATGTATTATATTTTGGAAGTAACTTGCCCAACACTGGTCTTTAACATATATGCCACCGGTTTTGGAAATGTACTGTTTAAATACTATATTACATATAGGACATATCCACTCAAAAACCCATAAAAGAAGTAGTTAATAGTCAATGCTACCAAGTGATACAGCACAATTTTAAATATGAAGCTTTATTACAACCGATCTCCAAGATTTGTAGTAGGGCTGATGAAGGCTCATCACTATCCACCAGCAGCTAGGTTACGTCTGAAAAAGTTCTGATAGGTAAGGTGCTTTGGCAGCAGCAATTGTTATACACAGTTTGTATTGTAAATGCCCGACTGCTCTCTGTTTAAATGCTAAAAACATTGAGTTTGAAAGTTCACCTTGGGAGACAGAAATGGTCTCACCACAAGGTCCACTCTGCTGCTTTCAGTCATTCCCCTTGATCTCCCTCAACAGATGGAGTTTAAAAGATTTTAAATAGAATTAGAAAGATAAAAATGCTAAAAATAGCAAAGTATAGTCGTTTCTCTGATGGATTTTGTTGTTTACCGTCATTTTGGATACAAAGAGGATTTAGATAAATGTGAGCTTTTTCTGTGGTATGATTATAAAAAAATGGAACTTTGAATGAAACCTTTAACTAAACTCTGCAGATTATATTTTTCTTAATACAGTATTAACGCATCTTAGCCAACTGGATTGTTATTTTCAGTAATTTGCATTAAATGACTTTTAAATAACTTAGGAATACTTAAATACTTGATTGAAACCTTGTTATTTCACCAAAGGGTGTGAGCATGTATTCTTACGTTCACAGCAATATACAGTAGCTGAGCGTATCTGATCTTTCTGTTAATATATGGGTGAATGATGCAAATGATAAACCAGCTCTTCCAGAGAGAGTCCTGTTTGCCTCCAGCTATTATCTGATATTATCAAATGTAACTGGACAATGATATATTGAGCTAAATATTCAGCAGGTAAAGGCTTTCAATGTCTCATCAGCATTTCTAGTTGATCTGATTTTGGAATGCATAAAAAGGTGGATTAAAATGAAATGTGAAGACTATAGCACACACACACACACACACACACACACACACACACACACACACACACACGCATGCACACACACACACACACACACACACACACACACACACACACACGCATAGCGCGTTTCACTATCTTTGTGGGGACCCGTCATTGACATAATGCATTCCCTAGCCCCTTACCCTAACCTTAACCATCACAACTAAATGCCTAAACTTAACCCTTACCCTCACTCTCACCCTAACCATAACCTAATTCTAACCCTAATCCTAAAACCAAGTCTTAACCCTCAAACAGCCCTTTGAAGTTGTGGGGTCCAGCATTTTGGCCCCACAAAGCTGTCCGGACCCCACAAGTATACTGTATTCCCGGTTTTTGGACCCCACGAATATAGTTAAACAAGAACACACACACACACACACACACACACACACACACACACACACACCATACCTTGCCCTTCTGCATGTCAGCTGCAGTTCAAGCCTGTTGTATTTCAGCTTAGCCCTGGAGGCGTTCTGGAGAAACAGGGTGAAAAATGGGGGCCAATAAAAGTTTCATTAGAGGCCCAGTCAGTTTGCCAAGTGGCCAGTAACATTTAGGAAAGGTCAGTGGGGGAGGGGGGCCTGTGTGTGCTGTTGGGCAGCAATCTTTGCCTTGGCTTTCTAACTCTCTGCGGCTTTCAGAAATACACTGAATAGCAGTTTCCTGTCACTCACTGATGTGACATGCGCGCAAACAAACACACACAGAGGCATTTTATTCATGCACATAGTTACCATGAATAACAGAAGGACAGTCCCTTGACACACACACACACACACACACACACACACACTTTTAGCTCAATGTCGTCCTCATCCTTATTGTTACCAAGCGTGGCTTTTTTTGTGTGTGCTAACCTGCCTACCAGCACCATCCTCTCCTTTCACATTCTGTCATCCTCCTCATTTCCTCCCTCCATCCTTCTCTCTCTCTTTGTCCCTGTCCCTCAGTCTACCCCTCTCTCTCTGTCTCTGTGCCAGTTCTCAGAGTGTCAGTGAAAAGTGCTGTTGTCAGCTGACATTTCCAATCACTCCCCCGGTCGCCCAAACTATGGACACACTTTTAACGTCTGGGGACAGAGCAGAACGTGAGCGGAATCTAAAGCAGAGCACAAGGGCAATTTCTCTCTCTCTCATTTTAACTGACACTGTCTCTGTCTCTCTCACGCTTCCACTGACTCAACACACTATCTATCTATCTATCTATCTATCTGCTAGTCTCTACTTCTCCTGATGGAGGGGTTGTATGAGGACAGACAACTTAACGGCTCAAATCCACTCAAAGGAGAAATCACTGAAGACCTATATAAAAGACTAAATGACTTCGTAGTCTCTCGTTAATCCTCAGCAGCTGAGTTAGAAAATGCCAAATCATGTAAATTTGAAAAGCGTCCCAACGAATGTGCTTGATGTTTGGTAGCAGTTGATTGATGTGAAACCTGAAACCTAGAAATATCTGTCTGACCTAAAATGTATTGTCTAGTATTTCAGAGACGGATTCCATCTTTAATTATCTTATGTCTTATGAGCAAAACTCTGTGGACAAGAATTAATTTAAGTAATACGGCTTAAACCTTTTTCTTGAATAGTTGTTGGTAGGTGCCTACCCCGACACCTGTGTTTGACAATTTTAGTAACTTTTTTTAACCCATATTTGATCTGTTCCCTAGCAGCGAATTCAGGAGATGAAAAGTGAAACTGATGCGAAAGTGCCTTAAACCTGCATTCTATCTCATTTCCAGCAAAGGGCAACTCCAGTGGCTCCAAAAAGAAGTCAGTTTCTATAGAAGTCTATAGGAAGTTGACCCTACTTCTCACTTGATTTATTACCTCGGTAAACAGTTTTCTAACAAGTTTATGGTCTCAATCGCTAGTTTCAATTCTTCTTCAATACAGCATGATTTTCATTTAGTAAATTATTATAGAAGATAAAGCAGGGGATGGTTTGGGGGCATGGCTACACGCTGACCTGTCAATGATAACAGAGGCTTAGCAGTGCTAACCATGGCCATGTGTACATTAAAATAGCTGTGAACTTGTTTGTGAGTGCTGTCCATCTTTTTGTCTTTAACTGTGACCCTCTTGCTGTGGGTTTTCACTTCATCAAAGTTAATTGGAACATCTTGGTCGCCTAAAAATGTCTTGTTCAGTGTTCAGTAGCACCTTGCCAACCAAAGCTAGCGCTAGATTGCTAGCTAGCTGGTATTTTGAAAGAAAGTTTGCCGATTTTCTGTACTGCCGTACATGCAGATGTATGGTGCCAGTGCCTGGAGGTCCGCATTTACCTGCCAATAAATCAGCGATTTTTCTCTCTTTAGCATTTAGCTTAGCGCAGCGCGACTATAACCACAACCAACACTGGCTTGGCCGCGTCATCCTTTCCAGCTCCACCCTGTTGTCCAAATATGGTCAATTCTGGCTCCAAAATACCAAGATTAATTGGCAATTAACTGGGTGACATCACGTCCATTATTTTTTACAGTCTATGTTTGTTACACTTCTATTTCTGTCACTTTTTGTGTTTATAACTGAGTGCCAGGCACTAACAGTGTTACCTGCCAAGTGCCCTGCAGAAGAGTCTGAAAGCATGCTCTGCTTTCCCCATTTGAGCTATTATGGAATCACACTCCTCTCTGTAATGGTCAGCTTTTCACCCCGCCTCAAGTGTGGCCATTTGGAACAGCTATAAATACGTTTGCCTTCTGACGTGGTCGGATAACACATAGTACCAACTAGCTCTTTTCTAGCATAACCTGACCCTTAGGGTCAACAGTCATGATCTTTTGCCAACACTGGTGTTGTCACACGTAATTTCACTTTAACTACATTGACAAAAAGATCCTATGTTAAGGATCCTAAATGGAGAATGTATTCACCTCTCTGAAGAGTTATGGCCAGTGACGTAGTGGAGATTAAAGTCATTTAAACTCAATTGACCCTCCATGTATTTGAAATAGAGTATTACCCAGCTTTTTGGTCTGACATAAATCTTCATGGCAAAAGTTCACACTCTACCCCACCGTTAAAAAAATCAACTAAAGATTTTTTTGTTTTGTTTATACTTGTGATTGTTTACCTTATGATGACCACACATTTGTGGTCTTACAGTACTAGTTTACAGCATGCAATACCAATTCCTGAATGCACCACCTAACTGGCCTTGCAGACACTGATTAAAACATAATAAAAAACCCTTTTGGCAGATGAAGTTGTTTCAGTGACATCACAATCTTCTGAATTCACAGCACATTGCCTTTTCATCATGGAAAAACTCCAAGACTTCATTTCTGTATAGCCCCTGAACATGTTAAACTACATGTGGGGAATGAATTCAAAGACTTCTGAAGCACTGAACTCTTTCAGTCCCTCCCACTGTGTGAGTCTAACTGGCAGAGAGAGGGACAAATGAGGGAAGTGCAAGAGACAAGACAACTGCATTGGATCCCCAATTAGGGGATACCACACACAGAGACCAACCTACATGCATACACATGCGCACACACGCGCACGCACACACACACACACACACACACACACACACACACACACACACACACACACACACACGCTCAAACACATACACAGCCTGAGACACAACACGCACAACTTACAAACTCAGAGAACATGCACATATCCATAATGTATGTATACACTCACAGGCATCCTGGAGAGATGTAGAAATGATGTGTGTGTTGGTGTGTGGCAACTGTGCTTCAGTAGACATCAAACGATGAGCATCCATTGACTGACAGTGCTCCACAAGCAAATGAAAACACAGATCTGACGCTGTGGGGGCCCTCTGAGGACTGTCATTAACACACACACACACACACACACACACACACACACACACAGCCAAGGTGCACACAATTCAAGTCAAGCCTGCCAAGATTGGGTGCACTGAGTTTCACATTGACATTCCTCCTTAAACCTTGACAGTGTGGAAAATACTGTCACTTTTTTTTACTGTCTTTGTGTATCGCATATCTCGGTGGGAAAAAAAAAAAAAAAGTTCTGTTTTGGTAAAAATACTAAGGAGTTTCCATGTGTTGAAGAAGACAAGTAGCTTGTCCTAAAAGGTCTTCTATGGCTTAGTACTGTTTTGTGGGGCTTTGTAGCTTTTCTACAAAGCCAAAGAAAAGCCTGGCATGTACTTTATGATGTTGGACAAAATGTAGATACTTCAGCAGGGTAAGAAAAAGAAAAACTTAAAATTCGAAGGGTTTCACTCCTGAAAACAAACACGCCAGGGAATCAGGATTGGGAACACAAGTGGTGTCATCTGGATGGGACTGACAATAACAGACATTATTGGAATGAACTGAGCAGACTGGAAATAAACTTTCAATATACATCAAAGGAAGATACAAGTTTGGTTACAGAACTACAGATCCTGCTGTGGTTTAGATCACTTTGTCAAGCATGTTGGAAAATTGCTCCACTGTTGCTTCACACTTAACTCCCATAATGGACTCTTTAGTCATGATTTACATCCAATGGAAACAAATGACATACCCAGATCCCTTTTACAACGGATTCACTTACTGTTTCTTTGGCACAATGGAGAATAATGGAATAAGGAAGTGCTAACCCTAACCATCTGGCGCCTTGGAGTTTTTTGTTAATATGTCGTAAGTATTTGAATAGTTTTTTTATGTGTATCTCATGTGTCACAGCCGTTGGGTCAAGTGTGGGTCGATGTTCTTTCAACTAGCTCCGGCTTCTGCTGGATCAATGAAAGGGCTCCAGTTGGGACTTTAAGACAGAACAGGACATTCTGCACTTTTCCTCTCCTCTTATTCCAAGCTCTCTTCTACATCCTTACTTTATCGTCTGATTTATTATCAATACTTTCTTCCATTTCTTCACCCCAGTAGCAGATTGCTGTAGCTGTCTGGATAAAATGGAATTTCACCACTGAATCAAGTCCCGAAGGGGACACCTTTTTGGAATGGCGCAGTGTTGTTGTAATTTGAATTTTCCCCAAGGCCATTTTGTCATCTCTTTCTCCTCCTACTCTTCCTTTGTTTTTCAGTCCAGCTTAATTGTGTTTTTATCACATTATATTAGAGAATGAACAGGCGGATTTATACTTGTACGTCACACACATTGATCTGAGGATAACAGCCACGTACGCACGCACGCACACACACACACACACACACACACACACACAGCCACACATTAAATATACGCTGTTTGTTTTCCACTCCAAACATATTTGTTCAAGATTCATAATGTGTCAAGCCAAGTCCATCTCTCTTTTTCTTTCTCACTCTTTCTTTTTTACCGACACACACACGCAAACGAACAAACAACCTGGGAAAAACAACCTGCCAAAACACCAGTGGTGCATGAGATCTCACACATGCACTCTAGGTGTTTACACGCACACACACACATGCATGCATGCACGCACAAACACACACACACACACACACACACCAAGTTTGAATCACACTGAGGCCGAAGTCAACAAAGATCTGGGTATTGCCAGATGGTGTGTGTAATGTGTGTGATTACTGCTTTGGTGTTGTTGTTCTGCGATGTTGCCTCGCATGTGCGTCTGCATGTGTGTGTTTGTCTTTGCGTATGTGTGTGGGCGATTAGATCTGCCTTGTTTTTTCAGTGTTTTTTTGCATCTGCAACAGTTGGATTGCTCCCCAAATTGCAGGCCAAAGACCTTGTTTACCACCAGCCATGACTTTGTAAAAAAACACTCAGACAAACATCAGATTTGGTTTTAGCCTGACACAATTGGTGGGTTTGTAAATACCCTATAAATGTCTCAAATTGCAGAAAGAATCTGTGAAATTATGCATTGTCTGAAAAAAGCAGTGATTTTCTCTCTCCCAATTTCAAGATCATAAGCTGCTCAGCTATCGTGTTATGTGTGATAGCAGCCTTTTCAAGCCTTTTGTCTGTCGTTATTTCTAAAGTCTCCTGTCCCAATAGAGTTTGATGTGAAGCTGTCAGGCGAGCTCGTCTCTGTTCTCTTTTTCTTACTGACAGAAGCAGTTGGCTGACAGAGACTCTCCTGATGGTGACAACTAAATGATCTCTTCTTTATTAAACACCTCTTACTATCTCCCTATCGCTCCCTGAATACCTCGCTTCCTCCTCGCCTTCAGTGTCTCTCTTTATCTTGTGACTGACTGCTCTCCCTCTCCTCATCTCTTTCTCATTCCTCCGAGTGTCTCTCTCCTCCTCCCGTCGCTTTATTCACCCTCTCGGCTTGTAACCTCCCATACTGTATCTTCTCTTGATTTCTCTATCCTTTCTGTCTCCCTCCTAGTTGTCTCCCTCTTTTTCTGTGAAAGGGAAGAGGGAATATGCTTCCATCCCTCACCTGTGGCCACCAGCCAGTCAGCTAGCCAGTCTGTCAATCTGTTTGATAGTCACTCAGCCAGTCTGTCATTGTGCAGCAGTGTTAAAACATTAATTAATAAGTCTCATCCACAGAGCTAGGCAGTAATCCAGGCTGATCTCAAGGATCCAAGCTTTCTGGTCTGAGTCTTTTTCCTCACCCCCCCTCCTCTCTGTCTTTTCTTTCCTCTCAAACCTTCTCAGCCTCTTTCTCAGTTTTCTCTCTTTCCAGGAGGACTGAAAGACTGGGCTGATAAGAAACATTATTAACTTCTCTCTGAGAACAGAGAGCTGGAGAATAGAAGAGTGATAAAGGGGTAAATAAAGGAAGAAGACAAAGAGAGAGGGACAGGTTCAAACGTAAGACAGACAGTAAAGTATTGAAACGGAGAGACATTAAAAGTTGGCACAGTGAACAGATAGAAAGAGGTATGGAGTTTGTCTCTCTTATAGGCCCTCCAAGCAGGATTGGGTGCCATACCGATGTCTAGTTATTACCATCATTTATGAGACAGTACTGTCTGTGTTCTGAGGCCTACGGACAGAATGGATGGATAGGAGCATAGATAGAAAATGTAACTGATGATGTGGAGTCTCTTGCAGACACCCCGAGAAACTGTTTTATGAACAGACTTTGTTCAATTTAATTTAATCCTTTGTGGAAAATATTGTCACAGAGGAGGTAACATTTTTTGAATTTCGACACTACTTTGTTCTACTTAAGTGGTGCTTTGAGCTAAATGCTAGCAAGGCAACGTGCTCACTATGATAATGCTAACATGCCGATTAGTAGCAAGAATAATGTGTATCAAGTTCACCATCTCAGTTTAGCATGTTAGCATGTTTAGATTTGCTAATTAGCACTTAACGCAAAAGCTAAGGCTGATGGGAAATGTCATTAGTTTTGCAGGTATTTGGTCACAAACCAACAGTGGACAAATAACAATGTTTACCTGATAGATAAAAAAGTTAACATAATTACAACTGAACCTGTGGGGAATACGAATCTCCGTACAACATTTTAAGTTGTTGAAATATTTCTAGGACCAAAGTGTTGGACTGACAGAATGACCACTACAGACATTGCCACCACTACCCTAGAGCAATGCCACATCCATAACACTCAAACAACAACCAATATTTCTCCAGATGTTAAAAATAGCAAAACTGATATAACAACTAATCTGAATATTTAATTGTTGTTTTTACAGATATGGGAAGATTGTGTCAACAAAGGCCATCCTGGACAAGAACACCAACCAATGCAAAGGTGAGTGAGAATCCATTGACTTTATCCAGTGTGGTTATGTGTGTGACTTGCAAAGTCATAATTGACTTCACAAACTCTGATATGTTTTTTTGTATATTTCTCTTCCTGTAGTACTTTTTTGCATCCCCAATTAATCAATGCCTAAATGTTTTAACAGTGGGCTAAAATGTCTGTCAACAGACAGTGTGACGTCAAATTAAAACAAAGTACTTCAATCGTGCTGTGCGTGCTGTTGCACAAGGTTCTTCTGTTTGCCTCAGAATTGTGAGTTTACGTATGTGGTACTGTAAGGGTGTGTGATGTTACACTGTATACATAACAACAGTATTGACTCCCATAATGACCATGTCATCCTTTAATCTATTTAAATGATGCACTGCTAGAGTACCTTTATTTAGTTTCACCTCTCCATGATGATGATTTCAGGATTGCACCGTAATGATAGTCAAAGTTAAGCAGCTTTTGAAATCAAGATGTTGTTATTGTTGGCATTGTTGGCATTGGCCAAGTCAAAATAGAGAACGCCACACAACAGCCACAATGTGTTTCAAATAGTCTCTGTGGTGAATGAGGCTCACTCAAGTGTCTTCTGATGAGGGTCTGCTTGATTGTTGGAGTGGTCTGAACAAAGCATTAATCAACATGATTGTAGTCGTCTGCTTTTGAAGAGGCTCACACGAGCATGTGTTCGGTATGATTGCTGCTCAAGTGCCAGGGCTGTACTCAAAGGTACACTGACATGGTTTAGGACAACGACACAAATGGCCTGTAATCAGCACATCAGCTTCAATAGCATGAGTGAAGGAAAAGTCAGTATGATTGATAGCGATGACAGAAACGTTCATGTAAATTCTAAGACTTCATCTGCTGTGATTACTTCAGATAAGATATTTTGAGTAAATGATTGCAGTCCTACCTGTTTTAACATAATAATGAAACCAAATGTTATTGAATGTCCCCTGAAAACTGTTTTGCTTTCGTTATTTCTTGGATCTTTCTAACTGGCTAGTTATATAAATCTAGTCAAATCTAGTACCTGCTTTGGCATCACATAATCAAATATTGCTTTGCTGAGCTCTAAAAGCATATTGAAATGCCTGTCCTGACATCATTACCGCACAGCCGGAGGGAAGTCAGAATATTCTATAAACCTAGTGATAATTATCTGTTACTCTTCCATTTTCTAAATTCATAAAAAAAAATTATTGCTGTTACTTGAAATGGAGTTTTAAAAAAAACGGATTCAGTACAGCCTCAGTGCTCCAGCTCATGATTATTATGTTTGCCAATTATGCTATGCTATACGATCATGCTTCTTTTTTTAGTATGATTTACACATGGAAAATAACATGTTTTATTATAGATCATATCACAATGCTTACAAACTAAACCAAAACCAACCGTAATTTGCTCTAAATACTTAAATACTTATTTTCGTATCAATCAAGTATCAAAATCTGAGGAGGATCACGCTGTTGGATGCTGTCCTCCTCTCCTACTTCAATGCCTAACGAATCTATCTCTCTCTCTCCCTGACCCTGTCTTCCACTGGTTGAAGCTTGAAAATATTGTAAACAAATTCATAACATAACTAATTACACTGGTCGGACTGTTCAGCTCTGTTTCAGACTGATACCTCCGGTTCAGGCTGGTCCTCATCCTCAACACGTGCCTTTTTCAGTCGCGGAAAATACTGTTCAATACTCATCTGGATTGAAGCAGCAAACATTCAGTGTAAGAGTAAAAAATGACATTATTTATAATAAGTTTATTTGATTCACAGCTGCTACATATAGTGTTTTGACTTTAACAACCCAACTGCATTTTACCGCAAACTTGTGACTAGTTAACTTTCTAAAGCAGGCGCAATCGCTTGTTTGCTAAGAGTCGGGTCGGTGATTGGGAATGTGTGATTGTGTAAAGGTGTTCACAAGATAGATACCAACCTTTCGTGAACTTGTGAATTTTGCCAGCCGTCTTCTCTCCTTTATGGAGACAGACGCTGTGTGCACGGTGGGCTTGATGGTGTTTTAAACCTCCAACGTCGCCTTACAGGCAGCTAACCCTCACCATAACCCTAAACATAACCATTACCGCGCTGACTGGAAGGCGACATTGGGGGCTAAAAACGCCAAACACCGTACGGTGGGAGGAGCTGTGTGCGTGTGTGTGTGTGTGTGTGTGTGTGTGTGTGTGTGAGCGAGACACAAGTGACAAAGAGACGGAGGAGAGCAGGGAAAGGAAATGCAGCTGAACGTGCTTTAAATAGCGTTTAAAAAATAATAATAATAACGAAACGCAATGTGTGGCGGCCGGTGTTGATAGTGCGGCGCACCGCATCAATTAGTCTATGTGTGGGAAACACTGGGAGTAGGGCGGTGGGTAAATTTGGTTCCAGCATTAACCAGCTCCTTTATCTGGTTAGTGAACTCCAACAGGGGGAGGAGGGGGAAAGGGGCGAAAGGTTGAGTTGAGAGAATGATGGTATGGAGTGGTAAAGGAGATGGATCCTTAAAGGCGTTAGTGTTGGTTAGGAGGGTAGAGGGGGGTTGAGATTCCTTGTCCTAGCTCTGAGTGTCCCATGGTCAAAGCTCTCCTCAGCTGGGGGCTGAGGTTGATCTCTGCCACGCTGTGTTATGTCTTCCTCTTGTTTAGAGTCCTCATGTCTTGTGTCCTTGGCAACAGGGTGACGTAGGAAGTAAAATAGGTTTGAGGTGAACAGCTTTACTCCTGACTTGCTAAGGAAAAGTCTATCTGCCTTAAAAAGATGTTTGCAGTCCCAGAAAAAGTTGAAATTGTTAATAAAATGCACTGAATGGATAGTACATGCAGTTGAGTGGCAACAATCTGCTCAATCAGCATTCAGAGAGGTGACTGCGTTCAGCAGATCAATAAAGTCCCGTTTCAGCACTTCAGACTGTTGCTTTACAACATCTTTCGACCCTATGTGCAGTATGATCTTTTTCACAGTTGGGTGTGCTGCCACGATATGCAGGATTCTTTTTGCAGTGTTTCCGCTATGCATTTTGGAGTGGCGGCCTGCTGAAGAGACATATTCACGTGACACTTTGTATTCACTTACTGTTTGAAACTCACATTTACATACAGTTCAAGTTGCTTCAGTTTAGGCTTGTGAAGCTAAGGTTTTAATGTTATCCTAACCTTACTTTGGCCAAAAAAAAGCAAACGCTGACTTTACTTGATATCACCATTTAGTTGTTTGCTTTTAAGTTTCATACTGTGTTTAATTTGTTCACAATATGGACTAGCCTGCTCATATTTAAGTATAAAGCCAAAAGGAATGCTTGTATACAGTTTTAATGACAAATTAGTGGTCGTAGTAAGTGAAAATGTGATCTGAGATGCACATTGTAAAATATGTTGTGTATTTGTAATTGTTCATTGTGTGTGATATCTGTAAACTGAATGGACTCTGACCAGATTTTATTATGGTCCAAAAACTGAAATAGAACTATCTGTGTAAGAGAAAGGACACAATATCCTGGAATATAATTGTAACACACATGATGCTTTTGAGTAACCATTGCAAACACAGACACACTTCATACACAATTCCTTAGGTGATGCTACTGTTGACAACTTTTTCCAACTGTTCCAACATAATCTTTTCGTATGGGACCACTCTCT
Source organism: Sander vitreus (assembly GCF_031162955.1). NCBI lineage: Eukaryota > Metazoa > Chordata > Actinopteri > Perciformes > Percidae > Sander > Sander vitreus. Next base: position 21,797,481 of record NC_135860.1, on the reverse strand, counting down.
GGACCCATAACACCTACAATATTTTTCATTGCTGTTGCTGGCCAGCAGTGTAGCTACTAGACTAGTGCACCCCCACTAATTTTCAACACTAATCAACGTTACTCCTTTCCCCCAGCTGCTGAAGGAGGAGGAAACACTTTTGCCAAGTCAGAGAACATTCCTTTTTTTTACTAAATATTTTCCTGTTGCCTTTTGCTTTTTGAGTTACTCTCAGTCCTTACCCCTGCTGTGTGACGATAAGTCATAATCCAGTTCATCAGACGGAGATCCAGGGTCCTGCAGCAGTAGAGCATACTGTATCTGTTGCACACTAGTTGTGGGGAGTTGTTTTGTTGCTAGTTCTTCCTTTTGCAGCTGTCCACGGATGTTCCCTACTAAGTACAGGGGTTGAAGAGTCGCTCTGCCTGGACGATAATGCAGGCCAACCGGTCATATCACAAATCTCAGTCCTCCCATTTCCCAGGAAAATGATTTACTCTTAGACTTTGCACCAAGAGAGTGCAAGGGAGGACTATCACTTGTAGATTTATTAACTGGTACACAGCCCTCCTGTTTCTTTGTAGTATTGTTGGTGCTAATTAAATGTGTGTTAGCATACAGTTGTCCACTGTTTTGTCATGGTAAAGTGGTGTTATTCCATTCACTTCCACATTCACTTCAAGCCTGTTTATTTTGGTTTTGGTTTGCAACCTTCTGAAGTTTGTCGTCCGTGAAGAAGGGAGACATCTTGCTGCTAATTAGCTTTAGCTAAGGGCCACGTTTCCAGTCACTGCAGTACAGGCTTGTGCTATTGGTAGGCCATGCTTACGCAGTACTGAGGAGGTCATATAAATGTTGAAATATATATACAATTTTCAAGTATTCTGGAGCTGCTTGTCGTAGTTTCTCACAGAAGTAAAGCAAGAATATCGCAGAAAAAAGCAAGCAGAGGCGAGAGCAAGCAGCTAAAGCATCACTGTAAGAAAACAAAACAAAAATCTTAATTTTTCTTATTGTTAACAAATCCCATGGAAAGATTATTGTTAGAAGTTTATGTTGAGTCAATCCCACATACTTCTTCCATAAACACTCACTAGAACACCAAATGTGTATTAATCCGCAGCTGAAAATAGTCACAATACAAATACACTACTTACTCTTGTTTGTGTAACATTTTGAGCAAAGTATTTAGCCTTTTCATATATGTAATATATGGAAAGACTGGAAAGGTGTGTACATGTATGTTTAAGCAGAAACCCAATGTAGTATAAACAGAACTGCCGGTGCATCCGCTGTCCATGTTCATGTTTCCTAGATCTTGTCCAAAATCAGATTTTAAAAAAGTTCAGTGAATGAGATGTGATGCCCATACTAATTATGCAAGTAAAAATATGACTTAAGGACTGTGATTTAATAGTCATTAGATGCTTTGCATTAATGGCTTCAGACTCAAGCAGCAAGTTGACAGCCTAATTTAATCCCATTCAGTCACATTTTATGCGCCAACGTGGGTGAACTAACAAACAATACAGAGCAAAAGTTTGTATTTGTAGCTTGAAGAATCACCTGTGATAGCGTGCAGCTGCAAGCATGGGCTGTTTTATGTATGCACTTAAATCATATGTTCAAAAAAGAAAATTGGTCAAATATAGATTAGCTAAAGATATACAAGGACAAAAGGTAAAAGAGTTCTGAACGGTGTCTGTGCCCCTGGGCGATGTGCCCTTTCTAAAGAGAAGAGTGGCTTCAAAGGTACTATGTGTATGGGACTAACAAATATTTTTTTTCTTTGTTTTGTTTTTACAAATGTTGAAAATCAGATTTAAAAAAATCAATAAAGCAAAAAAAGGAACAATTATTTACTTAAAATATTTTGCAACACACACACACACACACACACATACGTTTGGCTGTCTTTTTTGTCATCTTGTAGAAGAGACACAACTTTCATTAGTACATAAAATCCCAAAAAAACAACCTTTTTTGTAAAAAGCAAAGAGTCTGTGTGTTTGCATGTAAATAGTAGGGGTATTCTTGGCACTGGATCAGGCACTATAATCTGGATATACTCCAGACAAGGTCTTTATGAATACTTAACATTAGAGAGAGTGTTTCAAAATGCAAACTGATGTCTTCAGCTGTAGCTGTATGCTTATTATTTAATGCTGCAGCAGCATAGGCGATTTCTACAGGCTGTGGCCCACATCAGCAATTTCGCTGCTTGTGATGTAGACATCATCATGTTAACTCACAATGAAGGAGTTTCATTATCAGGTGGCCATTAGAATGCCTTACAACCGGATAAGTGTTGGTTTGATTGCAGAGGCATTCAGTGGGGACAAGATAAGTGCTTAGCGTGACTAAGGGAGTACAAATTGGCACAGAGAGTTCTCTTGGAAAGGAAGGGATGGATGGGAGGAGGCAAGGGGAGGGGGGAGGGTGGGGGTAAAAATAACCTGGGGCTGACAGAAAAGGAAGGGGACCCCTTGAAAGTGATGATTTAGCTGACATCCTCTTTTCAGTAAGATTTGGCAGAGAGGAAAGCGTATATAGAGCGTGAGAGACAAAAAGACAGGTAAATAAATAAAGTCTTGTTCCTTTGCTGTCTGCAGGGATATTGATCACACTTTCTGTGGTGGTCTTGCTTCATCTAAATAATTTCTAAATTGTTGTTGAGTTCTGAAATTTCACAATTCCTCAACTTTTGAAAACCCCACAAGCCCCTCGAGGCTTCTTTGCTTCTTTTACCCTAAAAAGTTAATGTTTCGCACTGGAACAATATATGAATATATGGTGGATAGATACATTAAAATGTTAGCCCTAAACAACACTTTCCTGATAATTACTGTTTAATGCATTGCCATTTCAATGAACAAAGAAAGCAACATTTTTGCTTTGTCAGCAGAGGAAGAAGTATATATAGATCTTTTACTTAAGTAAAAGTAGAAAAGTGTTAACATTAAAGTAAAAGTAGAAAAGTATTAGCATCAAAATATACAAAGTAACTAATGTAACAAATATAGTGGAGTAAAAAGTACAATATTTCCCTCTGAGATGTAGTGGAGGAGAAGTAGAAAGCATAAAATGAATAATACAAATAGTACAATTACCTCAAAATTGTACTCAAATACAGTACTTGAGTAAATGCACTTAGTTACATTATGCCACTGTGCTCTGTTCTCTGAAAAAAATATAAAGATTTTCTTTGTAAAATACTCAGCTTTGTAGTGGGCTCAATGTTAAATACACTGACAGTTTTCTAGTTAGGAGCGTGGGAGCTCTGGGGGAGGGAGAGGGCATGGAGCACAGGATGGAGGAAGGAAGGGAGAGGAAACCACTTTAGATTGTAAAGGATTTCCATTTCCCAAAGACAAGCGCTCTCTCTCTCACTGTCTCCATGTCTCCTGCCTTTTCTCCACCTCCCTCCTGTTTTTCATCTCATATCTCTCTCTCTCTCTCTCTCTCTCTCTCTCTCTCTGCCTGCCACTCTCTCCCTCCCATTCCTCCTTTGCTCTGTCTCTCTCTCCTTTTCCCTCTCTACTCGGTTAGCCCATTCTAATGGCCCATGGCCAGGAACTCCGGGAGCTCAGGAGATTAGATGGGAGGTGTGTGTGTGTGTGTGTGTGTGTGTGTGTGTGTGTTTGTTTGTCTATGAGCGCATATAAGTGTGTATTCATGTGGTGCTGCGCTTCGTAATAAAACTTATTTTTTCATCTTTTTTTTTTCATTCATGATTGGAATATTTGTCAGGCCTGACTGAGCAAGAGGAATTTTAATCTCTGTGTCATCATAAAGCCACAGATGGGAGGGACAGGGCACAAATAAGGGTTATATAATTCAGGGATATTATTTTATTTCTTCCGTTCTCTGGAAATATCCCTATTATCGTGCCTAGAAGAGCTTAGATGAGAGTTTTCACCAAACTAAAGAGGGTAGGTTAGGTTATATGAACATTTACAAATTACATGTCGGGCAGTAGCGTGGCGTAATCATTTGGAAAACTGTCCATCAGCTTGGAAGGCAGGCATTTGCTTACAGATTCAAGCAGCTCCCACTCAGCTGAAAGGTCCTTGAGCAAGACAATGAATCCCTACCAGCTCCTGGGGTGTGTTCTGTCACTGATACTTGACCTCTGACCTCCCTAGAGGGAGGGGCAAATACATTTTTCACAAAACACAGATCACTCCTTGAGTGATGAATACAATCAAAGCAAATGGCGCATTTCAAGGCTGATGGTCTATCATACCAAAGTTGTCAATTAGATGAGCACTTTGAGATAAAAGTACCTCCATCATTCATGTCTCGAGACATGAATGGTGTCTGGCTATAGGTGTTTTTCTGTGTGCAGGGCAAAGCCAGATTACATGCCAGCATCTACAACAACTCAATATTTTTATATTTATAAGAGATCATGTACAAGGCTCGTCAGACATGGACTAATTTTTCTGATACTTTAATACTAACTAAACATTTGATAAGAGCTACACAGTTGATCGGTAAATCACTGTAAACAGAGCAGCTCCATGAAGTGGCTCTTGGTTACGTTGCAGATGCTGATCACACCTACATGCTCTGTTTTCACTCTACAGAATCGCTTACTAACACTATATGTCACCACCATTCAACAAAATAAACTGCATTAAAGTTGTGCAAATATGCTAATATACAAAGCAACCAATCCCTATAGTAGTAATATACTGTGGGAAAAAGACCATTCTGCTGCTGCACTGTATAATATATATATAAAAAAAATATATATATATATATATATATATATATATATTTTTTTTGTAGCCTCTTTATTTAGTCTCTATAAAAACCTAACTTTTTTAAATCCTGGATGGCTCCAAATAATTGAAAATTGGCTATTAAGGCCTCAGGGGATTGATGGTGAATAAAATGACATTTTTTTTGTGCAGACCTGCTTTATCATGGAACCCCCTGCTGCCCTCATAACACAGCAATATAATAATCCATAATGAATGTCATGCTTAATTATTACAAAGGAGGAAATGGAAGTGGTTAAATAAACTACTTAACAAATTAACTACTCTAAGTGAGACAATTAGACCGTGTCAGTGCTGTTCAGGAGCTTTATACTCTCGTAAATATGATTTGTTTTGTGTAGTGGCTGATGGCTCTCAATAATGAACTGAAACTTTACTGATGTGAAATAAGATGGTTATTATAATAAAGGTGTGTTACATTATATGGCTACTACATATAAAAGTAGCTTTATAAGAGTACTCCACCGATCTGGCATTGCACTCCTATTGCATTGTCAGACTCATGATGGATAGTCAAAAATAGAAAAATAAAGCATCAAAATCAATGCAGCAGAACCAGAGATATCGCCTTGTTTTATTTCACGCATTCTTCTTCCTTGTCAAAATCTGCCATCTACATTACCCACAGTTCAACTCGAGCAGAGATTTGGGTGTGTTATGTTAGGAGTGGGTACCGTGGCATTGAGCCACTAGCCTAAAGCAGAGATGAGGATTGGGCTAAAGAGGTCTGGTAAACTCCACACCCCAAGATTTCTTTTTCATTTTCAAACTTGTAGTCTTCAGACCCAACCAATGCTGAAGTGATTTGAGATCACTCAATCATCAGATTTGGATGAGCTCCCTCTGGAGCCACAAAAGGCTTCACACAAATTTTTCACATACATGCAGTAGTACTCAAGACCTATACACTTATAGACTTTGATGTGTAAAATCGGTGGATTCCCCTTTAAAACACAAGTTTTGTCAATACAGTTGATTTATTTCAACAACCATGTGCACTGCTGATAATGTTGAACTACTGCCATCAAACACAAGGACTAGTGGTGATTGATCCATTGTGACCTGTTTTGGGGTTTTATTTTCCCACTAATTACATGGACATTCTGTGGTTAAACAAACAGCCATTAGTTCAAGTGTGAGATATGAGAAATGGAACTTTTTAAATCTTTCTGAAATAAAATCCGCCTGGCAAGATGCTTTACTGATGTATGTTTGTGCATTCTCAATTAGTTCAACTGTTGTGGTGTGGCCCTAATTAGATACAGTGGTGTGAAAAAGTGTTTGCCCCCTTCCTCATTTCCTGTTCCTTTGCATGTTTGTCACACTTAAGTGTTTCGGAACATCAAACCAATTTAAACAAAAGTCAAGGACAACACAAGTAAACACAAAATGCAATTTGTAAATGAAGGTGTTTATTATTAAAGGAGAAAAAAAATCCAAACCATCATGGCCCTGTGTGAAAAAGTGATTGCCCCCCTTGTTAAAACATACTATAACTGTGGTTGTCCACACCTGAGTTCAATTTCTCTAGCCACACCCAGGCCTGATTATTGCCACACCTGTTCACAATCAAGGCATCACTTAAATAGGAGCTGCTTGACACAGTAAGGTCCACCAGAAGATCCTTAAAAGCTACACATCATGCCGAGACCCAAAGAAATTCAGGAACAATTGAGAAAGAAAGTAATTGAGATCTATCAGTCTGGAAAGGGTTATAAAGCCATTTCCAAAGCTTTGGGAATCCAGCGAACCACAGTGAGCCATTATCCACAAATGGCGAAGACATGGAACAGTGGTGAACCTTCCCAGGAGTGGCCGGCCGCCCAAAATTACCCCCAAGAGCGCAGCGACGACTCATCAAGAGGTCACAAAAGACCCCACAACAACGTCCAAAGAACTGCAGGCCTCACTTGCCTCAGTTAAGGTCAGCGTTCATGCCTCCACCATCAGGAAAAGACTGGGCAAAAATGGCCTGCATGGCAGAGTTCCAAGGAGAAAACCACTGCTGAGCAAAAAGAACATCAAAGCTTGTCTCAATTTCTCCAGAACACATCTTGATGATCCCCAAGACTTTTGGGACAACATTCTGTGGACCGATGAGACAAAAGTGGAACTCTTTGGAAGGTGTGTGTCCAAGTATATCTGGCGTAGAAGGAACACTGCATTTCATAAAAGAACATTATACCAACTGTAAAATATGGTGGTGGTAGTGTGATGGTCTGGGGCTGTTTTGCTGCTTCAGGACCTGGAAGACTTGCCGTGATAAAAGGAACTATGAATTCTGCTGTCTACCAAGAGATCCTGAAGGAGAATGTCCGACCATCTGTTCGTGTACTCAAGCTGAAACGAACTTGGGTTCTGCAGCAGGACAATGATCCTAAACACACCAGCAAGTCCACCACCGAATGGCTGAAGAAAAACTAAATGAAGACTTTGGAGTGGCCTAGCCAAAGTCCTGACCTGAATCCTATTGAGATGTTGTGGTATGACCTTAAAAAGGCCGTTCATGCTCGAAAACCCTCTAATGTAACTGAATTAGGACAATTCTGCAAAGATGAGTGGGCCAAAAATTCCTCCAGGGACGCTGTAAAAAGCCTCATTGCACGTTATCGCAAACGCTTGGTTGCAGTTGTTGCTGCTAAGGGTGGCCCAACCAGTTATTAGGTTTAGGGGGCAATCACTTTTTCACACAGGGCCATGATGGTTTGGATTTTTTTTCACCTTTAATAATTAACACCTTCATTTACAAATTGCATTTTGTGTTTACTTGTGTTGTCCTTGACTATTGTTTAAATTGGTTTGATGTTCCGAAACACTTAAGTGTGACAAACATGCAAAGGAACAGGAAATGAGGAAGGGGGCAAACACTTTTTCACACCACTGTAAATATAGATACAAAATTGTGATGCCTGTGTATACATGCTTGCATATGTTTATAAATCTGTTTTCTCTGCATACTGTATGTGTGTATCCATGCTTGTCTAGATGTGTTTGTCACAGTCGTTAATGTGTGCACATAATATGTGTGTTTGTGCTATCCTATTAGGGGGTTCTCATTAGTAACAGTATACATATTTGTGCGTGCAATACATATCTTGCTGCCTTTGAACAATAAAAGAAATCATCTGCTTATCAGCAAAACAGAGCGTCGCTCCAAATCCTGGAACAGACAGACAAGAACAGATGTTAGGAATGCTGTGTGTGTGTGTGTGTGTGTGTGTGTGTGTTTGTGAGATTGAGAGAGAAAGTGAAAGTGTATTCCCTCAACATGTTTACATTTAGGATTGTAATGAGTCAGGCTTTTGATCATTTAACTGTGTTCACACGCAGCCCACTCAAAACTACAGCAGGATTTTCAGATCTGCTGTGCTTTCCGAACGTTTCTGTTTCTGGCTTAATGCATGTGTGTGTCAATATGTCTCTTTTATTAGTTTCTCATATAAACACACAGTCAAAAACCTATATCTACTAACAGTCTCTCAGTTTTGCTCACCACACACACTTGCACGCAAACTGCCATTCACACTGCAGACAGACTGCGTCTCTTTAGCTTCTTTCTGTCTATTTGACATCTCTTTCCAGCCTCACCCATGTGACCCAGCAAAACAGGGCGTATTTTTGAAAGAAGAGATTTATATGTGCGTGTTCAGACCTTTTGTCCTTCAGTGCTTCCTGTAGTGCCCGACCTAGATTCCCAGAGCGTCAGCAATTTGGCAGATACGCTGTGCACACATACACACTCGCAAAATGATGCAGACCATATTGCAATAAAATCGACTTGATGCTCATTCTCTTTGCGTCTTTATTTCTTCAAACAAGACTCTGAATCACTTTAATGGCTGCATTAAATGTGGAGAATTTTTCTTCATGTCACTTGTATTGGCCACTACTATAGGAACCCCATATGTACTGACAGATTTAGTGTAGTGCAGGGACGAAAAAAGCTCACATGCAATGCAGTGGGATATTAAATGTTAGACAATAGGAACCCAGTAGATTTTACATGTAAAAGTAAAGACTTCGCTCAGCATTGAGTCATGACGAAGAGTATGTGTACAGTACATCTACAGGGAATGAATGGAGAGCAGCCATTTGTCAATGAAAGACATTAGAGTCTTTACAACACATGGACATGGTTTCATAAAAAAAAAGAGCTGTAGTACACAAAACCTTGACCTTAGAAGATCTTTTGGTTCATAAACCAGATAACAAGAGTTACTGTTATGACACCAATTCTGTTGATGTTCTGTGCTAAAACACATTTAATGGGGGAACTAGCAGCTTTCATTAAATACGTGACCTGACTTGATTTTCACACATTTGTAGGATTTATGCAGCACAGACACTGGCTGGTTTTGCTCAGCGATATTCAAAACAACATTAACTGATATTCTACAACGTTTTATCCTTTTTTCCCCCTCACCATGCTCCTCCTTCTCATCATCATCTTCTTTTGTGTTGTCTGTGTGTGTACAGGCTATGGCTTTGTGGACTTTGACAGCCCTGCTGCAGCCCAGAAGGCTGTGGCCTCACTCAAAGCCAGCGGAGTCCAGGCACAGATGGCGAAGGTAAGCTTCACCCCTCCGTTCACTCTCTGCTCTGCTTTACTTGTTGTTATTGAGGTGTTTGGCTTTGTTGTGCTGCTATACTCCAGGTGGACTCGATCACTGTCTGTAAACCTTGGAGAAAACCAATGGTGGTGCTGGCGGGGAGGTTATTTATGGTCATAATAACAATAGTAACAAAAGTAGTGCAGTGTTTATAATTATAATAACAACCACTGGATTGACTGTATATCAGTTATACTGTTGCATTGAGTAATGTGAGACTGATAGGTGCAGCTTTGACTACGTTAATGATGAGATTTTTGATTGAGTCCATATAGAGTTATTAATTAACGGCTATAGTAACTAAACTAATAACTAAAACGGAAGTTAGAGTGTCTGCAGAGGCATCGTTAGGCCTGGTCGTCCAAGGCTACAGCCCCGAATGTTTTATGAATAGCCCCGGATCTCTTGCCCTCTCTCTCTTCTTTTTATTTTTATTTTTTTTACAAAAACAAGTATAATAGAATACTAATACAGGAAACAAGTATTTTCCAAGGCACTCGCAGTTCTTAAATTTTTAGAACTGTAATTTTGTCCAGTTTATTTTTCCAAGGCGAATAAAACCGGCAGCTATGTGTGGGGTCTGACTAGCATGACGTATTTATTGCTATCACATAGTAACTGTCTCTAAGTGAGGAACGTTGTGAAAGGTGAAATATTCGGAGGAATCATAGCCAAATCAGTCTAATACATTGATGCAATTAACACAAAGTTTAGGAGTGCAGTACTAATGATTTTGTTTGAAGTTCCTGTGCTGTGATGTTTCCAGTCTATGGTTCAGACTCAAACACACAGAGCTCTGAAGCAGACCTGTGCGTCGCTTTAGTGTCCACTCTCTCTGTAAAAATAGAGATGAGCAGCGTGCCTTCCGTGGTCTGTGCAGCTTGATGTGGACATGCTGCGGCAGATGTGACGCGTTTGTGCTCCGTGTATTTCTGCCGTAGTTTTGGTTTTCCACCTCCGATGTAGAGTAGCGTACAGCCACTTCCCTAGCTAAACTTTGTGTCATTTAGAGACCAGAGTCTCAAACGGGGCTCTGTGTCTGTCAGAAGGTCTGAGATCTACCATATCAGCATGGCAATTATGTAATGCACAGCAGAATGGTTCAGGTAGATTATTTTCCGAAATATAGTGACTTTATTCTTGTAATAGCCTATTATCACTTTATTTTTCTCAAAATATCACGACTCTCAGAGAACACAGATATATTTTGAATGTGCACAAAGTTTTGGACATGAGCAGAAATCTTGCTCAAACACCTGAAATATTACAGTCCAGAGGTTTATTAATTCATTAAAATGAATTAATGTATCATTGAGGTGAATAATTGTCATATGCACATTTAAGGAGGTTACTCATCCATCCATCCATCCATCCATCCATCTTCATCCGCTTATCCGGGGTCGGGTCGCGGGGGTAGCAGCTCCAGCAGGGGACCCCAAACTTCCCTTTCCCGGGCCACATTAACCAGCTCCGACTGGGGGATCCCGAGGCGTTCCCAGGCCAGGTTAGAGATATAATCCCTCCACCTAGTCCTGGGTCTCCCCCAAGGCCTCCTCCCAGCTGGACGTGCCTGGAACACCTCCCTAGGGAGGCGCCCAGGGGGCATCCTTACCAGATGCCCGAACCACCTCAACTGGCTCCTTTCGACGCAGACGAGCAGCGGCTCTACTCCGAGCTCCTCACGGATAACTGAGCTTCTCACCCTATCTCTAAGGGAGACGCCAGCTACCCTCCTGAGGAAACCCATTTCGCCGCTTGTACCCTGGATCTTGTTCTTTCGGTCATGACCCAGCCTTCATGACCATAGGTGAGGGTAGGAACAAAAACTGACCGGTAGATTGAGAGCTTTGCCTTCTGGCTCAGCTCTTTTTCGTCACAACGGTGCGATAAATTGAATGTAATACCGCACCTGCTGTGCCGATTCTCCGACCAATCTCCCGCTCCATTGTCCCCTCACTGCGAACAAGACCCCAAGGTACTTGAACTCCTTCACTTGGGGTAAGGACTCATTCCCTACCTGGAGAAGGCACTCCATCGGTTTCCTGCTGAGAACCATGGCCTCCGATTTAGAGGTGCTGATCCTCATCCCAGCCGCTTCACACTCGGCTGCGAACCGATCCAGTGAGTGCTGAAGGTCACAGGCCGATGATGCCATCAGGACCACATCATCTGCAAAAAGCAGCGATGAGATCCCCAGCCCACCGAACTGCAACCCCTCTCCACCCCCGACTACGCTCGATATCCTGTCCATAAATACTACAAACAGGATTGGTGACAAAGCGCAGCCCTGGCGGAGGCCAACTCTCACCTGAAACGAGTCCGACTTACTGCCGAGAACCCGGACACAGCTCTCGCTTTGGTCGTACAGAGATTGGATGGCCCTGAGAAGGGACCCTCACCCCTGTACTCCCGCAGCACCTCCCACAGTATCTCCCGGGGCACCCGGTCATACGCCTTCTCCAGATCCACAAAACACATGTAGACTGGTTGGGCATACTCCCAGGCTCCCTCCAGGATCCTTGCGAGTAAAGATCTGGTCCGTTGTTCCACGACCAGGACGGAATCCGCATTGTTCCTCTTCAACCTGAGATTCGACTATCGACCGAACCCTCCTTTCCAGCACCTTGGAGTAGACTTTACCGGGAGGCTGAGAAGTGTGATACCCCTGTAATTGGCACACACCCTCTGGTCCCCCTTTTAAAAAAGGGGAACCACCACCCCGGTCTGCCACTCCTTAGGCACCGTCCCCAGACTTCCACGCAATGTTGAAGAGGCGTGTCAACCAAGACAACCCCTCCACACCCAGAGCTTTAAGCATTTCTGGACGGATCTCATCAATTCCTGGGGCTTTGCCACTGTGGAGTTGTTTAACTACCTCAGCAACCTCCACCAGGGAAATTGATGCCAATCCCCCTCATCCTCCAGCTCTGCCTCTACCATAGAGGGCGTATTAGTCGGATTTAGGAGTTCCTCAAAGTGCTCCTTCCACCGCCCCTATTACCTCCTCAGTTGAGGTCAACAGCGTCCCATCCTTACTGTACACAGCTTGGATGGTTCTCCGCTCCCCCTCCTGAGGTGGCGAACGGTTTTCCAGAAGTACCTTGGTGCCGACCGAAAGTCCTTCTCCATGTCTTCTCCGAACTTCTCCCACACACGCTGCTTTGCCTCTTTCACGGCAGAGGCTGCAGCCCTTCGGGCCCTTCGGTACCTTGCAACTGCCTCCCGGAGTCGTCTGGGATAACATATCCCGGAAAGACTCCTTCTTCAGTCGGACGGCTTCCTGACCACCGGTGTCCACCACGGTGTTCGTGGGTTACCGCCCCTTGAGGCACCTAAGACCCTAAGACCACAGCTCCTCACCGCAGCTTCAGCAATGGAAACTTTGAACATTGTCCACTCAGGGTTCAATGCCCCCAGCCTCCACAGGGATGCACGAAAAGCTCCGCCGGAGGTGTGAGTTGAAAGTCTGTCGGACAGGGGCCTCCTCCAGACGTTCCCAATTTACCCGCACTACCCGCTTTGGGCTTACCAGGTCTGTCCAGAGTCTTCCCCCACCCCTGACCCAACTCACCACCAGATGGTGATCGGTTGACAGCTCTGCCCCTCTCTTCACCCGAGTGTCCCAAAACATATGGCCTCAGATCAGATGAAACGATTATAAAATCAATCATTGACCTTGGCCTAGGGTGCTCTGGTACCAAGTACACTTATGAGCATCCCTATGTTCGAACATGGTGTTCGTGTATAGACAATCCATGACTAGCACAGAAGTCCAACAACAAACAACCACTCTGGTTTAGATCAGGGAGGCCGTTCCTCCCAATCACGCCTCTCCATGTGTCTCCATCATTACCCACGTGCGCGTTGAAGTCCCCCAGCAGAACTATGGGTCCCCGACTGAGCCCCATGCAGACTCCACTCAAGGTCTCCAAGAAGGCCGAATACTCTGAACTCTTGTTTGGTGCATATGCACAAACAACAGTCAGAGTTTTCCCCCACAACCCGCAGGCGTAGGGAGGCGACCCTCTCGTCCCACCGGGTTAAACTCCAACGTAGCGGCGCCAGCCGGGGGCTTGTGAGTATCCCCACACCCGCCCGGCGCCTCACACCCTGGGCAACTCCGGAGAAGAAAAGAGTCCAACCCCTATCCAGGAGTATGGTTCCAGAACCAAGACTGTGCGTAGAGGTAAGCCCCACCAGATCTAACCGGTAGCGCTCCACCTCCCGCACAAGTTCCGGCTCCTTCCCCCACAGAGAGGTGACATTCCACGTCCCCAGAGCCAGCCTCTGCTGCCCGGGTCTGGTCCGTCGAGGCCCCCTGACCTTCACTGCCACCCATGTGGCAGCGCACCCGACCCCAGCGGTTCCTCCCACAGGTGGTGGGCCCATGGGATGGAGGGATGTCCGCCACGTAGCTTTTTCGGGCTGTGCCCGACCGGGCTCCGTGGCAAACCCGGCCACCAGACGCTCGCTGACGAGCCCTCCATCTGGGCCTGGCTCCAGACGGGGGCCCCGGGCTTCCTCCGGGCAGGGTCACTTCATCCCTTCCTCGATTTTTCATAGGATTTTTGAACCATTCTTTGTCTGGCCCCTCACCTGAGACCACTTTGCCTTGGGAGACCCTACCAGGAGCACAAAGCTCCAGACAACACAGCCCTCAGGTTCATAGGGACACACAAACCTCTCCACCACGATAAGGTGATGGTTCCCGGAGAAGAATATATATAAGAATATAGTGACTTTATTCTTGTAATAGCCTATTATCACTTTATTTTTCTCAAAATATCACGACTCTCAGAGAACACAGATATATTTTGAATGTGCACAAAGTTTTGGACATGAGCAGAAATCTTGCTCAAACACCTGAAATATTACAGTCCAGAGGTTTATTAATTCATTAAAATGAATTAATGTATCATTGAGGTGAATAATTGTCATATGCACATTTAAGGAGGTTACTTCCCCAACAAAAGATGCAAAAGAGGAGGGAAGAGTAAATGATGCCTAGGCTACATGTGTGCTGACTCAGATAGAATTAGAAAAGTCGATCTACACGAGAATAAATAGTTGAAAGCAATACAGAATACCTGAGAGCCTTACTGCAAACTATTCCATTATGTTTTTATTTTTGTAATTGTCCCCAATGTTTCCCTTTACATAAATATATTTTCAGCATAAATTGATTCAGAAAAAGTTAGAAATAGGTCCCATAAAAATTCACCCGAATGCAGGAATTTTAGGAATTAAGTGTTTAACGCTCACAATTTTCTGGGGGAGGACACCCAGACCCCCCCGCATCATAAGTCGCCACACAGATCTGGAAACAAAACCCTGTCCTTTGGGTTGCCAGGCCAGTTATAACTAATAACTTACCGTTAGCTATAGTTACAACTATAACTATATCTATATTATATATCTATATGAGGTCAGGTGTATTGCTGCGAAAAGATGGGCGAAAGGATGCAGCAGATTATTTTAGATGGCTGAGCTAGTTTTAGTTTTAGGATGTATTTTCTCTCTATTTTCTTCTTTAATGCTAATAATCATTTGTGTTTGTAATTTTGTGTGTGTGTGTGTGTGTGTGTGTGTGTCTGTGTGTGTCTGTGTGTGTGTGTGTGTGTCTAAAGCTGGCAGTTGTATGCAACAAGGCTGTGCCAAAACATTTGGGCCTAACCAGCACAATCACATTATCCTTCAATGCGTGTGAGAGAAAGACACTGAATAGCCTGCCTTGCTTTCTGATTCATTAAAGCTGTATTGCTGCATACTTCCTCTTATAAATGAGAGAGAAGTGCAATTAAAATGGGCCAGTCTTCAGGCACAAGGACCATCCCATTGAATTAAACAGCAGCAAGCCTCTGAGCCACCTTTGCCTTGCTCTTCTATTAAACCTCTTTTCATTAGACGTCCATCTCTTATTTTGTTCCTAATGGCTTGAGGGGGCATTTGGAAGAGCAGTGTTGATGTGTTTAGCTGTTATTAAAGAGAGAAGAACCCTCGACTCCTTGGTCGACTGGAGATTGAGTTTTCCAAAGGGATGGAATAGAGGGCATGGAGTCAATTCCAAATGAAATTACACAGACTTCTTACTGTTTCATGAACTTATTATGCACAGAGCTGCTGATATCCCGGCTAACTTTCCTGAATCGGGTTGCAATGAGAAAGTCTCAAAAGCACTGATGTTGATTTCCAGCTTGGGCCTCTAACATTTTGTAAGATGAGCACCTTAATTGGGGTTTGACAAAGTCTTGGTTTTAATGCATTCAGTTCCAATTAGACTGACTGAAGTGAAAACTCATGGCATGCTATTTCCCACATCCTTCTCAGACTATGCTGAGGTTTTGTAGGTTAGCTGGGACAGAAACTTTTGTTCTTAGTTCTAATCTGCATGAGAGTTAAAAGCTTTTCCACCAAAGACAGCAGTGAGGTGGTAGAAGGGAGGGAGAAAAAAAGAGATTAGCTTTTGTGAAAGAGAGATGAGACATTTAAGAAAGGTGAATACTGATGGTTTTTAGGTAGGGGAGGTTTGGAGGTAGAGCTGTACTGATCTAACATTGAACATCACTACTGAGCCGGTGGTGAACTGAAACGCTGGTTTGGAAAGTCCTCATTGGATCTTATCTATAAAGATACATTCATGGCATGTGCTTAACTTTAAATGTCAAAATAATGATAATAATATTATTAATAATATTAGCTGGCTTGGGATTTTCATCCCTCTGAGTATTTGTTTTGAGTAGGTATTCTGATACTTTTATCTTTATTTTATCTTATTTTTTTATCTTATTTATTATTTCTAGTATATTTCTTGTATTTTCTGTATGTGTGTGTCCTTGTAACTTGCTGCTCTAACAGCAATTTTCCAATGTGGGATTAATAAAGTTCATCTATCTATGTATCTATTAATCTATCTATCTATCTATCTATCTATCTATCTATCTATCTATTACATTTCATGATGCTGGCGAAAGGAGAATCTTTCTGTCTTAATTCTACCTATATCAAAGTGCTGAAACTTACATAGCTTTGGTATATTTGCAGCATATATATAAAAATACAAAGGTTAACACATGTATGTGCTACAGCTTCATTGCCTTGCTTTATTGTGAAACTGTTTGTTTCATAGCAAACTAAATGTGCTGTAGTGTGAATGGTTACATATTTTAGTTTGTGGATTTGATTAAATGTATTATTATTAGACACTAGTGAAAGTTGTAGTTTTTGTTCTTTAGTACAAAATAGAAGAATACAAAAAACACATCTAATGGACTCTGGAGAGTCTGTATCCTTAATCGTATTGATAACATAAGAAATACATTTGTGCAGTCAAGAACAACTGCAGAAAAGTTTTATCAGTGTTTTCAAGTTAATCTCTGGGGTTGTCTTTACTCTTGGAAATAATTCGAGAAAGATAATCAGTTCTGACATCTTTATTCTAAACACTGTAACTGAACCAGAGCTCTATCAGGTGGAAATGGTGGATATGGAGCTCAGTAGATTTCCACAATCACTCCACTTTTCTACAGTCTCACTTAAAAAAGTGAATATCATCATTTATCCACATAGCAGATTTAACACCTTTGGTTTTCCTTACTCTCTCACAAAGGGGGCTATATAATCTCCTTATTACACATCTTATCAAAAGATCTTAGTGTGAGTAAGGGGACTTAAGAGATGTGTTAGATTAGAGTAAAAAATAGGTGTTTCTATCGAGTCAGTGTTAAAGGTGTGAGAGCGGAAAGCATGTTTACACAATCATTAATTAAGTTCAAATTCTTAAAAACTTCAGTTACATAAATTGATGAATTAAACTATCTTCTATACAGATATCAACAACATTTAACCAAAACATGGTGAATGGTGTCAAGAGGAACAGAAGCAATAAGAATAAAATTAGGGTGTTATCATTTAGGCTTCAAAGGAGTCAATAATCATTGAGCAATAGTGAAACTGCAACCCAAATGTAGTCGCAGGGTCACTGCTCCAGGCAGACATCCTTAATCTCTGAGTGCAGATTAAACTGGGACCTGGCACTGTTCAATGATTGGAGCATACTACTTTGTTCACTGCCAAATTTAATTTAAAATCATACAAGCCTAAATTGTTTGACTAGAGGAGGTCATTTAGCATAAGGAAGTTATTTAAAGTGAACATTGAGACATCAGTCTATTGACATACCGACGTCAAGCCTTGGGCAGCATTTGCAGAATCTGAGGATTCCTTCCACAAGACTTTTAAACTCTGCAGGATGGAACATCAACACCAGCCATGTTTAAAACACCAGGGCTACTAAATACCGCAGTAGTAATGTAAAGTGGGCCGAATGAAATGCCATTTCAGACCATCTCCAAGTCTCCAGAGCTGCCTTGAACCTGGTCTGCATTAGGCTTCAGTTGTACCTGCAGACTACCTATTTTTCCTCACTTCCTTGTGCTTGTGTACGGACCATGGCACATGGGGGAAAGGATTGCCACCAAGGCCTCAGTGTGTCTCGCCAGAAACATGAACAAGTAGAGGCACAGATACCCATTCATTTGATAATGATACAACCCGACTGCAGGTGCTGTACATTGTGCGTGAGCAGATTCAGCAACCATATAAATGTACACAGCACAGAAAGGAATTAACAGGCAGCGTCAAAGCCAAACACAGGCACTGTCCTGCTGCGTTGCACATCATGTGAGGGATGTGGGGGGTACAGTATATGCAGCCTAAGAGAGGCTAAACTTTAAAAATAACTTAAAATACCAATAGGAGATTATGAAGCGGCAGTATATCTTACAGAGGTCTGACAATCCAACTGCCAACCTCAAAGTTAACCATGATTAAAGTAACTTCCTGACATTACCAATGAATTAATTATAGCACAGTGGAAGCAAGATTAGACTGTTGGTGTATACTCACTGTGAGAAACCTTTATCCATTAAACCCTGCAGCCCGCACTGACATCTTCTTTGTGATAGGTGCATGTTTTGGTTGTGAAATAAACGAGACAAGAAGAAAATACAGCAGGCCGAGATGTGAAGAGGGAATAAACGGTGTGTGTGTGTGTGTGTGTGTGTGTGTGTGTGTGTGTGTGTGTGTGTGTGTGTGTGTGTGTGTGTGTGTGTGTCCTACACTCACTTCCTCAGTCTTCTTGGTAATTACTGTTGACCTAAAAGATGATTACTGCTACAGCTGTACTCCCCCCTCTGTCTTGCCTGCTCACTCACAGTTAGTTTTTCTGTCTCTCTGCCTTATACTAACTTTCTCTCTTTGTTAAGTATATCTGTATGTTGAATCCTCATTTAACTGAAAGTATTAAATGTCACCCTTACACTTAAACTCATTCTTTTACATAGAACGCTGTAGAATGTACTGTACTTTACACAGGTATGTGATGTGTGTGTGTGTGTGTGTGTGTGTGTGTGTGTGTGTGGGTGTGTGTGTGTTTCTTCTTCTATTCTATTTTCTATGCTTCTCCTTGTGTCCATGAATCTTGCCTCAACATAAACCAATTAGATGCTGGGCAGCTATTTGACAACATGTAGAAAGGTTATTGTCTATTTAAATTCACACGCGCTATTTTTACCATTCAAACACAAAAAAAGTCACACACTGTGATTTATCTATTAGCACTTTGTGTGTGTGTGTGTGTGTGTGTGTGTGTGTGTGTGTGTGTGTGTGTGTGTGTGCAATAACAGTTACAGAGGACCAAGGTCACTATGCTAATTAGAGAGATGGTACCACTGGCATTGACACTTCACACCTCCCTCCGTTCTTCTCTCCCTTTCTTCTTCCCTCCACTTTGTCCTTAGTACTTCCTGCCTTTCTTTCCCCTTCACTGTCTTTCTTTTCTTTTTTACCTCCCCGTCTTCCCTCTTTTTTCAGCCTAGTTTTTTCTCTTTATCTGACCCCTCCCCCTACGTCCTCATCATCTCTCCTTCCTTTTTTTTGTCCCACTCTCTCCTCCTGTGTTTGTCTGCAGCAGGTGCTGCAATGCCTCCGCCAGAGTCATTAGTTACAGGGTTGAGTGAGGACAGATAGTGAGGGATAGAGAGAGAAGGGGGGTTGGGGGGGGGGGGTCTGTGTGGGTTGAGAGAGTGTAATGAAAAAGAGAAAGAGAGGACACACACACACATACATACACATAAAGTGAACTTTGTTGCATGACTGTCATTTATCAGCCCTGATTAAACCCTTTGGTCAGTCCAGTTGTGTGCTTTCTTTCTCTTTCTTGCGTGTGTGTCTGATAAAAGCCAGATGTCTGCTGTTCTCTTGAAATGGTTTACTGATGTATCGTGTGTGTGTGTGTGTGTGTATGTGTGTGTGTGTGTGTGTGTGTGTGTGTGTGTGTATGCTTTCTTGTATCTCTGTGTGTGTGTGTGTGTGTGTGTGTGTGTGTGTCTGACAGCTGAGGTTAGTGATGGGAAGAGGACAACAGAGCCGACTGACATATAAAAAGATGAGAGGAGACAAAAACACATAGACAGGAAGACGTGTGCATCTCTCTCTCTCTCTAACCCCGCTTTCTGCTTGTCTATCACTCTGTTGTTTCTTTCTTGCCTGAAAACTATGTGCCGTCTTATTTCACCTCCATTGTTCCTTCCCCTCATATCTCATACCCTGTTTGTTCAAATGTGTTTGTTTCCTTTTTTATGTATTCTCTTTTTTTCTGTTTCTCCTTTGCTTGTTTCATCTTGCTCCTTCTCTTTCTTTTTCTCAGCCAGTTATAAGACACTATCCTTTCACAAGCCAGCATATATATTTAAAGTGAAAAGTGGTGGCACTCTCCTTTCTAAAGAAAACTCTGTGGCAGAGAAGCATCATTTGAAAATGGCAAGACCTACAGCAATAGTGCTGGTGTGATGTTTTTTCGGCTTTATGGTCTGTTGTAAAATTTTAAATAATCAGTCTCCGATCCCTCGTAAACTACTAAAACATGTACATTACTAAAAAGACAACAGTGACAGAGAAGATGTATTGCTCATATTTACCACTGCCTGTTGTTGACACGGCAAGCTTGTCTGTGGGCAGTTAAACTATATTAAAGGCTAACTAGAATAAGAATTTTCTCTTTTTGTGACCACACATCATTGTCTATCAACTGTGACTGCAATTTAATCAGTCGGCCCCTTTAAAACCCTCAACATTCGGGAGGACCCATAGTGCTTATGTTGGTTCACTTAGAAGGTGGAAGCTGGCAAGCTAGACTAACTAGCTTCTGCTCAAAAAGGAAGTGGTAGTTAGCCTAGCCTGCTAACGAAAGCACTAGTTCCAACACAGTTTTTGTTTGTTTACGTAATTTGTGCCATTTTTAGGCTCCTGCACACTTAGTGTTGTTTTCATCCCACAGTATACTAAGGAAATGTCTAGCTAGCGTTAGCTTTTTCTCTTTCATGGGTCCAGATGTGGTAATGGCAAACCTCAGCACTCTGTACATTACCTCAAGATTTGTCCACACATGGGACTAATCAAAACAAACACTGCAGATACATACTGATTTCTTAGCAAAAAAGTAAGCACAAAAGTAATAATATATACTGTAGTAAGACCACTGTATCCATTGTAGTGGCACTCAAAAGTATATTGTAAGAATTGGCGATGACAGGCTTTCTTTCTTTAAAACTGCCACAATAAGATATATTCAATTTCTAGTTAATTCTATACAATAGGATCAAATGTGTGTGTTATCCAACTGCCCTGCCATAGTTCCGCTGCAGTGACAGCAGGAGCCAATAGCAATGTTTGTTTGCAACATTGTTTTACAATAGTCAAGCATGCACACATGTATTTAAATATCTTTTAAAAAATTCTAGATTAGACATTTCATTAATTAAAATCTTCTTTTTCTTCCCCATGTGCTTCATCCTGGTTCAAGTCATGTCTGGTTCAAGGCAGAGTTGACATTGTAAAATACAGATAATGAATCACATTCGGTTTGGAGTGGAGGACAGCGGAGTGGCCAAGGACATGTTTGTGTGCATGTGTATTCACAGCAACTCCAAAGTAGAACTCTATGTATGTGTGTGCACATGCTGTGTGAAACTGGTTCTTTTTGTGAGGCCGGACCACCTCTGGTCCAACAAAAGCAGGAGGAGGACAATGAGGAGAAGGAGGAATGAAAGGGAGAGAGACGGGAGGAGTGGGAGGGAGCCTAGTGAGAGAAACCCAATCGAATTAAATGAAATCTGGCCTGAATGTGCACAACCATCAGCTGCTCTCCAATCTCATTAACCCTGCATTACCAGCCCTGGGTTGTGTGTATGCCTGTGTGTGCATGTGGCTTTTTTATGTTAGTGTGTGTGGAGGAGAGAGAGAGATGGAGGAGTTAAGTGGATGAGAGAGAAAAGAAAAGGAAGACATGGACGGGATGGGAAGAAGAGAGAGTGTGAAAGGCAGGGAGATGGAGAGGAAAATGAAGATGAATAAGGGTGTTTGGGTGATTAATGTGCCTCTGTGGCATTGCTAATGAAAAAATAAACATTTCTCATAATAACAGTAATCACGATAATTTCTTGTGACACTTAACAGTTTCTTTATTTTGCTGCATTAACTAACGTCAAAAAGGGATTGCATATGGATAAAAAAATCAGGGATGCAACACTGCAGCCACAATTTAAATCTTAGTAATTAGCCTAACATACTTAATAGGGTGTGACAAAACAGTGCAAACACAAAGAGTACAAACTACAAACATTTATTCTTTGAGTATAATTAACAGTTGTTGGCTAACAGTTGCCTTTTTAATAACATCCACATTTCATAACAAAATGAGATAGAAACAATCAGTCTGATTCAATTTCTGCTTCTGAAAATAATCACTGTGCACTGCAGCATGAGACACAACATAGTTTTAGTAAAGACAACAGGAAACGCTGGCATGTCACAGAACAACTATTTTTAGACTGCTTTCAGTTAGTACTTGTGTTACTGCTTATTATAGTACCCATTATAAACCACTATATGTCATTTTGCATACATCGTAATAGCCTGCTTAGACTCTTCAACACAACTGTAGTACTGTATTTTCAAAGTATATTTACTTGCATGCCACCCTACACAAATTCAGATATGCAATGTGAAACTTCTATCTATTTTCATTACACTATAGTAAGTCTACAGTCTACTGTTCTCTTGGATATCAGTTTGTTGTTTTAAAGAACTTGTTGTGTTTATCCAGCCTGCAGTGGCATACTGTAGCTTGACTGATATTCAGCCAAAAGCCATCCATCCAAAGGTCCCTGACTCATAAATACTGCAGTATGTTCATTAAAAATTATAATTGTATTACTTGAAGCAGTGCCTTTTCTGAGATGTAGTTTGCCAGACCAGTCAGAAAAAAAGAGGTTGACAGACAAACTAGGGGCAGTCACACTTAGGGATTTAATTGGCCAAGGCTGCCCGAGGGCCTACACTCTTCTGTGTCACCGGGGGACGCTTAACTTAGCACATGTTCAACAATGTTTATATTTTCACACTTTTCTCGGTCTTAATAATTCAAACAATACTAAAACATGTTTTCTTCGTAGCTGTAGAAAACATAGTCCTAAATGAGGTGATGTAAGAACATTTTCGAACATCAGAACTCTTTTCTGTCAATGCATTTTCTTACCTAGCAGATCAGCAACCTCAGTCTAGGTGGTGGTAATGCACCTTAATGCTTTTTGCCACCCACTATAAAATGGAAAAAAGGGAGAAGTGACCTCAGTGCACTTGTCAATCAGTCAGACAGACAGCAAAGATGGCAGAGAGTGATAAGTGGATGGCAAGGTAGGGAGAAAAATAGGGTTGGGGGTTAATATTGTAAGATGTAAATTAATTCCAGTTTAATGTAACCATTAAAAATACTGTTCCATTCATATTACTTTGTAGTGTTACTCTCTCCTTTAGTGGTAACATCAGTCCTGTATTTGCATACATATTTAGATACAGATACACAGGAGAGTGCACTAACAGAACAATTTATTGTCATCAGCTGTAGTTTTGCACACTGCCGACAGTATCTAGAATGACTTTGACTAGCGTGTTCAGAGCAGACCACTTTGTTATATTTTATTTACAGTTTGTCAGATGATAATCAGATTTTGTAGTCTATGCGCACACACATGCATCAAGAAGCAAGCTTGTGACCGGGAGGTCGTCGGTTCAATCCCCAGACCGACAGGATAAAATCTGGGTGGGGAAAAGTGAAAAGAGCAGCACTTCTCCCTCCCTCATCACCACCACTGAGGTGCCCTTGAGCAAGGCCCTTAACCCCAACCGCTCCAATGGAGCTGCTCAGTGGCCAGCAGATCGGACTGTGGTTGTACCAGGCAGCTTCCAGGTATGCATGTGTAACTGTGTGAATGTGATCAGGGCGTTCCTGCAAAAGAGAGGTTGCCTCTCAGTGAACCTTCCCTGAATAAATAAAGGTTAAACTTTTTTTTTTTTTAAATCCTAGAGATCAGTCTGCAATCAGTGTCCCACTGAGACACCTTATTTGTGGTGATTAAGTTGAAGTTTTCCTTGAGTTCCTCATCTGTTTAATTCAATCAAATGTTTACAGAGGCTGGGAATGTTCAAATGTATATTGTCCTGTGTTCCAAAGCATGTTTCTTAGAAAGGCCCTACCTACAACCTGTTGTTTAGGAAAATGTACGTATATGACATTTTGTACGTATATGAAAAAGTCTCTGGTTCTTAATTTAAGTCACAGATTTTTTTTATGTTTTATGTGGGGGATGTCTCTGTGGACAGCAGCATTTCCAACTCTATGCATTCTGCAGTTCCCTGCATCATGCCTGGCAGCAGAAACAGAGCAAAAAGAAAACTGGGTGGCGTTAAAGTGGTGATGGCAGCACTCTGAAAAAAAATGTCCCAAAAACTCCAAATTTGGATTTTGTATTCATGAAAAGCTTTAAAAACTTTATGATTTTAGACTTTTAGGGATTTTTGCTTAAAAATAGTATGTAAATGTGGTCCCAGCTCATAGAATAAATACTGAAGAAGAAGACCAGCATCTGGGCCATGATGTCATGGCATGAGATCATGCACAAATAAAACATTAGTACATACACATGCACAGTCGACACAGTTCATTAAACGCAAAAATATTGTTGTTTATACAGTGACACAGTCATGTTTTCTCAACGTTATAAATGAATTAAATCAAATACAGGTCTAAGAGGTGGCCATGTGAAAATCTCCCTCCCCAGGCTGAATGAATTCGCTAATAGCAACACAACACAGTGTGTGAAATGAATTTAAACTAAAATTATAACATCTTCATTACTTCATATTATAATAATGGAAGGCAACAGGCAACAACAGTAACATTGATTTAAAAGATTATTTTAGAAGAAAATTAGATAATGAGCTTATATGGGGCATCATTTTGTTGAAGTAAAGTGTTTTTCAACTGGCGAATGCCTCATTTAGGATTGAACCCCTTCAGATTCAGCATCACCCCAGCATTACCCTAGAGAGGATGGAAAACAAAGAGGAATGAGGGAAATATTGCCACGAACAGAGGAGGAATAGAGTAGGCAGCTGGAGAGTGGGGGTGGTGCTTGGTGTTTGATGGAGCTGGGCTGAGAACAGCTCTATAAGGACGGAGATAACTGGAAAACACTATAAAATGCCTCTCCTCACATTCTTTCCCTCTGTGGAATTAGCCTTTGAGTGGGCTGTTGGAGCGAGGGAGGGTGCATACAGAGATTGATGGAGGGAGGGTGTGGGAAGCCCGAACTGTAGCGAGGGCGGATGGAGAGAGATGGAGTGAATATGGAGTGGGCAGCTTGAACTCTGAGAGGGAGGAATGGAGAGTAATCAGAGAGAAGGAGGAGGTACAAGAAGGAAATAAAAGGCTAGAAGAAAAGGAGGGTTGGAGGAAGAAAAGGGTGTATTACACACACACTGTGGAATACATATGAATGAAGTACAAATATTAATGGTAGTAGGAGCGGCTGACTGAAATGTCCTTATTTCATGGGGACACTATTAAGTCTATTTACTGATTGGCTGTCCGGTCCTCACATCTCTCATTGTTATTGGTGGCCAGGCATGTTTGTTGTTTATCATTGGGCAGACAGCAGCGTCGGCTAGATTCACAATCCGATGGCATAATTCAGCCATCGATCAAACTTTGTGGACAGCAGTAGCCAAACTGCTCCTCCAGACAGAGAGAGAGAGAGAGAGAGAGAAAGAGCTTTCAGAGTGGAATATCACAAATCAAATGCTGTAACCTTTTAGTACGTCTGAGCTTGCACATGCCCACTGAAACCCAATGAGGCTTTTTCACTTGCTGTGCCTATCAGCCTGTCTACTCTTCCTCTTCACTTGTATTCTCTTTTCTTCTTTATTTTCTTCTGTCTTTCATTTTCTTTCAATCATCCCCATTCCCCTTCTTGTTCTTGAAAAGTTTATTTACTGAGTTCCTCAGGGTCATTTGTCTTTGTCTATCTAAACAGAGATGCACTAAGAATCATGATGATGCTTGAGTGAGACACCTGCAATGCCCGCTGGTCCTTTTAACATTTACTCAGATGAACGATTTGCAAAGCAAATGTGAACTGTTTTGTTGCTTAAAATTCAAGATAAAGCCAGCACTTTATAATTCAGCAGTAAAGAATCTGCAGGGAAAACCTCGGCACCAACATGCAAAAAAAGCTTGGATCAAATGTACCTTTAGCTGTCTTTTGTTACACTGTTCTGCAACTTCTTACTTCTTACACACAACCAGAGTTAAGCAGGTTAAAATAGGTTACAGTAACTCCACCAAAATTCTACCCACATGCGCTATTTTCTAAAAAAAATAAATAAAAGACAATTCTAATGTTAACTTGTTTTAATTGCTTGTAGCAGCAAAGGAAATGCCATAACTTGCACATGTATGCGGGGGGTGTTTCATAACAAAATATCAGATTATACCTTAAAACTAAGACTATCTGCATGGCTTGATATCACTAGGGCTATAAGTGCAAAAAGATCTGTTGTAAGTTTGGTGAACTGATCCTTTAAGTCTATAGGATAGATTAGAGTTCCGATTGCACCAGCCAAACCATAAATTATGAAGGCTATAAATCACTATTAAAACGACTAAATTCTGATTGATCATTTTTTGATGCGTTAAACTTTCCTTTTTCCACAAAGAATTGTAGAAATGTGATCTACCCATACTAATAAATCAAATGAATTCAATCATTGCATTGCAGAATATCTTACTTGATCAGAACAAAAGTGATTGCACTGAGCCCCTCACAGTAAAATGTACAATGTCAGTCTCTAATTCTTTAGTAGTTACTTTCCAGGCTCAGGATTATATTATAATTTTTAGTAGCTGAAATGTTTCATTGCATTCCAAAGAATTTGAGCACGTTAAACTAAGTTATGATTCATAATAAGACAAGTCAATTCTCTTTTTTAGTCCTTCACAAAGAAATCTAACATTGAAAGATGAAACTGTCATCTATTGGTTAACTTGCACAGATCTGTAGCTTCAAGGAAAAAGCAAGAAGCATGATGGTTACTCAAACTGATATATTTGATGTCAATGTATTTGACTGTGGATATAATAGAAAACATAATATCAGTAAAGCGTCAGGTTAAGTTAATGTAGCAACAGTCACTCTAAAGGTCAAGGTCATGAAATCTTCATTCCTTGATAATGATGAAAGAACACTGATTTTAAGAACAAATATAGTAATAGTTTTGTACAATATGTACTTCTGCTTTTACCTTCATGTTGCAGCTTAAAATAAAAATGACATGTGGCAAGAACTTAGAAGATCCTATTGACTGCCACTGGCTGTCCTTTTTCAGGAACATTCACATTCTGGCGAGGGAGGGCAAATTGGACATTAGCAGCCATGGTCCAGCAGGTTGATAAAAATTCCTGGCTGCTCCTATGAATGTTAAAGATAGAGGTGCTTTGGTCTATGCTCTTATGCATGCTGTTATAGTAAATCATATGCAATTGCTGCTTCTATTCTGTGTGTGTGTGTGTGTGTGTGTGTGTGTGTGTGTGTGTGTGTGTGTGTGTGTGAGAATGAGAATGTACAAGTGTGTGTGTTAGTGATAAGGCCAATATTAGTAAATGGTTGACTGGTTAGTGGTTGGTTCTTGGTTATCAGATCTTATGTTAGTAAAATGTGGGGTTATGGCACTGCTGGGAGCTGAATTAGAACACTGGCTGGTTTGTGGTGGGTGCTCATATGATGGCGCTTTAATGAGGTTCTGTCTCAGGAGGACACTAAAGCTGCTCAATTTGGGCTGGAAGGGTTTAAGAACCCTTGTTAGAGCCTAATGGCTTTGTAAGAGGGGAGGATGTAGTTTTTACAGGTAAAATGAATAGATGAATGTGAGCGTGCTGTCATGAGGTGTCCTTGGTGGAGGATATTATGGTAATTAGGCTGCTGTTTTCTCAATGGTGTTCCAGCGATGAGCCTACTTAACCTCTTGGCGGTGTGTGTGTGTGTGTGTGTGTGTGTGTGTGTGTGTGTGTGAGAGCACTTACCAGAGATGAAATAGTTAGATGTCTGTGCATGTGCCTGTGTCTTTGCATGTATGTATGGCTGCCCTTTAGTTTTCGCTGACTCAGGCTGGTTTTCCCTTTCTAAAAGTAAATAACCTTGGTCCGCCAAGCTGTCAGCTGGCCCCACTGTGCCCTCGTCCCAACATCTAAAGACGGCGGGAAAATCTCTGCTCTCACATCTAAATACCATAGCAACACGCACCACAAGCACATCTTCAGAGAGCCTAGCCTGCGTACTGCAAAGAACTTGTATCTTCAAAACGCCACCTTCTGATGAAAAACTGGTACAGTTTATGTGCTTTTATTTTCTGCCAGCATATTAAATTAATTCCCCCACGTTGCCTTGAATGTGTCGTCTGTAGCACAAAGACTGTTCTTCAACCAGAGGGCTCTGGTTCAAACTCACACACTTACTAGAGCCCGACCGATATTATCGGCCGATATTAGGCATTTCCCAAACTATCGGTATCGGCATTTATAATGGCCGATAAAAAAAAGTAATATATATATTTTTTTAAAATATTCATTCATCAGAATCATTTATAATGACAAATGATTCTGATAATTGAATATTAAAAAATCTAAATAAAAACGGACGAAACACCCTTCAACAATGTTATGTGTTGGCGTTGCATAGTTTGTCCCCCAGAGGGCGCTCTACAACGTCCCTGTTGGCAACACTCTTTGATTTCTTTTTGTTGTTATTGTCTTTTTGTTCAAAGGACTTTAAGTTTCATATCTTAAGTTTGAATTTTTATACATTTTATTTATCAGAACTTTAATATATTTTGATGTTCCTCTGTTCTGTTGAGACAATAAAACAAACTTATTTTTAAACTGTATTATCATATTATTTTAGTGAGGACTCATAAATAACTACAAATAACTAAGAACTAAGGAAATCTGTTTTTTCGGCATTTCTGGATATATTTTTTTTTTAAATATATATCGGCCGATATATCGGAATATCGGATTTTTAAATCATCAAATATTTGTATCGGTATCGGCCTTAAAAATCCTTCATCGGTCAGGCTCTAACACTTACGTTTTAGGAACAAGATCATTTGCTAAACTGAAAGTGTGATGCAGTGGCTACATTGTGTTGTTTTCCCTAACAAAGCATAATGACAGCCAATTAGAAAAACAACATCTCATTGATAGAATCACAATATTTTGTTTTGAAATCCAGGCCCGTGGTTTCTGTACAGCCAAAGCAAACCAAGCCGATCCAAAGCAAAATGTAAGAAGGGAATAAAGTTGGCAACGTAGTTGAGGTAAATAAAGTCAGTCACATAACTGTTTTTGTGTTTGGCTACTCTTTATATTGTTGAAGTACTATGGTTGTATATTTTTGAGCAATTGTGTTGTTGTGTGATGCCCAAGACACTACTAGAACATAGCAACCTGCGAACCTCTCAAATCCTTAGCCCCAACAGTATATTATCTCTCTATCTCTATACCTATCTATATCTCGTTCCTTATATTATTATTATATTCTTCTCACCAGAAGTTGTTGTTCTCTCACTTCTTCCCTCTTATTTTGCTCTCTCTCTCTCTCTCTCTCTCTCTCTCTCTCTCTCTCTCTCTCTTTCCATCTCCCTCTCTCTTTCCATCTCCCTCTCACTGTCTCCCAAGCCATCCCCCTGGAGGTTAATCCCTCCGGTTTCAAATAGAGATAACCATAGCAACAGGCCACGGCTTTCGAGCTTTGGGTCGGTGGGACAAAAGCATTGATCAGGATGAAATAGTGTCATGTGTAAGCGCTAAACAAACACATTTTTGTGTGGAGGCAGAGAATCAACCAACCCTGACTTCGCTGCTCAGTCACTTATAATACACTGTGTGAAAATCAACCAAGTATACATGTAGCTGCTGTTGTTCAATCAATACATTAAGTCTAACGAATCCCTGGGACAGGATGTGTTCAGAATGATGAAGACAGAAACAGGAAGAACATGAACAATGGTATTAAAGGTAAACTAAACGTTAATAGCCATTTTGAGATGATTGAATAACAAACTAGAGATGCATATTTCAGCCTTGATGTTTCCTGATTTGAACCCCCAGAGTCACTATGTGTAGGGAAAATAACGTATTGCCTTTTTTTTTTTTTTTTATCGCATCAGGTCATACTTGCCATCTTACAAGACATAAATTCATTCACACATACTCGCCAACATACACATACTTGACCTTGATGGCGGGATTGCAGCATGACAGATGTAGTGAGAACAGCAGAGTTGATGAAAAAGGTCTTTTATTGAAGTGTAAACCAGTATTCCTCTCCTCCAGGACTTTATAGCAGAGGCCAGCAGAAGGTGTGGGTGGACACGGACAGCTTAACTCCCCATAATATGGCAAGTCACCCAGCTTGTGTAACTTTTATAAGTGCTGCAAGTGTTATATGCCCTTGGATGATATGACAGCCTCACTTTTACTGCAGTGCAATTAAGTCAAAAATAAGGTTGTAGCCTTTGCCTTAAAGCCCCTCATTTACACTCTAGCATTGACTTTTGTTTGCTTGCTCTCAAGAGGAATTGTTTCCCACAAATGTGCAAATGCAGAATACAACAGATTTCTGCAGTCATCACCAAGACCAGGATGGAATTTGATTATTTTTTGTGTGTAATTTTCCTAATTTTCAAACGGCATTTCCCCATACTCATCTCCCCATGCAAGAATGTAACATGACACAACAGAAGCACCAACTTTGGTCAGAATCAAATGTGCCTCTTACTTCCCTCTGAGCCAATGGGATTCTTGTGTCTGAGCCAGTGCTTTAATTGTAATCACTGCAGTGCCGAGAGCACAATCCTACTCCCTGCACTTTTCGGGAACTTTTTTAATTTTGCAGTTTCACTTTAATTTTGTTTTCTCTCTGGCTCTTAACTTCATTTCCCAATCATTTGTCTGAGGACAAAGCCACATGCCAATAGCAGGGGAAAAAAAAGTTGGAAACAAAGAAACCCTGGATTCAATAAGTTTGTCTAAAAACTTTCTTTATTAATTTTCTCTTTCCTTATCCGAGAAAGTGCTTCCTCAATGGTAATCCAGCAATCCAGCAGGTCTTCTGGTTTATTGCATTTTTCTAATAAAATGCTCTGATACAGACAGGCAATCAAGGAGCAATTCGGTGAAAGGAGACGAGAGAGAGAGAGAGAGGAAATAGATAAGGTAGTATGTGAGTCATTTTAGGAGCACAGCTAAACTTTCTTTTAATCTGTTCGAGTAGGTAGTGCAGTGCCACAGTGTAGGCTGCAGACCGTGCAGCTAGGATTGCAGGGTTTAGTGCTGTGGGAAAGGTCTGGCAAAGCAAGTCTACAGGGTTTGAGTCTCATCTTGACCAGCTGACTACCTCTCATCCTCTCTCTCCCCCCCCGTTTCCTGTCACACTTTACAAGACACTCTCTAATAAATAGGGGTGCAAGATATATCGACTCAGTATCGTTATCGCAATATCACATTGCGCAATATTATATCTAGGGGTGCAAGATATATCGACTCAATATCGTTATCGCAATATATCGAGAGTGTCGCAATAAGTATACAATATTTAGTTTATTTTGTGGAGCCCTGCGTTCCGTCCGTTGGCTGTGTGGCTTAGTTGGGTTTGATTTAGAGCCCGCTTGAACCGCTACAATGATCCTGTTTCATTGGCCAGTTACCGTGCCACTTGCACATGTTAGTGCACGTTAGCGCACGGGTCCACTACGTGACAAACCCTATGGAGCGTACCACGTGACGTGTGTGCATATTTCAACAGAGTGACAGTGTAAGTGAAGAAATAGATAGAGACAACAAAACGGAACGAATCAGAGAAGCGAAAGAAAAGTTGTGTCCTGTTCTCTTTATTTATTTATTTTATACTGTACAACCAGTAAAACATGTCCTGTTCTGTAGACATGGTCGTTATTTATTTATTTATTCATGTTGTACCAGTCCAATATGACAGTCAGTTGAAATAAACTTTGTGTTGTAAGAAAAAAATTGTATTTGTTATGAATCTATTTTGATGCGTTTTCCCGTAACTTTTGTAATTTTTTAAAAATAGTTTAAAAAATATCAAAATTAATATCGATATCGCAATATTCATAATCAATATCACATTTTGTCAATATCGTGCGACCCTACTAATAAAGCAGAAATACCACTGCTGTGCCACATGGTGTCTTTAGCAAGAAGCTATAGACATAAAAATGATGTCTGTTGATGAAAAAAACAGTTTTACTAATTATTGAAATTAATGATTGTACCTGCATCAGAAAAATTGTATGTTGACATGTCTGACTCAAGTAAAAATGTTTGATTCCATTGACCATTCCAATTGATTGCCTGAAAGAATTGTTGGCATTAAGGATTCATGAATAATTGTAATGCTACCTTGCTTGGATAGGTTTTCTGTTGCCATTATAGATACTAGCTACTAGCTCTAACCACTTACACGTGGTGTTCCCCAGGGATCAATTTAGGATCATTTTATTTTCTATATCTATGCTGTCACTGGGCCTCATGAAATAATTCATTTTGTATTTCTATGCTACTGATACACCACTTTATATTGCAATGTAACACACAATATGGTTGCTTATCCTCTAGAAAGTGTAATATTTTACTTTAACCCAGTGAAAAAACACTTGGCTAGAGGGATCCAATCTTGTTTTCATTTAACAATAGCCAAAACCTTTTGAACAATATTTCTTGCAAAAGTAGTCCATGTAATTTATATTTTAGCATGTTAATTTGTTAATAATGTATGCTGCAGTTAAATTTGAAAAAAATCTATCCTTCGTTTATGTTTAATATTCCCTTCTCTTCCTCACTTGATCTTCTTATCTATTACATTTCTATTCACCCATGCTCCTCTTCCTCCTGCCTTGATTATCTCAACTGCCCAGTGTGACACATCTGTTTATAGCTGTGTTTTTCGTTTTGTATTTGTGTGTGGATGTGTAGCTGCCATCCTTAATGAGTACACACACAGAAATTTGATCTGTGGGATGGGATGCACAATTATTAACTGGAGAGACAGGACGTCTGTGTTGTTGTTGAATGTTTTATATTCTGGACAGCATTTAAATCAGTCCCATTTGAAAGTTATTGATCCCTTTATATTGAACTTTGTGAGAGTTTTAGAGCACTTAACTTAATGCTCAATCATAGCTTTGGTTGCCACTAAAAATGCTTAAAATGTATCTCTTAATATAAATGATTTAAAATTTCCGTTCAAGGTTACTTCACTTTTGCTTTGGCACTTAGTGTTTTAAAATCCATCCACCTCACCTTCTTGAGGAAGTTAGTCTTTGTCAAATAAGTGAGAATTTAGTTAGAAGTAAACAGTGTGAGTGAAAATTATTAGAATAATTCAGTTAATTAAAAGAACTGAGAAATAAAGACCGGAGAGGTTTTGTGTAAATTTAGCAACATGCTTTTCTCTACCAGGTTTTTCGCCTATAGAATTCCTGACAGATAGAATGGAAATGTTGCTTTCATTGATCTTTAAAAAATGCATGCATTCATGTAAACACATACTTTGTTTATTCTGTGTACACACAGACACACACCACATGCAAAAAAAGCGCATGCTGACTCACGCTACATACACTCACACTTCTTTGAGTGGCAGGTGCATGAAAAAAAAGAAACTTGACTATGTAAGACGCTTGACTGTGTGTGTGTGTGTGTGTGTGTGTGTGTGTGTGTGTGTGTGTGTGTGTGTGTGTGTGTGTGTGCCTGTCTCCCAGATCATCCGTCTACATTCCAGGTAATTGGACTGGCCAACAGCTGAGTCCCATTAGCCTTGATTACAGCATTCAGTACTACAGAAGAGGAGAGAGAGAGAGAGAAAAGGAAGAGAGCTAGAAAGAGAGGAATGTGTGTGTGTGTGTGTGTGTGTGTGTGTGTGTGTGTGTGTGTGTGTGTGTGTGTACTGTATACATTGAGTATGTTTTTAAGGCATTAGGCCTGGTATGTGTAGGCGTGTGTGTAATCCTTGTACATGAGTTCTATGTGTTATAGAAGTGCCTTGGGTCTTAACAGTCTAATCTAAGGAATTCTGTTTTCGACTATGTCCATAAGCATGTGTTTTAAATTTCATAGCATAACTCTTGAAAAATTTATTTTTCTCAATAGGCTTCCCACAGTGGGCGCTGAGACACTTTACCAGTCGGCCAAAATTGTAAGGTTAAACCCAAAATGGGTTACAGGCCTGTTTCTGGTGGATCTCCACAAGATAAGAAACATATTTTTTCAATGAGTCTAAATGCCACATTTGGGTTTTTGGCTGAAACAAGTCAAGGACCTAGCCATAAAGAAGTACCAACAACAACAACCACATAACCCCAGAAAATTACACCACTTCTACTCAACTGTTAGGAATCAAGCCCCACACCAGAAGTTGTGTTTGTGTGGTCGATTTGAAGAATAAACAACTACATCAACAACAAAAGAACGCATTACAGATGTAAAATTATAATCGTGCTAGGATGTTGTTTAGTCTAAGCATCTATCCATCTCGTATCCCTGCCTTAAAAAAAATTCATGAGGCATTTTGATCTGCATTCAGCCCAGGAAATGTGTATTTAATCCGCCCTGGATATCTCTCTATATATGCACCTCCAGCTCTTTCTCCCTCCCTCTAGTTTTCTCTGTGTGTCTCCCTCTCTCTTCTCTCTCCGTCTGACCCTCCCTGATGGTTTCAGTGTCTCAGGTTTGGGTGATTAATTCTATTCTAGCTCTGGATGGCTGGCAGACAAGCAGCCTGCACTCTGCTCTAAATGTGTGATGAATTACTGGCCTTTTAATACACACAGAGACAGTATGAGTGAAGATTGTATGTGAAGGGAATAAGCCATGTTAAAATTGCAACAAGTAAGAAAGGACAGTAGAGCACAATGCAAAAACATTGAGGGCTGGAGAGAAGGAGAAGCAAAAGTACAAATAAGTGGGTGAATTGAGTAATAACTGTGTGTGTGTAGTCCCCATTATCTAGAAAAGCCTCTCATATTGCTTTAAATGAGTCATGCAGAGTGTAAAGACACAGGCAGCGTTCGTAGCCAGAGGGAGAGAAAAACATTCTGCCCGTCATGAAATTGAATTAAACATTGAAACATAGTCTGTCTCTCACTTAGTCAAGTGTGATGCCATTTCTTTGAATAGTCAGGGTTTTTTTTGCCACTTTACAGCCACCAGAGAGCCAGAGTGGAAACAGCTTTTCTGCTTCTGAATATTTTTATAAGTATGCCACCACTTGAAAAGCATCTAACCCCAGTTTTGATTATGCTTGAGCTTTGGCTCAATCCTTTAAAGGTTAGCTAAGGTAAATGACCTTTGTAGCCAATTAGCCACAGCAAAAACCAGGTGATGAATTTACAAGGTTCTTTGATCAATAGTGTTTTCTTTTTCTGCTTGAACCAGTATTTCCCACACAGACTAATTGATGGCGGTGTGCCACACAATCAACACCGGCCGCCACATTTTGTGTTTCGTTATTTTTTTTTTAACGCTATTGAAAACACGCACGCACATATTTTCCGCAACGGAAAAAGGCACGTGTTGAGGATGAGGACCAGCCTGAACCGGAGGTATCAGTCTGAAACAGAGCTGAACAGTCCGACCAGTGTAATTAGTTATGTTAATTTGTTTACAGTATTTTCAGGCTTCAACCAGTGCTGCTCAAGAAGAAAGACAGGGTCACTGGGAGAGAAAGAGAGATTTGTTAGGCATTGAAGAAAGAGTAGGAGAGGAGGACAGCATCCAACAGCGTGTCCTCCTCAGTTTTCGGCTCTAGTCCCGGCAGTACCTCTACACTGCCTAGGTGAGACCCACAACCGCAACTCCGTAGCGATTTCTGTTGCACTCAGAGCCAACAGGCGGAGCTCTGGGTTGAGTGCGAGCAGTGCTGATATGTATCTACCGGGCCAAATAGCAACGCAGATTTCGGTTCCTCATTCTGGTGCCACTGAAATACCTGCGCTGCTCTCTGGTGCTCTGAAACGGACATCAGAAGCAACAGAAGCATCGCTGCATGTAACGCTAGTTAACATTACACTTCACAGCAGGTAACATTAGTAGCTGCCATACGGTTAAATGCTGAAACTAAATGGTGTCACATTAAAGTGTGGCAGTATTTCACACTGGAGGGATTCCAACACTGGAACACTGGAACATGCAGTTCAAGACTCAGAATGTCACGGTGTGTCAGGAAAGACTTGGACCCAAATACAGTTAGAGGTAATTTATTAAACGAAAAGAGTCTTACACAAAGTGTCCTCAGGAAGGTAGCCAGGCAGGAACAAATGAAAAACAGAATCAATTCAATTCAATTTTATTTATAGTGTCAAATCATAACAGGAATTATCTCAGGACACTTTACAGATGGTAGTTGGGGCCAAGCTCTGCATAATTTACAAGGACAGCTCAGTTCAGTGATTCCCCCAAGAGCATGCATGAATGCGTAAGTGCGACAGTGGCAAGGAAAAACCTCAGACAGACCCAGGCGGTGTCTGACGGTGCTGGTTGGGGGTGTGATGAACAATGCGCGTAGTACAATAGAATGTTGTAATGGTTATAATAGTTCTTGGTGTGGTAAGGCTGGCAAAGGGTGTAACAGGGGCGTGGCGGGGCGTTGGCTTGGACATAGCAAGTCGAGAAGCCAGGCAGCAGGGGCGTAAGGAGCAGGACCACGGTGACAGCTGCCACCATGATGTAGGTGCATCATGGTCAAGATGATGATGCTGGGCAGAAAAAGAACATAAGGACTCAGGAGAATAGAAAACCAGAGCTATGTTAGTAACAAGCATTTCTGTGACACGAATACACAGATGGAAGAGAGAGGGAGAGAGAGCCAGTGTGTCAAGGAGGTACCGGTAGTCTGAACTATATACTTCTTAGAGCTGCAGAGAAGGGGAGATAGGGAGAGCTGTGTTCTGTGATTGTGGCTACACACCTTCCCCCGCCGGTCTAGGTGCGCTGCGACTCATTCTCCTAAGTATATGTAAGCTTTCTATGGGGAGAAGCAGAGATAGGGTGGGGGTGTGCCATGACTGTATTCTGCACCCACCCCCCGTAATCTAAATGACGCTGCAACTCCTCATGCCTAAATATAATCGCTTCCATGAAGAGAAGCCGAGAGATAGGGAGGCGGTGCGTCATGACTGTGGCTACACCTTCCCCCGCCGGTCTAGGCGCGCTGCATAACTCCTCACTCCCTAACTATAAGCTTTGCGAGAGGAGGGATTTTAGTTTACTCTTAAGGTGTTGACGGTGTCTGCCTCCCGAACCCAGACGCTGGGAGCTGGTTCCACAGGAAGGCCTGATAGCTAAATGCTCTGGCTCCTTCTGCTTTAGAACTCTGAACCACAAGTAACTCACCATTCTGGAGTGCAGTGCTCTAGTGGGACAATAAGGTACTATGAGCTCGCTAAGATATATGATGGTGTGACCATTTGAGAGCTTTGTAGGTCAGGAGAAAGTTTTAAATTCAATCCTGGATTTTACAGAAGCCAATGCAGAGAAGCTAATATAGGAGAAATATGATCTCTTTCTTAGTTCTTGCCAGAACCATACTGCAACACATTATGGATCAGCTGGAGAGTCTAAGAGTTTTATTTGAGCATCTGATAATAAAGGAATTACAATAGTCAGCCTGGAAGTAACAAATGCATGGATTAATTTTTCAGCATCGTTTTGAGACAGGATGTTCCTAATTTTGTAATATTCTTGAAGGTGAAAAAAGGCTGTTCCTAGAGGTTTGTTTTTAAGTGGGCGTTAAGGACTATATCTGATCAAAAATAACTCTAGATTTCTGACAGTAGTCCTGGAGGCCATGGCAATCTATCTAAGTAATTATATCTTGGGATAATGATGTTGGATGTGTTTAAGACCTTTGTAACTTCAGTTTGTTTGAAGTTTAACATCAGAAATTATGGGTCATCCATGTTGATATCTCTAATGCACTTGCGAAGTTTAGCTAACTGACTGGTTTGTCTGGCTTGATTGATAGAACAATTGGGTGTCATCACGCAACAGTGAAAGTTAGATTAGTGTTTCTAGT
Organism: Sander vitreus; assembly: GCF_031162955.1. Taxonomy (NCBI): domain Eukaryota; kingdom Metazoa; phylum Chordata; class Actinopteri; order Perciformes; family Percidae; genus Sander; species Sander vitreus. Next base: position 21,759,561 of record NC_135860.1, on the reverse strand, counting down.
AATATTGTCTAGAGGAAGCATATACAAGGGAGAAAAAAAATTGGTCCAAGCACTGAGCCTTGAGGAACGCCATGGCTAACTTTAGCGTACTTGGAGGATTTATCGTTGATATTGACAAATTGAGATCAATCAAATAGGACTTAAACCAGCTTAGTGCGATTCCTTTAATGCCAACTAAATGTTCCAGTCTCTGTAAAGGATGGTATGGTCAATTGTGTCGAATGCAGCACTAAGATCTAATAAGACAAGTATGGAGACAAGTCCTTTGTCAGCAGCAATTAGAAGGTCGTTAGTAATTTTCACCAGTGCCGTCTCTGGGCTATGATGCTTTCTAAATCCTGACTGAAAGTCCTCAAATAGACTATTCCTATGTAAAAAGTCACATAACTGATTAGCGACTACTTTCTCAAGGATCTTGGAGATAAAGGGAAGGTTAGATATAGGTCTATAGTTGGCTAAGACCTCAGGATCGAGGGTGGGTTTTTTCAGAAGAGGTTTTATCACAGCTACTTTAAATGACTGCGGTACATAACCTGTTAATAAAGACATATTGATCATATCTAGTAATGAAGTGTTAACCACAGATAACGCTTCTTTAAGTAGCCTCGTTGGGATGGGGTCTAATAGACAGGTAGATGGCTTTGCTGAAGATACCTTTAGCATTAATTGTTGAAGGTCTATAGGAAAAAAGCAGTCTAAGTATATGTCAGGTCCTGTCGTTCTTTCAAGCACTCCTGCATTCAAAGGTGAACCGTTAGAAGTTAAGGGCAAAAGGTGATGAATTCCATCCCTAATTGTTATAATTTTATCATTAAAGAAACTCATGAAGTCGTCACTACTCAGAGCTAGGGGAATAGATGGCTCAGTAGAGCTGTGGCTGTCAGTCAGCCTGGCAACAGTGCTGAAAAGAAACCTTGGGTTGTTCTTATTTTCTTCTATCAATGATGAGTAATAGTCTGATCTGGCATTTCTGAGGGCCTTACTATAAGTTTTCATACTGTCTTGCCAAACTAAACGAGATTCTTCCAATTTGGAGGAACGCCATTTACTTTCAAGTTTTCGTGAGATTTGTTTTAATTTGCAAGTTTGGGAGTTATACCAAGGTGCTAGTTTCCTTTGCTTCATCATCTTCTTTTTGAGGGGAGCAACAGAGTCTGAAGTCATCCACAACAGGAAAGAACAGCACGGTACAAAAAACAGAATCCACGACAGCACAGAGACAGCATCCAACAGAAAACACAGCAACAGAATACAATGAACTGACAAGAGACAAAGACAGAACAGAGACTAAATACACCAGGTAACGAGGACTAACAAGGGACAGGTGACACTAGGCTGGGCAAACAGGTGAAACACATAAGACAATCACAAGGGCGGGAAAACTAAAGACAGGAAGTAAACTAGACAAGACAAGGGAAACAACAGATTTCAAAATGAAACAGGAAACAGAACATTACAGAAACTCACATGACACAGAGTTGTCCGAGAAACAACACATAACTTAATGGTAAAACTTAATTCAGGTATCGTTAAGGCACCAACACCATTTTATAAGTTTAATTGTTTTAGGACCGGTATCAGAAAAAAACCCTACGATGAAACCCTACTCTGGGTCCTCCACAGGGTGACTAGACACCAGTCCTAATGCGAATGAGGAAATCAGAGAATTGTTTCAGATGTTTCCCGACTCGCCCGTTTTGTTTTTGATGTCGTGATATAGGTCTTAAATTTAATTAATAATGGTCTTAAAAAGGTCTTCAAAAGTCTTGAATTTTACTTGGTAAAACCTGCAGAAACCCTGATTATTGTACATATTAAAGCCAAATCTCTGGAGCTATTCAATACACAAACACAGAAGAAATAACCAGCTGTGACTCTTCTTGTGATGAATAGGGCATACAGTACATCCATAAGCTCTGGGATCTCTTAACTTGCAAAAACACTTACATTGCAGTGCCTTTAGGTGGCTGAAACATGCAGCAGTGCTTCAGGAATTTTTATGTTTACATATTTCCGTATTTTAAAATACATGTAGGTAGATAAATCCAATATGAAAAGTATTAGGCATGCAGCAGACAGGCAATTTACTGAAAATACAAGTTAACATCAACAAAATAGTTATTTGACATGTGGGTGTTGTGTTAAGACCTGTACAATTGAAAGGACATACATCATATGTACAGCTGACTAAACTAACATCTTACATAGACATGTCTGTTTCCTACTACACCAGAGCAAACACATGCAGGCATTAGAAGCAGCAGCAGCAGCAGCTGAACATCATGCCAACAGTAATACAGTATGAACTGACCAGAGACTAAATGATGAGGTAATCAGTATCCAGTGTTGATTTCACTGAGCCTCCAGTCATCATGAAGATGGTGAAAAGTGTATATCTCCATGGCTAATGAAACCCTGGGGATGTCAGGGTTTAGGGTTCATAAAGTATTTATGGTATGTTCATTAAGTATTGATTAAGCCGTTAGAGAGCGTTTAGACACCCAGACAATCATTATGAAAGATTAGATCTTGGCTAGAGGAAGAGGAAGATGGAGGAAGGTAGAAATGCAGAGAGAGAAAGAGGTTGCGGTGAGGGATGAATGGAAATGAAGGAAACCAAAGATGATGTGAAGAGGGAAATGTAAGATATGGCAGAGGGAAAAGAGCAAGGAGGCCAAAGGGAAAGGAAAGGAAGAAGGAAAATTCTGCTCTTTAAATATTCATGAAGCATTCCGATAGCATTTTAAACAGCAAGGCTATTATAGGAGATTAGTATTAATCTGAGGAAGAGAAGGGGCAAATAGCAAATTGGGAAAAGAGGAAAGGAAACGAGGAGGAGGGGGAGCATGAGAAAAGAGGAAGTTAAGGATACAGAGGAGGTGGGCTGAAGGAGGGCAAATGAGAAGGAAGAGTAGATGGATTAAAAGAGGAAATAAGCAGGATTATGCGTAAAACAAGCTTGAAAGGTAGAGGAAGGAGTCAACACGTAATGAATAGAAAGTCTCATTTCCCTAATCATATACTGCTTTTTTTAGGAAGTGCTCTGCTAGTTGTTTCCAAAGCATTTCTCAGCCTATGTCTTTACTTAATTTTTTTCCTCATCTTTCCTTCCATTCATTTTCAATATCTCAATTCCTGTTCCGGGCTGTGGGAGGCTGTAATGTGGCAGGTCTGATGTGAAGTGTTGCTATTTGAGATGCAAGTGGGATTTTAAAGAAATGTGACATTCAAGTACCGTCTCACCTCATATCCATCCATCTAGCATACAGACCCAGCAGGTGTTTTTCACAGGTATTTAACCATTGCTTTGCCCTCTCATTACCCTCTAGCTCTTCAGCAGGTGTTGTTGCATTGCAGGGTAACCAGGAAGTAGCATGATAAGAGGTGCAGACCTGCTATAATGATGCTGCAATGAGGTTTAATAGAGCTGAAAACACAGGCTGACTGGCTGGCAGGCAGACTATATAGTCAGGGAGAGGCACAGTTGGTGTGAAGCTGTTTCCAGCTCATGACAGATGTTACAGAGAGCGAGAGCGAGAGAGAGAGAGAGGACAAGACAGAGAGACAAAGAGACAGAGGGAGAGGGGACAGAGAAAGGTGAGTCATTTGCAACATGCAGATTTAGGGATCACTGAGAAGTAACTTTGTGCAAATGGCAACTTTGAGCAAGGTCAAGCAGAGTTCATTCACATGTGAATGCTCCAAAGCACTTTATTTCATATCCCAAAAATAGCCTGGTCCTACCAGACTCTCGTACATTTCATTTGTACAGAGAGTCTGGCCACTGTCCATTGACAAGTGTTAACTTCCTTGAAGACGGGTACTCTGTTGAAGTTTAAAACTATTGGATCTGCCCAGAGCCACTCTGGTAGCCTGGCTCCGGCCTCCTACGTACTGTCTGGTAGGACCAGGCTAACAAGAGGGGAGACGACAACAACTATCGGCTTAGCATCGCTAGCGCTAGCCTTTGCCAACTCCTTCACCACTAACGGAGCGAGCTGGAAAATCAAACTGTTCCCAAACCCCGTGGGGAGGAGGGCCACAAAATCATGGCCACCAACAAAACTCAGCAAAGATTGTTCTTGCTCGGGCTTTAACTTCTGGATATTCAGCAGCCACAACGGGCCGCATCTTTCTCCGCCGCCATTAGGGAACTATAACTCAAACTAGCGCACGTCACAACCTCAACGTCATCGCTCTCAGCCACTCCCTCTGTTCGCTGATTGGACCGCAAAATATTTGGCTGGAGAAAACCCAAGAATATACCACAAACGGAATACTGAAGGGAAATGAAAATTGAGCGGAAGTACGTAGGAGGGCGGAGCCAGGCTAATCCCAGAAGTACAGTGGGGCAAAAAAAGTATTTAGTCAGCCACCAATTGTGCAAGTTCTCCCACTTAAAAAGATGAGAGAGGCCTGTAATTTTCATCATAGGTACACTTCAACTATGAGAGACAAAATGAGAAAAAAAAAATCCAGAAAATCACATTGTAGGATTTTTAACGAATTTATTTGCAAATTATGGTGGAAAATAAGTATTTGGTCAATAACAAAAGTTCATCTCAATACTTTGTTATATACCCTTTGTTGGCAATGACAGAGGTCAAACGTTTTCTGTAAGTCTTCACAAGGTTTTCACACACTGTTGCTGGTATTTTGGCCCATTCCTCTATGCAGATCTCCTCTAGAGCATTGGTGTTTTGGGGCTGTCGTTGGGCAACACAGACTTTCAACTTCCTCCAAAGATTTTCTATGGGGTTGAGATCTGGAGACTGGCTAGGCCACTCCAGGACCTTGAAATGCTTCTTACGAAGCCACTCCTTCGTTCCCCAGGCGGTGTGTTGTCATGCTGAAAGACCCAGCCATGTTTCATCTTCAATGCCCTTGCTGATGGAAGGAGGTTTTCACTCAAAATCTCACGATACATGGCCCCATTCATTCTTTCCTTTACACGGATCAGTCGTCCTGGTCCCTTTGCAGATAAACAGCCCCAAAGCATGATGTTTCCACCCCCATGCCTCACAGTAGGTATGGTGTTCTTTGGATGCAACTCAGCATTCTTTCCCCTCCAAACACAACGAGTTGAGTTTTTACCAAAAAGTTCTATTTTGGTTTCATCTGACCATATGACATTCTCTCAATCCTCTTCTGGATCATCCAAATGCTCTCTAGCAAACTCCAGACGGGCCTGGACATGTACTGGCTTAAGCAGGGGGGGCACGTCTGGCACTCGAGGCACTCGAGTCCCTGGTGGCGTAGTGTGTTACTGATGGTAGCCTTTGTTACTTTGGTCCCAGCTCTCTGCAGGTCATTCACTAGGTCCCCCGTGTGGTTCTGGGATTTTTGCCCACCGTTCTTGTGATCATTTTGACCCCACGGGGTGAGATCTTGCGTGGAACCCCGGATCGAGGGAGATTATTAGCAGTCTTGTATGTCTTCCATTTTCTTATAATTTCTCCCACAGTGGATTTCTTCACACCAAGCTGCTTACCTATTGCAGATTCAGTCTTCTCAGCCTGGTGCAGGTCTACAATTTTGTTTCTGGTGTCCTTTGACAGCTCTTTGGTCTTGGCCATAGTGGAGTTTGGAGTGTGACTGTTTTGAGGTTGTGGACAGGTGTCTTTTATACTGATAAGTTCAAACAGGTGCCATTAATACAGGTAACGAGTGGAGGACAGATGAGCCTCTTAAAGAAGAAGTTACAGGTCTGTGAGAGCCAGAAATCTTGCTTGTTTGTAGGTGACAAAATACTTATTTTCCCGAGGAATTTGCAAATAAATTCATTAAAAATCCTGCAATGTGATTTTCTGGATTTCTTTTCTCATTTTGTCTCTCATAGTTGAAGTGTACCTATGATGAAAATTACAGGCCTCTCTCATCTATTTAAGTGGGAGAACTTGCACAATTGGTGGCTGACTAAATACTTTTTTGCCCCACTGTACTTGTGCAAATAAATGGTTTCACAGCCAACTGTGTCTAAACATGGTGTAGTGAAGTGTAATGGAATTTCAATAATCCACCCCTGTTGATTTTGTACCCATCTCACTCTTGATTTTCCTGGATTGAGACAATATAAATGATACAAAGAAAAACTAAGGATTTCCAGGCGGGCACAGACATGCATAAAATCAGCAACTGTAGGACGAGTAGAGGAGAGGTTAAGGCATCCCTCCTGTTCGCTTGGAATCTGCATTCATTCCCCTTGTTACAGTAACTTCAAACTGTACGGAAAATGTGTTCAGAAACAAAACAGCTGACCCACTTTTTGCTAAGAATTGGGAAAACCACTGTGAGATTTTGTTTAAGACATATTGTCTTTGGATGAAATTAGCTTGCAACCACACTGACCACAGGGATAGGAAACATTCTGTTTTACCATTTAATCTTTTTTTGTGGCTTGCAAACAGAGAGAACAGGATTTTATCAGTGTTGCCTCCACAGACGGCGAGGGGGAATTCTGCTCTAGACTGAAAGTGAAAATCCTTTGTGTCTAGATGAGCAAGTTATTGTTAATTATGACAAAGTCCACAGCCATAGTAAGATTTTGAAGCACAGTGGAACCATAGCCTCAGGAATGCTCTGGAGGTAATTCGTTTGAATGACAAAAACTCAGAGACCTGGGCCCCATTTCAGAAAGCAGGTTTAGTGAAAACTCTGAGTTTGTTAACCCTGAGATGAGGGAAACTCTGGGTTTTCTGTTTCAGAAAGAGAGGTAACTTAACCTCAGAGGCAAAAGTGAACCTACTCTGAGTTGATTGAACCAACTCAAATCAGCTGTTCTGGAACCGAAAACTCAGTTTCCATCTCAGGTTAAATCAACTCAGAGATCAGAGTTAGACCCAGAGTTTGTTAAACCTCCTTCCTGAAATGGGGCCCTGTAACGTTAATCAGTGTGACATGGCAATGAATGTGTTTTAGTTTCTCCAGTGATTTATCCACTACATTCCTGCAACTTGGATGTGCTATGTTACCTTTATGAGCTTTAGCCTTATTAGCCTTAGGCACTGCTGAATCTTCTCTTGGGTATTCACATTTTTTAGAGCGTTCAAGTTCTGATTTTTATTATAGAGGTTTCCCACGGCAACTGACTAAAAAAATTTCCTGTTTGTCAACCCGGGTCTTATTAAGCCATTATTTCTTATTGCAGAGCACAATTCCACTGAATCTAACCACTGTGCTGCAGTTTGTCACTGGGTATAAACACGGTCCCATGAGGCAATTGTTCGATCCTTTACACCAACCAGAATATATCTTGATTTCATAAACAAAAAGCTCACCGTGTAGACAGATATGTCTGTATGTTCTGATGATAAAGAGAAGGTCACGCACACAATGCTTTTAACCATTTTATAAGTTTGCAAAGTAAAACACTAACTCTATCCCTGTCTGAAACAATAGTTTGCAATTTTTCATCAGTACAGTATGTAGACATTGGTGATATTATGTATGAGCGTTTAAAGACTTGAATAATTGCCCCTTTTGATTTTGCTTAGGCCTTGTGAGAAGTAAGTAACGGATAGGTTCACAATTGTTTAAGTCTGTTTACTTAGGTGCCCATATGAACATTGAAACAGTGTTGCCTTGCTTGCTGTAATCATTCCTTCTGTTCATACTTGACATGAAGAGAACCCTTCCTAATGGGCTTCCAAGATAAGTTATGGTGGACAAAATTCAGTTGTCGTTCTGCACAAAAATGAATCCAAAGGTTTACCTGAAGCTAATGTGAGGCAGTAGGAAGGAATCTTTGAACTGCCAGTTTGAACAGGAGGAAAGATTACACCTAGCAACACGTGTTTCATTAGCCGTGTTTCCATTCACAAAAATACGATAAAACTTCCTCAATTGCTCAAAAATGTTTTGCGTTCGCTTAAGGTGTTTTTTTTGCCATTGTCGATAAAGAGTTAATGCAATAAATAGCATATGGAGACACCTGTCTCTGCTGTCGGTGTCGCTGTGCTGGCGGCTAAAATATGGCTGGTAGTAGCAAACACAGGTACTGAAACAAATTCCTAAAGACCGCTCTTTATTTTTCTCATGTAGAGGTTATATGGCCAAGACTTCTTTTGTTTCCGGTTTTACTTCTTCTTCTCTGTTTACTGGCCAATTACAGCCATACATAGCCTATACTGCCAATTTCTTACAAAACCACACTGAAGCCTTATTTATTCATTCTAAACCAGTTAAAGGTGCTCTAAGCGATGTTGGGTGACGTTACTTCTTGTTGACGTTCAAAGTATTTTCAAACAAAACAAAGACTAGCTCGCTCCTCCCTCCTCCTCATCCCGTTCACTCCCTTCTGTTCTTCAGCGCACTAACCCCCCCCCCAATCCTTCTTGTCCGTTATTGGCTGAACACTGGAACACGGTTTGTATATGTTTGCATGGTCCTGAGGCCTGTACTACGAATCAAGATCAACATGCCCTGGATTTCTTTCAGCTACCCGGATAAGCTGTGTCACAACGGTGGTTAACAACTAGTTCAGTCAACTCAGGGTTTCCCAATCCAGCGGCGCGCGCGTTCACATAAAAGAGGCGGTGTTTGCGCACCACGACCAATCGCAAACATCTACCAGAGCCGCATATTTTAAACAAGAAGAGCAAACTATAATTCTACATAAATATGAAGAACACAAACACATTTTACAGGCAAAATGCAGGAAGGAAAGCTGGCAAAAAAAGCTGACGCTGTTTTACGTAAATCACGCTTATCCTATCAATATCACTTCCAATGGTGTAGTCTACGTGATAGTAAGCTCCAGTATTTCTATATAGGCTACCCACTTAAAAATGCCCAATGACACGTAACAATATAGGCTACTTTCCATTATATTTTTGATAAATTTTGTATTGTCATCCGTGCTATTTTCTTAACATCTATAGGCTGAATAAAGGTATTTTTACCGTAAATTGGTGCATTAAAGTGTATCGGAATGCAGGAAATGAAGTCGTTAATGCTTAAAACTTTCCTGGGGGAGGACACCCAGGCCTCCCCACTAAGATATGCCCACTTTCTCCCCCAAAGGCAGATTCTGGCCAATATCTGCCCCCCCCCCCCTCTCTCGCTCTCTCTCGCTCTCTCTCTCTCTCTCTCTCTCTCGCTCTCTCGCTCTCTCTCTCTCTCTGCGCCGAGCTCCACCTGATCTTCTAAGAACGGTGACGCCGTTATCAATCGATTATTGATTGGTCAGTAGGCGGTGCTTTAACACCGGTTGATCTCTAATCTCCAACTTAACCTGCTCCTGACCAGGTTAGGTGTTCAGCATGAGTTACCACGGTGATTGAACCCGATCACAACTAATCCACCTTTGTGGTACAGAAAACCCTGGGTTAAACCTGAAGTTAGCTCGTTAACGCCAAATCTTGCTTCGTAGTACAGTCCTCAGGTTGGACCACTTTGTTTTTGTTGGCGTGTGTGGACCCTAGGCCAGTGGTTCCCAACCTTTTTTCCTTGGCGCCCCCCCCCATACTTATATCTAAGAAAAGCTGAGCCCCCCCTCCGAAACCGAAGTTGAGGTAACTCTCGAGATACAGCCTTACTTTCTTTTTTGATACAGAGGAGTTATCAGCACTTTTACATTTCTCCGCCATGTTTTATTCATAAAATAGTGATGCTGTGGCGGCAGCTAGCAGCTAGGTCAGCTAACAGCTGACCTGATGACAGCAAGGGCCACAGGTTAAGAGGTCCCGGAGGTTTGGCCTACTAAGTAACCTGCCTACAATTTTAAGTGAGAACAAAAATACATAGTTTTTATACAGACTTTTGTATACATTATATATTCAAGTGTATTATCATAATTTGTTTAACATGTGCAAATATATTTTTTTTTACCTCAAGCTCAAACCAGATAAAGACTTGCTGCCCCTGAATGGTCCCCGGACCCCAGGTTGGGAACCACTGCCCTAGGCTTTCTACAGAGACCGCGTTTTTTTAGGGGACAGGCAGCTCGCGGATAGTGAGGAGATGTTTGCTGTATGTGACAAAACATGTTGTAGCCTAAAAAACGCGTGACATCGCTTAGAGTACCTTTAATGGAAATGTACCTAAATTGCATTTCTTTTTTTGCAAAATTTTAAAGGTTTGCTTAAAATTCACTTGACAATTGAATGGAAACCCGACTAATGTTCTTATGTGCACCTATTTGTTGTTTTAAGACAGACTTGAACAATTATGAAACTGCCCTTTGATAAAAACAACATTTAAATATGTTCTATGTTAAAGCAGTGATGTAATAGGAGAGTCCGACCGATAAAGGATTTTTAAGGCTGATATCAATACAAATATTTGGTGATTTAAAAATCCGATATTCTGATATATCGGCCGATATGTATTTAAAAAAAAAAAAATCCAGAAATGCGTAACAAAACATAAACAGATTTCCCTAACATTAGTTATTTGTAGTTATTTATGAGTTCTCACTAAAATTATATGATAATGCAGTTTAAAAATAAACTTATTTGTTTTATTGTCACAACAGAACAGAGGAACATTAAAATATATTAAAGTTCTGATAAATAAAATGTATAAAAATCCAAACTTAAGATATGAAACTTAAAGGGTTAAACACAAGTGTTGCCAACAGGGACGTTGTAGAGCGCCCTCTGGTGGACAAACTATGCAACGCCAACACTCATAACATGGTTGAAGGGTGTTTCGTCCGTTTTTATTTTATTTTTTAAATATTCATTTATCGGCCATTATAAATGCCGATACCAATAGTTTGGAAAATGCCTAATATCGGCTCGCCGATATATCGGTCGGGCTCTATGTAAGAGTTTACCCAGGTATGTGGCAAGTAGAAGGCCTTGATGATCTCAGTGACCTAACTCTTTAATGAAGATCATTGGCTCTACACGACTGTATGCCTTTGATGCCACTGCTTGCATAAATGCACGCACACACAGGCATGCTCACAAATGTAAAAGATTACATTGAAAGCCAGTTGCCCCCGCGTGGGAAGACAACTGTGCCACTCTGTGTATTGGACACTCTTCCAAGGGAAAACTCCTGCTGACAAAGAGAGAGAGATTCAGACTCAGAAAGAAAGGTAAAATATTTCAGACTTCTTCACTGTTCTGCTTATTCTGAGTCACCGATTACATAGAAGCAAATAATTATACTCAAAATGAGCCACATTGGGCAATTTTCTTTTTTGTCACAAGGTATTCACCCAACAACACACACGCAGACATATGTCCAACATACATTGTTTGCCATAGCACTAAAATAAGACTCTTACCATTTAATTTGATGTATACAGCATAGCACACACTATACACACTACTACTTTTAGTATTTGTTTTATTTTCCATGACAACAGTGGAATCAAATGTACGAGTGTCCCATTCCAGCACTGCACAGGATTCAATGTCAGTGTGTTACTTGTGTTTCTGCTTCCTGGGTTTGTGCACAGGTGACATGAGATAAAGTATGTGAGACCCTACCGTTTTAATAATAAGAGCTACTATCTGATATAATGTATCAGAGACTTTCTAGGCACTTCTGGGCACTGATCTTAATAAAAATGTGTTGTGAATTACAAATTTGAGTGTTTGCAAAGTTATTACCAAGGCCATAATTAATACATAGCATAATTATGGCATGGAGGGGAGATAAAGCCGACGCAGCCATAAACTCCCATGAATCAAAGAAACATCACAGAGGCATTATATTTTTATGAAATCATGTAGTTAGGATTCATAGAACATGTGTGTATCACACCCCCTTTTCTCTCTCTATCACTCTTCCTTCCTGGCTGTCTCAATTAGGCATGGGCCGGTATGAGATTCTGACGGTATGATAACCTTCAGCAAAAATATCAGGGCTTCACAGTATTACGGTATTTCAATTACAGGTATAAATATTATTTTTGAAATGTCTGGGTAAAAAACAACAACTTTTTTCCACTGAACACAATGTATTTTATTTTGAAACACATTGCACACTGGCAGGGAGAGGGATTTCTAAACTGCACTTTCTGTCCTTGAAGACTCAGAAAAAACAGCTCATACCTTAGGAACGGTATGACAGAAAATGTTAGTGGTTTTGAAACCGTAACTTTTTCAAACCGTGGTATACCTTGAAACCAGTAACCAGCCCATGTCTAGTCTCAATAGCAAAATGGAGCACCCTCTATCAAACCCTCTCGTGCATCCATCCCTCTTTAATTTGCCAGCACTCTAGTTACACGCACACATGCACACATGTACACACAGGCTTTGGTCTCCTGCAGAGGATCAATTCAATAGGGTGCTGCTAAACGGAGCGGCAGAGAGGCACATTACAAGGAAGTTCTCTCATTTCCTTGAATTTTTTTAATGCAACTCAGTTAACATCTATGAATCCTGAGGGGGTTTCCTTATTGCTTCAGGGGTTCTGAGTGAAGCTGGTGCGCTGCCTTTTCAATGAAATGTTTATTCCTCTTTTGAGAAGAGTTTGCCACTTGAGTTAAATTCACAGATATTTTGCTGTAGGATATTCAGTCATACATATGGAAATAAAGAACTTGAACCTCTAATGCATTTACTGCTGCAAAACCAGCCTTTAGTGGAGGGTTATAGCGAACTCTTTTATTTCTTTTACTCAGTTTGAGCATTTTACACACTACAATGCAAAAGGAAAATAATTGTTTGCTTAGCATAAGGACAGGTAAGGATGAATCCAACATCTGTACTGTTCACAGTCCATTTATATGCATGAACTGCTGATCTTTTAGAGAATAGTTTTGTGAAGTTTGATTATCAAGAATAAATAGCATACAAGCGCATATTGTGAAACATAATAGTGATTATTTTCAAGGTTTCAGAGAGTCTTTAAGATTAGACTGAAATAAGCAAATTCTCTTTTCTGTCTGACTTTGAAACCTTTGCCTATGCAAGACAAATGAAGTGATTATGACTCTTTTCATCTTATGCGACTGTGTTTCCCAACAGCAACAAGAGCAGGACCCCACCAACCTTTACATCTCAAACCTGCCACTGTCCATGGATGAGCAGGAGCTGGAGAACATGCTGAAGCCTTTTGGTCATGTCATTTCCACGCGGATACTGAGGGACGCCAATGGCCTGAGCAGAGGAGTCGGCTTTGCTAGGTATGCACGGAGAGAGAGAAAGCACACAAACTGTCACTTAGGCTTATGGCTCTCCAAAAATCTTGTATTTACCAAAATGTTGGTATTGCTTCAGGAACTTAACTACATTTCCCACTGTTTTTTTTTTTAACATGCCAATTGTCAAACACAACCAACAGTATTTAAATGTAGGCTTTTGCTGGACAAACTATGATTACTTATCAGGCACAACAAAATACAGATTCATAGTTATCACACATTTTTTTTCAGATTCATGAGGCAACATAACCCTGAGTTGACTTTCTGCCTTTTACAACCAAAGGACTTTTAGCTGTAATGATACAACTGCACATTCCTGTACCCTTGGTCCCTTCACCCTCCTCTATTTGTGTGTGTGTGTGTGTGTGTGTGTGTGTGTGTGTGTGGTCTTCTCAGTTACACCGTGGAGTGTGCCAGTGATTAGAATGCAGTCAGGGCTCCATTCAGGGTCACTGGCTATGTGTAGAAAACCCAAGACACACACAGAGACATGCATGCTCACATACCACACACACACTGTCTCCCTCTCTCTCTCGTCACAATTTTTCTCTCCCACACACACATACATACACACTGGCTTTTGCTTGCCAAGCAGGCAATTAGTCATTGAGCTGTGATTGGGTGAGCAGAGCTGAATGGTGGCAGACAAAGAGGACATGACACACAACAGATCAGACTGAATGGAGCTTTTAAACCCGGACAAAGGAGAGGAAACCACATAGAAAACACACAGAGACACAGACGCACACAGGCACACACAGGCCTACCTCAGGCATTTTGCTCAGGCTAACATTGGCAAACAAGCACAATATGCAGGCATTTCATTTACTTACTGTATTACAGGATACATTTGCATGCACACATATCCACATACAGTACATTCACACTTTTTTGGGGGGCATTTTTAGACCTTTATTGACAGGACAGCTGAAGAATTGAAAGGGGAAAGAGAGGGGGGAATGACATGCAGCAAAGTTGAACCCGGGCCCACTGCGTCGAGTAGTAATCCTTTATATATGGGTGCCTGCTCTACTAACTGAGCTATCCAAGCGCCCAGTACATTCACACTTTTAAAAACCACATTACCTTTTGTGCCTATTGAATAGTAACATAAGGAGCTTACTGTCGTCAAGTAGAACCTCTGTCTTTTCTTCTCTCTGTCAGGATGGAGTCGACAGAGAAGTGCGATGTGGTGATTCAGAATTTCAACGGGAAATTCTTGAAAACCCCTCCAGGCATGACAGGTAGGTGTCGATCACCAAGACAATTGTGTTGTATTGACAAAGCTTGTGTTTTTCTATAGCGAGAGCATGGCATTTCTCTATACGTAGGTCCGGGTGCTCATATAGATGCAGCACTATGTGGCATCTTACACTCAATCTTCGTGTTCTTTTCCTCCTTCAACGTGTTCTTTTAACTCAGTTTTCCACCAACCTTTAAAAGCACCTCCCATAAGTTCAGAGGTTTGTATGTTTGTTGATACAAATGTAAAGGAAGTCATCTTTTAGTGTCTTATTGATGAGTACACAGCAGTCTTGTCATGTTTCACCTGTGCACGTCATGTTGTTGTTATGGGCACATCATGATAAGGTGGACAACTCTCATAAATGGGGCTGGTTATTGTTTATTATTTATGTAAATCTTTAATGCCAGTACAAATACAGCACCTGAGTTTTAGTACCGACTTACTATATTAATAAAAATTATAAAAAATTATACCTATCTTCAGTAACTTAGTTTGAGGAATATAAACATTTTTCTTTCATTTGATTAAATACACCCATAACCGTTGCAGCTACAGTATCACCATACTCAATGAATTAATCACATGTTTTATCACTTATAGTCATCTTTTCAAAGAAACGATTCGCACATCTTTTGGAAAATATCACAGACTTGAAAAAAGGAAAATCCCGCACTCTGCTCTTGCTACAGCATCACCATTTATTGAAGAAACTAACGTTGCTGCCCCTTTGGACCTCCATCAAGAGTATATCCAACAGTTCTAATCAGTTACAGTCATGTACAGTCTGTATACAAGCAGTGTCAGTGTGACTGATAATATATCAGCATCATCTCTGCTGCTCTCTTTCTCCCTCTGTCCCACTCCTTCGACCACCTTGAGTTGAAGATCTAAGTGATTAATTGAATATTGACTGTGAGGCACACAGATTGAGATGCACAAGGGGAAGGGGGGGGGGGAGGATGGGGTGTAGGCAGAGAGAGAAAGAGACGAGGAAAGAATGGGAGAAGAGGAGGAGGAGATGTAATGAGAATGAGATTGGGGATGTCATTGTGCTTGGGAAAAAAAATGAGGAAGGGTGTGTGGGAGTGAGAGAGAGAATGACATGAACAGAGAGAGAGAGAGAGAGAGAGAGAGAGAGAGAGAGAGAGAGAGAGAGAGAGAGAGAGCCAAGTGGGGTGACTAAACATGAGTGAGATAACAGAGCAAGGACAAGGTGGGAGAAAATAGAAAGCTGAGGTGGGGAGAAGCAAACTGAAAGTGACACAAAATGGGAGAGAAGAGGTGGAGATATAGAATGATCAAATATAGATAGAAAGAGGGAAGCTGAGCCACACTGAAGAAAATGGAAATCAACGACAGACAGAGAGAGTTGTGCCCCGTGCCCTGGCAGTATGATTTGTGAGGTACAGCATGGTGGGCGGCTCCGTTTCTCACCCAGACACACACACACACACACACACACACACACACACACACACACACACACACACACACACACACACACACACACACACACACACACTCTAGAGCCTTCATTAAAGGTTAAGAGATTCTCAAAAGATCTTGTTTATTCATGCTTATTTGAATTTTGGTAATATTTTAATTGATACTCATGCAGCCCAATAATACATTTAGTTTCACCTTACATTCTTGAATGAGTAAATCATAAAAACAGCAACTTCATATGACATATATAAGTGAATACTTAGTAATTAGATGCTGGATTCAGGAAATGAAAAAAGGGAAATCTGCCTCTCTATATTACTCTAACCCAATTGCATTTCCCCATTATGTCTTTTTCTCTGTTTGTTATTTCTTTTTCTCCTCTCCTCCAAGTTATCCTCTCTCACACTCTATCACCTCTGACCCATATCTGATCTCTTTTTCCTCTTTCTTTACCGTTTTCTAATCATTCTGTCTCTCTTTCTCTCCCACTATCTTATACAGTATAGTGTTTACAGTATAACTACTAGTGTAGTTTTGATAGTTCTCTTTTTACTATCCTCCCCTCATAGTGAGACAGATGGAGGACAAGAATGAAAAATTATCATTCAGTCTTTTCAATAATAATCAGAAGGCTTTAAAAAATGTGTGCATCATTAAATGTGTCTGGTATGATCATGAGGCATTAAGCCCCCATTTGTTGCAGAAGTGGTTCAGTACTTTCATAAATAGAAAATTAATGTTATTTGATGTTCCTGATAATGCTGGAAAATAATTGAACGGTGCTGTACTGAGAAAAAGATTTTGTAATTATTTGGCAGCACTGCACTGTCAAAACCGAGTCAGCTTACATGTGATATTTGCAGCGACTTATTCTATACTGAAAACATTGCTATGGGTGTTAAAATGTGATACTTTTGAAGCACTGACCAATTCACGTCAATGCTGTCAAGTTCTAAAAGTTGAAAGGACGTGCTTTTTTTTTTTAACATCATTCTGTGAACAACATTCTTAGATAAATATGTTAGTGCATCAGTACCTTTTATTTCTACTTGTCTCACAGCCAATTCTTTTTGGGTTGCTTTATGACAAGAAAAATGGAGTAAATGTAGTGAGCTTCCTCTCCCCCGGTGATGGTGTCAGGGAATGTTTTTTTGAGTGGTTGTTAATGTCAGCTCGTACTTCACAGGGGCAGCCACACAGGGTGGAGATCAACTTAGTTAACCTTTAAACTTAAAGTGCAAAAACCTTCTAAATCTCTGAACTCTGTCTCATCTTACGGTCCTTACTGTTTTGTTTATTGCAGTAGACATTATTAATGCTATAAAAAGGCTAATAGCAGTATGCATAAACATTTTTCTAATACATATTTCTTGATTTGGATGGCAAATAGTTGGCGTCCCCTCATGTTTTGAACTAGTAACCCTCTAGAGTCCATATTGTTTTGTCCCCGGGCTTTTTTTATCACATTTGGGGATTGGATCCCATTTTCCAAATGATTTCCCATGTTGCTTGCAAATGGATTGGATTTTAAATGAGAATTTTCCCATTTGAGGGATTGTCCCACTCATATGATATTCTCCCTCTTCCTAAGTGAAAACTGAGCTAAGGCCTTTTACTGACCTACAGATTGATGCCTTGCGTAGAAGCACCAAACCTAAGGTCTTTAGTACCTTCACTTAATCAGGTGCATCTAAAGGTGCCTGTATGTTTAATCCTCCCCCACATTTTTCTTTCCCCCCTATTTCTTTTCCTGTGTCCCTCTCACCAAAACACAGATGGATATGTTTGTTTGCTCTGCTGGAGTTTTAGCAGTTTCTATGTTGCCTTGCAATATCCCACAGCTCCAATGAGTGGTAACAGTATGTGATCCACTCCTCACAGTACAATCCACCCACACTGCTACCTATGTACGCATACACAAGCCGCCACAGATCGAAAGCTCCATTTCAAATCAGTAAAGCACTACTTCTGTTCTTACCCTGTAGCATTAACATGTACACACACACACACACACACACACACACACACACACACACACACATTCAGACAGGCAAACAACCAACCTCTGTCATTTATTGATATCTCTTGCAGTCTTCACGTCTTTTATTTTCTATTTGCGTCGCTTGTCTATGCAGCTGCAGGATGTCACCCTATTTTTCTTTCCCCAAATAAAGCAAAGAAAACACAAAAACTGGAGTGAAACTCTTCACTTTCTGATCCATAAAGCTGTGGAACTTTGATGGATAAATTAAATTGGTAAATGAACTGCTGCAAGCTTTGCTTAATGCATACCACTAAATCTTGTAAACAGTTCCCAATTTTGAACAAATACTTACATGTAGTATTTTTTATCTGTTCACTTCAGTTACTTGACCTTTTCAAGTTTACAGCTTTTGGCAACAACTTATGTTGTTTGGTAGTATTGACTACACACACGCAGAGTGACACACAACTACAGTACACACACCACATAGTAGCTTGATGTGTGGGTTGTTGTTTTTTTTGTCTTGAGTATTTTATTTCACACATTCATCATAGGGATGAACCTCATAGTCACATTTTACAGCAAAACCAAGAAATTCAGATTCACTTTGAAATAAAATTCAAATTAGACTATTTTATGTTAATGTGTGATATTTTGAAAGATTAATAGTGCTACAGACTTTTTTACAGTTTATACAATATATTATCATGTTTACACGTAAACACATGGACCAAATACCAAGGACAACCTCCTCCCAAGTCATGGAAGCCAATGACAAATTATTGGAACACAAACAGGCTGTGTAAACTAAAATCTGCATTTTATTTATTTCCAAATATCATTAACTACTTACATCCATAACTAGATGATGACAAGATCATATATGGAGGTAGTCATCACAGAAAAACGTAACGCCTGTTATCTTTTCATTTCTGAATATGTGAGACAACAAAATATGGTGTATGCGATACGTTGGCTCACAACTTGTTCTGTATAAAGCTCCTGTAAATAAAGATACAAAAATAGAATAACATCTTTATGAATAATATATCAGGTTTGTAATCCAATGTGACTACAGTATAAACTTAATAGAACAAAAATAAAGACAGTGTTTCTCACCTCAGTGTGCCTGCTCACTGTGTGTATCCACTCTGACTCTTTCTGTTATGGTGAAGTTCCATTAAGCAGCTCGTTCTGCCTCCAATCATTTTCTATGAGGCGTGCAATTGTCTGCACGTTGCAGTAGTTTGGAAAACAAATGATGTTGAGATTTCCCACACAACCCCTTACCTGTCGGGACACTGACAAGAAAAACACAGTCCTGAGTAAGAAGGGGAATATTGTGCTTGGGGCTCAGTGTTTCCTCTAGAATTTCTTTCAGCGCGCGGGGAGGGGGGGGACGTCAAAAAGTACGGGCTTATCTGCTAATGTTAGCTACCGACCGTTACCTTGAAACCATTCAGCAAACGGTACCGTAGGGTGATTTAACATCACCGCTCATTTTGCATACAGTTTAACAACCAAACAAAACGCTGAGTGAACATTACTAGCTAAGTTTTTCATGTTGTTTTGGAGCGGTATGCACCCCCACTAACCTGGAAAACGGTTTAATAACGTAACGTTAATACAGCGTGTCGGAGGAATACAGCGTCTCCTGCAGCGGGGAGTCAAAGGCAGAGGGACCGCAGCATTTGCTAACGTTAGCTTCTGGGATCTGATAAACAGTAAATTAATCAAATTCAGTGTCCTCAATGCTATTTTCCAGCTGTAGCTGTCATATTTCACGGGACCCGCGTGAGTGTAGATTTTATGTAGCTGATTTCATCGCTGTTTGTCACTTTGCCTAAGATTGAGTGACAAGTAGTACTCGCCCTGTTGTTTATTTGGTTGCCATGACTTCGCGAGTGATGACGTCCTGTCACTGTTCCAGTTGCTCACCCTAAGGGGAGAGAGAGCGGATGACAGTTTGCTTGAGTTCAGCAGTGCAGACGGCTCTGCAAAGTCGTGTAATTACGACTTTATGACTTTTCATAAACAGCTGAAGGAGCGGCGGTGCGCGGTGTACATAGCGGAAACCCTGTTGTGCATCTGCCCTATTTATGATACCGTGGTGGCAGAAATTTTACCGTGGCGGGCCACCGCGGTAATATCAACATAGAGGAAACACTGGGGCTACAAAGAACGATTTATGTGTGACTGTACCAATCATTTTTGCTCATTGGATTTAAATTGAATTGAATTTCTTCAACTCCATGTCTTGTTTACTAAGAATGCACATATCTGAACTCTTTTTGATAGCCATATATTTGGTTAAAACTATGTTAATTAACTTGGAATGCCCATAAGTGACCCATTTTAAGGGGTATACACAGCTGTACCCAAATTCATCATTTTGTGTTGCAGAGCAGCAAGAGTGAGAGCAGCAGGGGTCAAACTGACAATTAAAAATGTCCTTCCTTTTAAAGCCCTCTTGTGAAATGCAACAGATTGTAGTAATGTAACTGTGAAAGCACGCTGAATAATTAATTTGGTGCACCAGTTTGAGTAGACAGGTAATCTTGTCTGGATGCTTTGCGGTTGTTGTCGCTTCCTGATTGTGTGGCAACTAAGTTTCCCTCTTAGGAATAAATAACATTTGTTATTGTCATTATCATCCTCAGTATTTATGGCTTGTCACTGTGCCTGTGAATGAATATAAGTGAATGATTTCCTCCCTCAGAGAAATGCATGCTATCACAATTCTGCCGTCACAGGCATCACCTAAAGCTAATACAGCACTGACGTTATACACTTGTCTGTTTTTACCTTACAGCTGCAACATGAGGCGAATAAAAGGATTTTAGATATTTTTTTAGCTCTGTATGATATTGCTACTGTCGTACTACACACTAGAGTATTGGTAGAGACTGTCAGTGAAAGTCGTTTTGCATCATTTTACATCCCTCACAATACAGATGATTTTTTTAGACATTTACCAAAAATAATGGCTCTGTTGAACAGCTCTTGGTTTAATAAAATCACTTAATAGACTAAATGCCTTCATTGGTTGTCTGATTTGTGCAGTGTATCCTTTTGCACATTAGCCAATACTGATTCATTAATAGCCAGTGGAAATCCTTTCACGGTTTGTGCCAAATTAAAATTCTGGCTTGTAAAACTAATTCAGTATTAAGGACAAACGCAGGCATGACAGATCTTCCTCTGAAGATGGTCATCAACAATAGCTAAAAAAAGTACTATTCCAACAAGACATTTAGTCATATTGACTCTATTAACCCTTCATTCAAACAGGAGCACATGCACACACAGTCATAAACTGACACATACTGTACATGCATACAGTATACACTGCACATGCAGGATCCCGTTAATCCTACATTTCAAGTTATTCTTTTATTTCAATTAATTTGCTGTCTTAAGCTACAGCTCGAACACTTAATCTTCTTTGCATTTGTTATTTTGGCAGTATTGTGAGATGCCATGACAGTATAATCTGACATGTCAGATTTAAGTAATAATAGGATTAGTCCAGGAAGTCCAGGTATCCGAGGACGTGGCAGCATTGTGCATTCATTGAAATTATCTATAGAAACAAGAAACACAACTTTCTCTATATATGGGCCTGTCCAAATATCCTGCCCAACTGGCCTGCAGCAGTCTCTGAAAAACACTAAATCCAAGCTCCAGATGCACTAAGGCACTGAAAATATTATAGTGTGTGTGTGTGTGTGTGTGTGTGTGTGTGTGTGCGTGTGTGTAAACACTGGCCCACTGTGGAGCCATTTCATCAGCTCTAATACAAAAACAGCTTGCAGCAACATTGCATTGTTGTGTATGTGAATTTGTATGTCTATGTATGTGGATGGATGCTACTATTTTTTTAATTTAACCTTTTTAGACCGTCAATCTCATTGAGACACAGGGTGTCTAAAGAGAGACCTGGTCAGGACACAACAGCAATATGACACAAAGATATAGACAGGACGTTCATACAAAGACAAAAGTGGTAGTTTGAAAACTATATACGAGAGCAAATCCCCATAACCATCTCTCCAGATTTCTTAAATGTAGTTTAAAATCCTCTAGAGGAATCATGCTGGACAGCTTCAGTTCCTGTTGAAGCGTGTTTCAGGTTGAGGGGGCAGAGTAGGAGAAGGCCTTTTTACCAAATTCCATACAGACTGAGGGGATGGAGAGAGTGACGAAGCCCTGGGAACAATGTTTACATGACATGTAAATGGATAAATAAGGGGATAGTAGGCCAGACAGTGGCCTCATTCCAACTCCTGCTTTTAACAAACAGTTCAAGTTATTCCACGGAAATGTCCTTCTGTTATCATGTTGCATGCATTACTCACTAGATGGTAATATGAGGGAAACCAAGGAAGTAGGTGAAGGAAAAGTACACTTTTAAATTTAGCCCGTCATCCTTTAGCAGGCATCTGTCACATCATGGGAAGAGACATTTCTGCATTACTTTTATTTTCCTCACACCAGTAAAACAAAACAGCAACACAACACAGATGCTACCTTTAAATCTGTATCAAGGGTGTGTGTGTGTGTGTGTGGGCGCCTGGGTAGCTCATCTGGTAGAGTGCTCGCCCTTATATAGAGGTTCACTCCTCGACGCAGCGTTCGCGAGTTTGACTCTGACCTGTGGCCCTTTACTGCAAAGTTCCCCCTCTCTCCCCCTTCATGTCATCAGCTTCCTATGCAATAAAGGCCTAAAATGCCCAAAACAATTATCTTAAAAAAACAAAAGTGTGTGTGTGTGTGTGTGTGTCTGTCCTCATGTCTCATGTTTTGCCATACGTATAAAGTAGCAATCATTTATCAGGCAAATACACACACATCTATGAACTTCTAACTTGAGGGCATACATATATTCTTTCCTTTTCCTATAAAACTGACACTTAAATCCTGCTCACGTCATTGTAAATGACAAATGTATCTTTCAGCAGATTCTGAACCTATAGTCTAAATTGAAAATTAGAATTCACAACTATTTTATATAATAGTCCTCTTTTCATCTCTTTTATCGGCTATTATTACCATATATTGATAAACCTAAGCCCAAATCATGAATGCTTTTACATTTGCATGACACAGACTACGTATCATATAGGTTTTGCCAAAGTTTCACAAATGAACACTAATATCCACCACAGGAACTCCCAGGAACTATTTCAGAAACTGAAACCTTACCTGAGCTTCGACCAGAGGAAAAGAGTCTAAATTTAGTTTCTCTGACCTTAGTTCCTGGTGCCAAAACGTCTAAGCTCTGGAGATAAAACTTTCAGATGGCCGAGGAAGTATTGACTGCAAAAAACTGCACAAAAACAACTGAAAAAATAGTTTCAGCGCACTTGGGGTTATTATTGTCGCTACATTGGAAACTTTGGAGTTTTCACCCTCCTTTTTTCGATTCTGCATTTCTCTTTTGCATCCTTTTATTACATCTGTGTAAACATTAGTGTTGTGCAACAAAGAACAACAATATTAGTTTGTCTGTAAAATTTTTTGTCTCAAACAGCGCTATGGTTTTTAATGCGTTATTGGACAAATTTGCCAAATCTTCATGATTCTTTTGACGCAGTAGAAACACAAGCAGGAATGCGTGTAAGGGACTATTAGTAAATAAATGGTGTTCCTGTAGCTGCTCAGTTCCTGCAACTATATGTCTGAAAAGGGCTGTTATTTTAAAGCACATCTAAAGCTGAAACGGGGCTTTTGAAGAATGAAGGCCCACAGTAAGTAAGTTGATAATGCAGAGAAATAGACAGTATCAACATTTGTTTTTATAGCTTTGGTGCTATCTCCTTTATTAAGTTCCCTCTGCTAAAATGACCTATGTTTGTTTCCCCACACTGTATCTTCTTGGTTGATTTAAAAACAACCAGCACCTCTTAAATCAATCTTGGCCATTCTTGTGTTTGTTTCTGGGCCAAGCTCTTGTTTTTCACGAGGAAACTACAGTACTAGAACAAATTCACACACACATCACACATACACCTACACACATGACTGTTTACCAAATGTAAATGAATGCATGGAGCAAAGTGGGTAAAAGAGAGAGAAGGGGAGTGATTGAGAGAGGTGAATAGCAAAGGCGAGGGATGATAACAGAGGCTCAGCCGTGAGGCCTGTTATTCAGATAGAAATCAACTTAAAACAGTATAATGACAAAGTATTCCTAAATGCAGTATAATCTCACAGCTCTGTGTTTCTCTGTCTACTTACCTTTGGAGTACCCATCTGGGCCCCAGGCATTCCAAATAGCTCTCTTCTCAACCTTGAGCTCTGAATGTTTTTTCTCCGCTTAGAACACCTCTTCTCATTTTTCAGTTTACTGAGACGAAGAAGCATTTTTCTTGAAGTAGGCGAGGTAA
Source organism: Sander vitreus (assembly GCF_031162955.1). NCBI lineage: Eukaryota > Metazoa > Chordata > Actinopteri > Perciformes > Percidae > Sander > Sander vitreus. The sequence continues at coordinate 21,735,391 of NC_135860.1, read as the reverse complement.
TTGCGTAGTTTATTTTACCATTCACAAAGTGCGAATCAGTACAGGCATGATGTTCATAGAATTATAAGAACTTCTTTATTTCTAAGCTGCACACAGTAATAAGGATTTTACTTTCTTTGCAGATTGAAATCATTGCCAGTTAAATAAGACGAGAGTGCCAGCTAATAGCCTCTTTTTTTACATGCAGTCAATGATTCAAACAGGCCTTGGTGGACGTATTAAAGTAACAGGTGGAGGCAGTGCATAAAAGTAGGTCGCTTATTCAATTTCAGGGTCAAGGGGTGTCTTTATAAAAGTGAATCAAGACATGAACAGAACACTGGTGTGACAGCGTATCACTGAGACAATTACAGTTTAGGGCTTTATAATTTCAGTGTCTTAATGCCATTTAAATGCCTTTTTATTGGAACATACTGTTATGATAATTTGCTGTGCTTCATTGGCTGCTATGCATCTTCTGTGGTTACCAGCTAGAAATATTTGTCTTATGAGTATTATCTAATTGATTTGTACACTGTAAGACATTTCATGGTAGTTTAACTTGGAAATGCAAATTCACCTGCTGCCTTGAAAATCGAAGTTCACTCAACTTGAAGACTGCCTTTGTTTCAACTTAGAAATTAAAGTTAATGAGGTTGATGTAACTACAGTGTTCTAGTTTTGTTGTTGTTGTTCTTTTAGTTGATTTAACTTTTTATTACTTGGTTTAACTTCATGCTTTAAGTTAAAACAAGTAATTTATTTGCATCATGGGAATTGACCAGCCAATGAACCAATTGCACCTGACTGCAGTACGCAGATCGGGGTTGGGCTAAATGTGGGCGGAACTAAACGTTTGACTTTTGAAAAGTACTTTCCATTTAAATTTGAGAAGAGTGAAATGTCACAAGCCGTTGACAGGTACTCCCTCCGCCGGTGGCACTAGTGCTTTCTTGTTTGCCACAACACGTGTTATATTTTAGTTGAAATTTGAAAAGGCTACATCACTTATCTGCGGTGTATACTTAATTTATTGTGTCCATGCTTTAACTTTGCCGTGAAAGAAGACAGGTTATTTTAAACTCGAAAGGCAACTCTTTTTTGTTGCAACACACACACACGCTTTTTTTTTCAACTGATAACTTAACTTACATACCCAAGTTCAATCAACACATACATACAGTATCTGACAAAAAATTAAAATAGTCGACCCAATGAATAAATGCAAGTTTAACAACTCAAAAACTCATAAAGTTGAGTTCAAAATCCACAACTTGTATAAGCTCGTTCAGTTAAAAATAAGAAATAAGTGATCATAACTAAATGGGTCTGTAATGTTTTACAGTGTAGTTCTTTCCTTGGTGGAAAACTGAATTTACGTAAAACATAAGATAAGCGCTCTGTATACATTTTAATGCCTAAAGTCCAGATACATTCAAGTGAAGTGGAAGTTTTCAGTTCCTTTTCTAATTCTATGTATTACATTAATACACTATTACATTCCTTTTCTAACTGGGTAACATATAATACGTACATGTTCTAATTGTACATCTCTGGAATCTCTGCTTTACCAAGAGGGCAGTATTTACTTTAATCCATGGTGATTCAATATGTATGAGACTATCTGACTACATAAGTCATAATGTCTTCTCCGAGTGTCCTGGTTCATGTCAGGATAATACCTTTTATCGTGTTTGTTGATTCATCCTGTTGCTAAAGCATTTCCCAGAAATAGAAGCCATTATTCACGCTTTCTTGCTTTCTAACACATTCTAAAGTTCTCAATACATTAATACAGAACAAAGCCTTTTTTTCTTTCAGATAATCCGGCCCCAATCCAGCCACTTCCTGCTATTTCAGAAGGCTGTAGGGTATTTGGAGGCTGCAGCCTATCAGGTTGAAGTTATAGTTTTGGTGAACTTTTGTATAGGAGGTCACACTCAACTAATCCTATTTGTAATCAAGGCTTTCTTCTTTCTCTGGTCTAGAAAAGGACCATGTTGTCTTTGGAGAAATCACAATCGCCCGGGGTCAAGCTGTGTGGAGTTATTTAGCGTATTAAATATGCCTGTTTGGTTTGTTGTTTGAACCACGCTCACCATGCTTTGATGATTAGCCCGTGGCTTTGTTTCCACGTCTGCTTTTGTCTAAGTGTGGTTGTAGGGGTTTTCAGAGATGGTACGATAACGGCTGTTGTTTAGATGTTTGGATTAGTGGTGGTGGAGATACAAGTAAGAGCTGAAGTGCTGTTTTCAGGTCCAATTGATTTATGTTATGTTATGTTTTTGTTTAAGCCACAGCATAACACACTCTATTGAAATCTTACCATTGAAACTCATAACCTAATGGATACAATTTCACTTGTTCCTGCTTTTAAGATGATTAGTTCATCTCTGTGTTTGTCCTCGTCTCCCTCCCTCTCTGTCTGACTCACTCTGTAGCCCCTGCAGAGCCGTTGCTGTGCAAGTTTGCTGACGGAGGACAGAAGAAGAGGCAGACCCAGGTCAAGTATCCCCAGAATGGCCGACCGTGGACACGGGATGGAGAGGTGAGGCTTAAAAGTCTATTTTAATCATCAAAAAAAGCTCAGCAGTACCCATCATAAAAGATTCCCTTCAGCAGCAACAGCAGCTTTTTCTTATAACACACATGGCAATGGCAAATTGTAACACAAGAACCATGTCTTTCAATCAGTTTGTTACAACATTACCCATTTTACCCTCTGCCACAGTAAAAGAAAGCAACACAGAATTCTTCCTCAGGCAGAATTATGCCGCAGCAGACATTTTCAAAATCTACGATCGCCGCTCACTTCTCATAGTCAGAATGAGTACACCGTGTCTGCTGAGGGGGTTTATAAGAGGAAATAGTAAAGTTAACGAAACCCAAAGTGCTGTTATTCTAACTTAGTCACACGTATGAGTACAGTATATCCACAAACCTCTTTTAAACCTTTGCCTACTCAGCTTTCTAGCAAAAGCACAACAGTAATCCTATCATAATAGTCAGAGAGGTGAGAGTGAAATACTGTTGGACACAGTACAATATATTTTACTGCAGCATTTCACAGCTCAATGTCAACAGCTGCTTCACAGAAAGCATACAACCTTAACTCTAAAGTGTGATTTATGGTTCTGCGGAGGCTCCACACAGAGCTTTCGCCATAGCCTACGTAAGTGGCCTGAAGTTTATACTTCTGCGTTGGTGTGTGCTTCAATCTCTTTAAGTGAATAGCAGGGCCGGCATGTGTGTGTGTGTGCAAGGAGTATGTGGTAGAGAGAGTGAGAGAGTGACGGGGATTAGCTTTGGAGCGAGTAACGACTCTAGTGGCATAGTGAGAGAAACAAAGTGTCTCCCCTGTGCTTTCTGACCACGGTGGGAAATCTGTAGCAGGAAAAGTTAACCCTCTCCTTGATGTCATGTTGTTAATGGAGAAGGAGAACCAGGAAATGAGTAGGGTGGAAATGCAACGCTACAAAGCCACGGCCGAGTGACGTGTGTTGCCGCGACGTGTAGTTACATTTTCCGAGAGGTGCACGTCAGGCTACGGCGAAGGGTCCCTGTCTCCACGTACCTACGTACGTAGCTACGGCCTAGATTTAACGCAGAAGCATAAATCATGCTTAAAAGGTCGCCATTTAAATAAACTTTAAATATATGGCTGATGTTCCCTTTGACATCAGTTTCTTTTTCACAGTTTATAACCAAGTTTTAATTACTTGACAGGCCCCCCTACTGTGTCATTATCAGCTTTCATTTCCAATAACAGTCTGTATGCAGATTTAGAGATGCTGCTGACAGTATGAAAGCTTGCATGTATAAAGGTTGTTAAATTTAAAATACAAGGTTTCTGCAAGATCCCAATGCCAAGTTGTTTTTCCCTTTGTTGAAACTCCCACCTCCAGTCTGTCATCTACAGAAGAAATGAAACCGTGTGCAGTGGATTGAAAGCAGATTGACTGTTGCACAATGTAGGGAGTTCAGAAGTTGTTAGTGTCGATACCAAAGCTTTAATTTACAGAACAAGGGAAAGTGAATAATAACGTTGCCACCTACACACCAAGTGCAGTTTTTAACAGTTTCCCAACATTCGCATAACATGGAGGTTGGGAAAGAGCAGGGTGGTGAAGTGAAATGAAATAGAACCAGGCTGAAACAACTGTGGGCTTAAACAAGAGCCGCCACAACAAAAACAGGATGCCACATTATGTGCATTACCCTCATGTGTGTAGCAGGCACCCATTGCAGTTTTTGTTTTTGTAAAAGCAAACACAAATCACATTAGGGTTTAGGTAACATTAGAGGCCCCGGTGTTAGTCATTGTTTTTTTCTATCATGGTGTGAACATTTGTGAAGTGTCAGCTGTACTTGAAATAAATGATCAGTGCCTTCAGTGGGATTCCTCACACATTTGTCAGTGGCCCAACCTCTGACAAGCCCCACTTGGCCTTGCTAAAGGAAGGCATCTCTTCTGAGGTTTATGCATTTGTCTGAGCCAAGTCTCCGGGTCTAGGCAGACTAATAGAGGCATCTGGCCGTGGAGGTGCTTTGAAAGGGGCCTCACTGCGGCCTCACACTCAGTCAGCCGACCTTAATCTTCCAATACCTCTCACTCCTAAATGAGTCTGGCCTTGGGACTGTGACATGAGCAGATATTACACATACAATCACTCACACATATAAAAAAGACACCCAGAAACCTGAGTACAAATGACACGTCCTGTCTCTTGTGTTGTTGGTTGTTTTGTGTCTCTCTGTAGTAATTTTGTGTCTCTTCGTAGTCATTGTGTGTCTCTCTGTAGTCATTTTGTGGCTCTTCGTAGTCATTGTGTGTCTCTCTGTAGTGATTTTATGTCTCTCTCTGTAGTAATTTTGGGTCTCTTCGTAGTCATTGTGTGTCTCTCTGTAGTCATTTTGTGGCTCTTCGTAGTCATTGTGTGTCTCTCTGTAGTCATTTTATGTCTCTTTGTAGTTGTTTTGTGTCTCTCTGTAGTCATTTTGTGTCTTTTTGTAGTTGCTTTGTGTCTCTCTGTCGTCATTTTGTATCTCTTCATAGTCATTTTGTGTCTCTCTGTAGTGATTTTATGTCTCTCTCTGTAGTAATTTTGGGTCTCTTCGTAGTCATTGTGTGTCTCTCTGTAGTCATTTTGTGGCTCTTCGTAGTCATTGTGTGTCTCTCTGTAGTCATTTTATGTCTCTTTGTAGTTGTTTTGTGTCTCTCTGTAGTCATTTTGTGTCTTTTTGTAGTTGCTTTGTGTCTCTCTATCGTCATTTTGTATCTCTTCATAGTCATTTTGTGTCTCTCTGTAGTGATTTTATGTCTCTTTGTAGTTGTTTTGCATCTCTTTGTAGAAGAGATGTTTGAAGAGATGTTAACAGTAACTTTAAACAGATGCTTTGGTTCCAGGGGCCCCCTGACCCTTTGGGCCCCTGGGCCTGTTCCAGGTAGGTCCATTAAAGTGCTCATATTATGCTTTTTGGCTTTTTCCCTTTCCTTTATTGTGTTATATATATTTTTGGGCACATTATAGGTTTACAAAGTGAAAAAGCCCAAAGTCCACCCGAAAGGGACTTACCATCTTCCAGAGAAAACACTGTTCACAAACTGCTCCAAACAGCTCTATTGTAGTCCAGCCTTTACTTCCGTGACAAACGTGTGTCACTTTGTAACACACGTTATAATGCTTGCCTAGCTGCTAGCATGGCACGCCCTCATACTCTGCAACTGACTAGCTAGTAGTCCTTACCTAGGTAGGCCTACTGCACATGTGTGACTCCCAACTAAGATTGAGTGCGATGCCTCACTCAGTAGCTAAAACCGAGAGCTCAACACACAGGGTGAAAAGAGGTGCTGCAGCAATGTGCAGTACAACAAAAATATAGTGTTTTTTGAAAATTAAACCACATAAACCTATTCTGGTACAACCTCTAAATACAATTATGAACCTGAAAATGAGCATAATATGAGCACTTTAAGTAATCCATCAATGAGGATTCATTGTGAATGCACACACAGGGAGATAGATGATGATGAGATTATGCAGCAGTGAGTTTGAATGAGAATGTTGTCTTTGCTGTCAGATGAAGGAAACTTCTGAGACTTTTCAAAAAGACAATTCAAAAGAACCAGCAGCAAATACAAATTCAGCTTTCAGCTTTAAATCAGATGTAAAAAAGCTGCTATGAAAATGAATCCTGGGCTTTGGAATACATATGTTCTGCTATTTGATGTCATCAATGTTTGGCAGTCCTTTATGTTGCTTGTACAGTCTATATTCCCCCAGTCCTGGCTAGAAACAGTGTTTGGGGGGAAAGAACAAGCATCGCAGCAAAGTTCAGAAGTAGGGCATACTCCAGTCCAAATGACTTGTGTAAGGCTGCAGATAGCAGGGGAGCGAAAGTTTAGACTAAAAACACCATTGTTGTTTTAAGTCTATTCCAACATTGCCAAGAGGCAGTCAAGTTGATGAGGATCATTTTCAAAGCTCAGCAGCAAGAAGTACAGTCTCCTTCATTAGCACATGATAGAGGAAGTGAGACAGATTTATATTATTTATATTCAGAGTCACAGACGTGTCACTTAATGATAAACACTTGACTTAATAGGGACAACATTTAAAGGAACACGCCGACTTATTGGGACTTTAGCTTATTCACCGTATCCCCCAGAGTTAGATAAGTCCATACATACCCTTCTCATCTCCAAGCGTGTCGTAACTCTGTCTGACGCACCCACCGCTAGCCTAGCTTAGCACAGATCCTGGAGGTAACCAGCTTCATCTAGCCTACTGCTCCCAATAAGTGACAAAATAACACCATGTTCCTATTTACATGTTGTGATTTGTATAGTCACAGCATGTACAAATAACAAGGTCACATGAGACACAGCCATCTTCTAACCGTATATAAACTGGGAACTATTCTCAGAAGGCAAAGCACTGCTACTTCTGCTACTTGGGCAGAGTGATTTGCTCGCAGCACCTGAGAAGCCCCATGGTGAGGAGCAGTGGGTTCGCCTGGAGTTTGCTCAGAGTTAACCCTAATCACTCCGCCCAAGTAGCAGTGCTTCGCCTTCTGAGAATAGTTCCCAGTATGTATACGGTTAGAAGATGGCTGTGTCTCATGTGACCTTGTTATTTGTACACGTTGTGACTATACAAATCAAAACGTGTAAATAGGTAAATGTTGCCGTAGATGGAGCCGGTTACCTCCAGGATCTGTGCTAAGCTAGGCTAGCGGTGGGTGCGTCAGACAGAGTTACGACACGCACGGAGATGAGAAGGGTATGTATGGACTTATTTTACTCTGGGGGATACTGTGAATGAGCTAAAGTCCCAATAAGTTGGCGTGTTCCTTTAATGGAGAGGAGGAAGGACACACTCTTGTAGCTTTGGGTTTTTTTCTGATACTGATATAATGCAGAGAAACCTTTTCCTTTTTGGGTATACTGAGTAGTGTAGTGATAAGTAAGCCCTAGAACTGGCTGAGATTGCTATATGATAATTACAGTATGGTGTCCGCTTGTTGTTCCAGCACTTCCTGCAGTTGGGGTGTAACAATGTATTGTGTATTGATTTTTGTAGTTATAAAATGGAGACATTCAGTTGCATAGCAGTTGCTGTTGTTTTTTTAGCAAGTTGCAGTCATTGAAATGAAGTTTGGGCTTTACTGATCATGGCCACTGTCACTGACTGTTTGGACCTTCTTCCCAACCTCAACAGGGAGAAAAGGCTGTTATCTGGGTGGTTGGGATCCCTTATGATTCTCCTAGCTTTATTCTTGCAGCGGCAGGTGTAAATATCCTTTAGGCAGGGTAGGGCACTGCCTATTGTATGTTCAGCCAAACCAACCATTCTTTGCAGGGCCTTGCGATCTCATTCGGTGCTGTTTCCGTACCAGGCAGCGATGTTCCTCATCAGGACCCTCTTGAGAGTTCCTTCTCTGCTGCTGCTCTATGATCAGGCCCACCACCTGTGTCGTCATCAAACTTGATGATGGTATCGGAATCAAATGTGGCTACACAGTCGTGTGTGTACAGGCAGTACAGCAGGGGGCTCAAAACACAGCCCTGGGGTGCTCCGGTGTTAAGGATGAGGGTAAAAGAGGTGTGTCAGGAAGTCAGGGATCCACATGCATAGTGAGGTGTTTAATCCCAGGTCCTTGAGCTTTGTGACAAGCCTGGAGGGAACTATGGTGTGAAACGCTAACTGTAGTCAATGAACAGCAATCTCTCATAGCTTCCCTTCTTTTCCAGGTGAGATAGGAGGGTATGATGAATGTGTGCGATGGTGTCTTCCGTTGATCGGTTGGGTCGGTAGACGGTAATGGGTCTACTCTGCTGGGTAGTGAGAGGCAGATGTAATCCTCAAACAGCCGTTCAAGCATTTACCACATTTGGTTTAAAAAGAGGTGTTTGCGGTGTTTGGAGAAAGTTGGTCCAACCAAGACATTTGTTATTATTCTATCTATTTTTATATACAGTAGGGAGCGTTTTGTGAAACAAGCTAATTTATATTTTGATGAAAGAGATTCTGTTTTTTGCATTTATTTTACGAAAATCTATTTTAAAAAATAGCATGTAATGGCTACATAGCAATAAATGAGAAATCTTCTGCTCTCATGTGTTACTTTTAGTCAAACTTAGTTTAAAATACTATGAGTGCATTGAATCAGGAGTGTATTGTTACATCCCTATTATGCAGTAGCACTGTCAGGGATATAACAAACATCTCTCAATGTCCCCTTTGTGTTTATTTTACTATTTTTGAAAACAATAAATACAGTTTAATTGGTCCACAAGCTCACACCAATTCATGCAGCATTATTTTACTGAACATGAGTGCTTTTAACTGGCTCATTTGAGATTTTTGCGGACATTATCAATTGTTCTTTATTTAGCAGGTCTTGTATCTCACTCACTTGTTTAAATTATTAAATTTTAAATCAAAGCTTTTGTGTTCATTGTTTATTTTACATCACAAATAATTCTACTTTCCCTCTATATGTTGTCTTTACACCATCAAATAACATGTTTACACATCAATATCTTAATGAGAGAGTAAACACAAAAGGCATATGAAATATTTATGTTTCTCTCTTTATCTCTTTCCCCAGAGTGGTATGGCGTTGACGTATGATCCCACAGCGATGCAGAATGGGTACGTAGAGTTTTTTTTCTCCGATTTTCGACTTCTACAACTTTAGATGTCTGCAAACTTTCACATTCTGTGCCAAATATTTGTATAGCACCTGTTTATGAGCCTTTGCAAACCTTACACCCTCCCACAGTAGCAAAGCTGCAAAGATGAACACACACATCAGCCAACCATCAGCACTAATATGCACAAGACCTCAAACATGAACACATATTCAAACAGATACAGGACACACGGGTCATTAACACACACACACACACACACACACACACACACACACACACACACACACACACACACACACACACACTCGTTGCATGCTCTTGCCCTCATTCTCACATCTGACTGATGCAGATGGAGTATTTATTAATGCACCTATGCATACAAGCTGTCAGACATGTAGGTTTTGATTGCAGACAGGGAAGCTGAGCGGTGTTGCAGTGCCACTGTAAGACTTTCGTCAGCTCAGGCTATCTGCAGTGCTCTCAGGCTTAATGCAGAGAGCCGAGTGTCTGCCTGTTTCAGGGGGAAATTGGAGATCGTTGCTGTCTGCTAGGAATGCTGCTGGTGATGCGATCCCAGGAGACACATCCCTCCAGCTCTTTGTTTCTCTTCTCCTCCTTGTCGGCTCAGTCCCACTTTGTATCCCTACTTTCCCTCTTTTCTCCTCTTTTTTACTGTTGTCCTGTTGTGCTCAACACATTGTAATTCCCTTTACTTTCTTCACAACACCTTTATACCAGCCCTCTTGTGCTTCTCTGACCACCTCCTACATTTTCTTTAAACTGTTTTCGACTCTTGCATCTCTTCCCCTTTCTCCTACACGTTGTCTGTAGTCTCTTTCTTCTTATAATTCCTACTCTCCATTTCCAAGCAGATGATTTACTTTCGCTCTTCTCTAGTGTCTTTGTGTATGTGTGCGTGTTCGTGCATGTATAAATGCATGCTCACACGTGAGCACCTGTGCGCTTGTGGTGCTTAAACCCTCCCCGACCTCTCTCCCGCAGTCATCGGAGCTCCTTCCGGCGAAGCACTAGAACTGTGAAATGCTAATGTAGCTAATTAGAGAGGCGAAAAAGCAGGGAGGGAAGGGGGTTGCGTAAAAAGGGATGGCCGGGGCGGGGTCAAGAGGAGGGCAAAGGCAAAAGTAAAGTCAGCCCAAGGAGAGGGGAAGGGTACGAATCAATTACAGGTTTGTGAGTCTTTCCAAGCTTGAGGACGGCTGGTTTCTAGGGTCTGATGCCAATCTGATGTTATTGGAAACATGTGTTGCAACCAACCAGACTGCTTTGGCATATAGCCTGTCCTCTCTTTTATCAAGGAGACATAAAATTCACTTTCTCTGGCTCTCTTTTTCTCAATCTCTCTCCTCCATCTGGACTATTTGCTGTCCTTTTGTTTCTCCGTCCTTCTGTCTAGTTCTCTCTGCCTCTGTTCTTACCTCTCTTATTCTGCCTCTCTGTCTGTCTTCCCTTTCCTCTGTGTCTCCTGCCCACACACATTGCACATACACATGTATATTTTAGCATGCTCCCCCACATTTCTCCACTGAAAAGTCACTGAGGCTGGCTCTAAATCATTGGCTAATTTTTCAGGGCAAACTCCTGACAGTGCGGCTAGGTCACACCAGGGACTCACGGAGAGGTTTTAAATTCAATCCTGTAGTGATGTTCTATTCGCAATTACATGTTTTAGTGTATTGTTTAAACAGCCGTGCTGGAGTCCCTATGGACAGCGTGCTGCTCAGGGCTAATAGCCTCCATCAATAACCTTGCATCTGTCCTCTACCTACTATATATCTCTCTCAATACACATCACTCTAATGAAAAATACAATAAACACAATCAGAGAACCATATTGAATAACCCGGCTGCGTTCTCTCATTTGTATTCATCAGTGACAGTAATACAGTATCTCTAATGCAAGTCATACATTCACTGTACAGTCACAAAGATGGATTGGCACTGCTGCATGATCAGTAGAAGAGTTTTGTTCTTCTTGTCGCTGATCACCATTTTGACAAACATGTTCCAGTTATTTTTCCAACCATCCTCTATTTATCTGTTAAACTTCTCAATTTTAGGTGGTGTATAAGGTTGAAAAATATCAATAAGATCCAGAGTTGAAAGGTGCAAAAGTAAATTTCAAGAAAATCTATGTCAGTGTAAGCTGAGCCAATGTCAACACACCGAAGATAGAACACGCAATCAACCTGCGTATGAACCAGAGCTGAACAGAGAAAATATATAGTGCGAATAATTCATGTGATTTCTCTTTCTGGTGCCAAGGAAGTGAACCATGGTGCATTTAGGAAAAGTAGAGAGTAACCATTGTAGCTATACTCTTCATGTACTACTACTTAGGCTTCAACACACCAAGTAGAGCGTATAAATCCAACAGGGAGGCTAGATGTCCGTGTGAAGCACAATCACGCTCTGGAGCTTATCGCAGGCAGTTGGAAACCAGCTGCATCCTTGAGGCCAGGACTGCAATTGTTTAAAAATACCTGAGGGTTTGCATCTAGCAGCTGAGTTCAACACCGCTTGTGCCATCACTCACTGAACAAATGTAATGTTAAAACAGAAGCGGGTGACCACCTCGGCAACCCATTTCACCCTTGAAATAAGGTGTGTGCTGGTGTCACAGTGAAGTATCCATCTGTGTTTTCCTGTCTTTGGCTGGTTGCTGAGCCTGGCTGTCAGCTAAGTTGTAAGAATAGAGTGGATATTGTATATTCTATTATGTGTGATACAGCTCTTTATGAATGAAATACGGCAAATGAGTATTGTGAAATTTGGCAGAAGTAGTTTGAAGTAACCCTTAAAAGTAAACCAACAGTGTGTTTGATGTTTCAGTACTTTTCTCCCCCACTTAAGCAAAACACTTTTGTACTTTTTTTTTTTTTTTTTTTGAGAAGAAAAGACATGCTTTATTCTTTTAACTTTCTGTATGTGTGTCATGTGTGGTCTGTTGGATGTTTTATTTTTGTGTCCACCACAAAAAATTCCTGTATTTTCCACTCATGCTGAGAACTTCTGGGTTTGAAGGGGTCTGTCTGTCTGTCTGTCTGTATGTCTGTCTGTCTGTCTCTCCCTCCCTTTTCCTGTCCCTCCCTCTACAAAGTCAACAACCGCACATGTCTCCTCAGTTTTACAAAAGGCCATTCACCCTCATAATCTAATAAACCTTTTGTACCTTTTTATACAATTGTGGCTATGTTAGAGACACAGTATATAGGGGAGGGCTTTTCTCTGTCTCTGCTTCTCTCTTTCTCCCCTCCCTTGCTCCGTTATTCAGTCAACAGACACGTTGGGATCGATCGGGCACAGCAACACGGCCTGGCGGATGAAACATGTCCTCTCTAGGTACACAATGATAAATAAAGCACTGCGAGGGACGGCATTCTGCTGCTGCAGGGTTGAGGAGGTGAAATGAAAAAAAAAGACATGGAGCAAAATCAGAAGGGCAAACAAAGGTATAGGGATAGAAGTAAACCGATTACTAAATGCAGATGTATTTATCTCCCAATTAGAATATGCATAGGTCAGAACATAAAGGGCAATATTGAAATATTTCATCCACTTACACGTTAAGGTGATAATTCATTATTATGTATAGCAGTGGAGCAGACTGCTTTGTAACATGATGTGCATTCCGGTGCAATGTCAAGTCTCATTCGAAGACATCTTTGATGGTGTAGCACGGAGTGGAGTGGAGCTGCAATATTTATTGTTTCTATGACAGCCTTGATGATGTCTGATCCATTTTGTCAGTGGTGTCTTGAAGTGCACTGGGTGGTTGAAAACAGAGTACAAAAGGCACATTTTCACCTTTGCATGTGGCTACACCTGGAGAGCTAAAACTGTTTGTGCAGAGAAGCCTCTTGACTGATTTTTGTTAACGTTGTACGGTCTTTTAACATGTTCTTGCTTTAGGTTTACCCCGCTTCTAGGTTTGGCGATATTAATGACGTCAAAATTAAACCTTTTCTTGTTTGTTTCTATAGGTTCTACTCTTCTCCATACAGCATCTCCACCAATCGGATGATTGCACAGACGTCAATCACACCCTTCATCGCTGCCTCTCCCGTCTCCACATATCAGGTGTGTAGACCATCTCTGATGTTTGCTGGGTTACACCAAGCTTTGAAATCCTGTAAAGGCTCTAGAAATTGACAAGGGCATGTTAGAGTTGTGTTTTTAGATTAATAACGTTATTGCTAAAATGATGGTTTCATTATGTTGCTTTCTTTCCAAATTCAGGGTACTTTAGTAGACTGTTTTGTCTTGTCCTAGCCACTACTGCAAAGCACCCAAGTACAAGCTTCAGGCATGTCATTTTGACTTTGCTATAGCTCTCTGGCCAGCCAACAGAGTTAAGAAAGCATCTAATCAAAGTCAGACATAGCTCCAATATACTGCATCCCACTGACATATAATGCAACCTGATAGCAATAGCAAAGTGAAGTTTTGTAGAGATACATGGGAGCGGAGCTTTGGTTGAATAGTATGTAAATATGTGGTTGTAAAGGATAAGTGATATTCTATATTTTTCCAATTGTCAACAAATCCCATGAAAAGATCAAAACCACTAGCACACCAAATGTGTATTAATCCGCAGCTCAGAACAGTCCCCACGAAATGCATATAATATTTTCTCTTGTTTAACTGTTAAGTGTTGCTAAAAACTACAGTTCCCAGCTGTTTAAGAAAATTACTCAGCCTTTATAGAAAATGAAATAGATATTTGCGACCTGTATTTAAAGATGTCTGTCTTCTGTAGGAATGAATGGGGCTTCATGCTGAATGAAACACACAGAGAAGTCTGAAAGTATGGAGAGACAGACTAACACATTGTTGGTTTTGGTCTTTTCATGGGATTTGCTGGCACAAATTTAAATTCAAATTTAAATTAATTTAAAATGTGTTGAATTACTAACTCTTTTCACTGTTGTCCTGTGTGTAGTCCCTGGACAGGTCAAGCAAGTAGAGCTTGTCTTTTCTCAGGAGAGACTTTAACACATAACTTGACAATTCTTAGTCTAGCAATGATAAAACACAGGCTTATATTGCAGCACTCCTCCCATCAATCTTTCATTCTTCGCACAAATCCTCCTTTTGTCTCTCTCGCTCTGTTCCCATGTGTCACATCCTCTCTTCCACACGCACAAACCATACCAATTCATGTCAAAGCTGGGTGCCGATGTAGCTGCGGTTCTTTGAGAGATTGACTCAGTACTTGATCCTCGGTTTGTCAAACACGTAGACTTTAAAACAAATACCAGTCCTTCCCCAAAGGCTTTCTATCAACCAAAATCTGCTATCCACGACACGCACTCGTCTGAAGACATGTGGGGATAGAGCCTTTGCCACTATGGCACCCAGACTCTGGAATGCTCTGCCAACCAGCATTAGGTTTGCTGAGAATGTGGACTGTTTTAAGGACAAGTGAAGACTCACTTGTTCAGGCTAGCTTTTGGGTAACCTATGTCTTTTATTTATTGATCATTTTATCTGTTGTATTTGTACTTTATTCTATTCTTAGACAATTTTCTAATATGTTTTATCGTCTATGCACATTGTCAAGCACTTTGTGACACTGTCTGTGAAAAGCGCTGTATAAATACATTTGACTTACTTACTTTCTCTAGCACGAAACACTGCTGTAAACGAGAAAGACAAATGCAAAGACAAACACACCTGTGCAGTGCAGAATTACACACAGAGACAGTCACATAATGCTTTTTGAGGAAATCACAAGAAGGAATTGACCTACCTTGCATTACGTTAACTCCCCATAGACAGACACAGGTAAGCGAACATACACATGCACTCATATAATTACTATACACATGCATGCCCTGTTTTACATATGACAAAGCGGCCTTCTGGGACTTGTTCCTCCTGATGTTAGGATTGGGCAGTAGGAGATGAAAGTGGTGATTCGTGGCCAAGACAGGCTTTGATGATGAAACCTCCAATGTGAAGCAGTAATTATTAGACTGTATTGCTCTATGTGGTCTTCATATCCTCTTGTAATTACAACATGACATACTGTATAGTGGACCCTCAGTTACTGCTGTAATATTTTTTAGGACGCCCTGCCGCAGGGACTGAGGCTCTGAAATGGGCTTGTAAAGACTTGAGCTAATGATTAATTTTCTCTCTTCTCCTCGTTGGTTTTCTAATTTTCTCCCCCTTCCTGTCATTCTGTCTTCCAATTGTCCTTCTATATGTTCTCTCTTCCTCAATTTTTTGTCCACTTGTAACAATCTTCTTTTTGATCTTCCCTTTCGTCTCATCTCTTCCTGACCTCCCTTTTGCATCCCCCTACTCATGCCCATCCCCTCCTTCTTTAATTACTTTATTTTTACTTCCTTTCTACTCTCCATCTTTCTTCTTTCCATTTCCTTCGTCATGTCTGCTCTTAATGTCATCACCTCTACCTTTGCTGCATCTTCTCATCTCCCCTCTTCACCCCTCCCCTGCTACTTCCTACTCCACAGGTTCAGAGTACGTCTTGGATGCCACATCAACAGTATGTTATGCAACCTACAGTAAGTTTTTTTTAACCATCCTCTCCTTTAATTTTTGAGTTATATGTTTCTAATTCAGTCATTTTCTACATTTTTCAGCACTTTTCATGCCTCTTTTTTCCATTGCTGCTTGTCATCAGTGTGTCAGCGGGTCTAGCACTTAGGCCTTATGGGCTTCTTAGTCTGCCAATCTGAAAACATTCAAGATTCTGAGCAATGCACATTTAAAAAAGCTTGATAAGTAATGTGAATGTCTGTCATATTGGCTGCCACAGGATCTATGAAACAAATCTAAGAAACCACATTCTTGTTTGTGCTATAATGCTCACTACAGTATAATTGCTTTGTAACAGTTTTAATGTCACTAATTACATTGATAAAGAGACTTCTGGATATTATATCTAGCTGCAAGATGTCAACATTTGCTGACTCCATGATGTTCTTGTGTTTCAAATACATTACTTAATTACAAAAAAAAAAATTATTTTTATTTTTTCATTTTAAACTCGTATGTCAGTGCAGATAATGGCACAAGTCACTGAATAATTGCAATAAGCCAAATAATAAAAGAAAAATGACATACAGTTTGAAACAAATACAGCATGTGAGAGCCAAACCCAGGCCAAAAAAAATGCACACCCTGCATCAGAGTCTTACCGTGCTGAATCAGCCACTGAATAACCTCCTCACAGCAGCTCACAGAGCTCAGCGGAACAGAGGCTGGAATACATTAAAAAAGGTTGTCCCCTGCTGGTTTGAAATGAAACTACAGGTACAAAGCATTACTACTAAGCAGTGGTGGAAGAAGTATTCACATCCTTTACTTAAGTAAAAGTACTAATACCACACTGTAAAAAATGCTCTGTTATAAGTAAAAGTCCTGCATTGAAAATGTTACTTAAGTAAAAGTATGTAAGTATCCTCAGGAAAATGTACTTAAAGTATTAAAAGTAAAAGTACTCAATGCTGAAAAGTCCTCAAATTTTAGAAACTGGAAACGATCAAAACAGTTCTGTCAATCAACTAAGTGTTTAATCAGCTAATCATTTCAGCTGGACTTGTAGGCCGTTATATTGGTGGGTAGTTTAATTTATAATTAAACATAAACTACATTTATATCAAATATCTTAATTTGTAAAGTAGCTAGTAACTAAAGCTGTCAGATTAATGTAGTGGAGTAAAAATTACAATATTTCCCTTTGAAATGTAATGGAGTAGCATGCATGGCATGAAAGTGGCATGAAAAGAAAAGACTCAAGTTAAGTAAGTACCTCAAATTTGTACTTAAGTACAGTACTTGAGTAAATTTACTTAGTTACATTTTCCCACTGCTACTAACTGTAGTTGTAAACATTATACTAATATAAACTCAATTTTAATCTGTAACTACTGATCATATTTGTACTGTAATACACACCCACACATATATTTACACGTCAAGTCATGTATATTCCCTGTGAGTATATGGGTGTACAGTCAATACAGTATCACCGCAAATTTACACTCACTTTCAGACTCTCCTTTAGCCATGGACTGTATACAGCTATAGTAACTTAGAGCCTCCGCAGGCTTCGCTCTGAGCTCAATGTAAAGCCTCAGCTGACGTCCTGTCTGTCTGGCATACATTAACTACCCTAACATACTGTATAACATCTCTACACTTCTGTCCAGATGCAGGACAGAGTCCTCCCTTTAATTGTCAGAAGAAGTGAGGTATGTTGTTGCTGCATGCCTGGCAGGTGAAAGATCTCAGCAGTTCAAACTCACTTACTGGTTGATTATTATCAACAGGTTTTAAGGAATAAGAAAATTATAGATTCATTTCGGGAACACACAATAACCTTGAAAGTGCTTCAGATGAACAATAAACCTTAATCACCTCTTAAACATGTAATCATCAGAAGTTCACAGTTCCAGTGGTTCTGCTCGGCTACAGTGTACTTTGGTAATTTTATATTAACTCTGAGAAGAAATGTTAAACTAGCCTGTAAAACATGCATTTCATTTTTATACTCAGGTGTTTTGATTACACACCTGTCCTGGAAAGGGTTCATATGAAGGGGAAAGGAATACAATTCACTGTAGTTTACACATTTTTTTTATAGGGAACATCTCTATCAGTCAGAAAGTGAGGGAGACAATTGCACAATCCAATGAGGATTTCAGTCATCATGGCCATCATGGCCCGTGATGACACTGTCTGCTCCAGGTTTGTGTAAAGGAGAAGTAGGATTTACAGTACAGCAGGCTCCTTTCCGATATTTTCTAGAAAATAAAGTTGGCTTCTCTTACAAAGAGACAATAGTCAAAACAGATTTTATCATCCAGAATTTTATTTGACCACAAGTGTTAGTAAGTTGTTTTCTTGCAATATCACGTTTTATTCCTGCAAAATGCAGTTATGCTCTGTTGAAATTGTCAGCTGTAGGGGGGTGGAAGATAGAGGCAGTAGCACATATATGGTATATCGGCCGTGCACTGAGGAATTCCAGCTAATACTGTCACAATACAATACTGTATTTAAATTAGTTCCAAATTCTGTTGTCCCCCTCTCTATAGTTCTGTTATCCTATCGGTCTTCCTCTGTGTCTGTCTGCCAACTCCTGAAAGCATTATGTTGTCATGTCTGATTAAAATTATGTCTGTGAGAGAGCATAATACCCTTCTGAAAATGTGTTTTCAAACAAATGTCTTGTCTAATTATTTGGCAGGCCCCTTGATATGACTGCGTAAGACTTGGGAGAAGACAGAGAGAGATAGAAGAGAAGAAGGGAGAGGCAGGCGCAGGGGAAGGAAAGGAAAGAAGGGATTACAAAGAATAAATCGAGAACAATGAAAAGAAAACAACGGCTGCAAAAGCATGTCTGGGCTGTGTGCGCCTCTTCCCCAGCCTTGTCTCTGCATAGTCAAATCCCTGTTAGACAACAAAGGCGAAGGCTAGTCATTGTATTTCCTGGATACAGAAGAAGCTCAGCAAATTAAAGCTGCATCAGGGAGGGAGACTGAGAGAGACACAGCGGCTTAATTCTGTTCCTATGGCAGCAGAGGCTTCCTCACTGCTGTGCCTCGCTTAATGACCGGTAACTTTCAACAATAGTGTGCGCTCATTGACACATGTAGGTTGATGCATGCAAGCACGCCTCTTCTCATCACTCAGTCAACAGTCCATCATACAGTTATAGTTTTTGGGAGGGTTGCTATGTGTATCACTGACAATTGCACATGGTTTCACAGATACACACTGTAGTTACACGGTTACTAAAGAAATGAATAACTCTAATGAAAAGGTTAGAATGAGAGAAATAAAAATAAAAACAGTGCAAGTTCCCCAGGAATAAAGAAGGTGCACATACATGCACTCACACAATTGACACACACAACATAGGTTTATTCAGATACACACACCTATTCACACAGTGGTGCCTTAAGGACTGTGTTTCCGAGCCTTGGTGGAATGCCCAGATTACTTGAACTCGCTGTCTTTACATCTTAATTAGTGAGAGGATGTCTTTGTGCATAATTATTCACAAATCCCCCTACAGGAAATTAATGTATTACCCTAACTATGCATAGCAAAACAAAAAAGAGGGAACAGGGCTTATTGGGGAGCGCTGTAATGAGACATCCAAAGAATTGAGATTTCAGATCTTCCTGAGTTAAATTGCTATGTTAAACCCATTTAAGCAGACTAAGGTGGGGGGAGGGGGGGTGTTGAAAGAAAGCACAGATCAGTACATCTCTGAGCCTTGAATAGTGCACAATACGCGGTTTGTTTCCGGTATTTCTTTATGCTGGGATCCTTTGTGTGCACGTGTGCCTCTCTCAGCGTGCATAACCCATGCATGCATTTGGGGACATGTTTAGAGTTTACGACACAGCACTACCTGAATTTTGCTTCATGTCATAAAGTCTTTTGTGCTTCACAATGTAAAAAAAGAACAAAGACCAGGGTGTAGTCTCAGTATTGAAAATCCTTTTGTGGAATAATCCAAACATCTGCTTTTCAGATCACACCACCTGAGAGAGAACAAATAATGCCGGTTCTCTGGAACTCTTTGCATGCTCACACAGAGCTCCCGTCACACCAGCAGCCGTTAGTGGTTTTCTCGATAAATGGGTGTCATTATCACCAATACTGTGTATTTGATGCTGCATGGTGCCTGCAGCATTCTGCTAGTCAGCTTCACTTGACTTCTGGAAAAATGACAGCAAAAGAAAAGGAGGAGATGAAGACAGGAGGGAGTGAGCAATAGAAAGAGAGAGTTTAAAGTTGAAGAAGATCTTGTGTTTTTCTCTCTTCTGTCCTCGGGGAAAAGATAACTGTCTGTCTTGCATACTCATTTATTGCTTTCCACAGAAAAAAAATATGTCTGACACAATCTACCACATATAATTACATACTCACCACACACCAACTAACGCATAGTGTCTGCATGCCGACACGCAGAGATAGCAAGTTTAATTCTTGTACAGTTGTAAATCAGAGCAGACAATTAGTTATTGTGGGTTTCCTTTCTGCAGCTTTCTCTCAGCATGGGAGCCTGCTGCGAGATTGGATGAAGTGAGAGAAATAGCGAAGGAGGATGAGAAATAATTCAACAAGAGAACGTATTATATAGATGGATGAAAAGCTTGGGTATTAATTACAGTAGCTAGATTCTGGCTGCTAAATCTACTTGCAGGAGCCAAAGCTTTGTGGAAAGATCTGTGGATGCATCTGTGTGTGTGTGTGTGTGTGTGTGTGTGTGTGTGTGTGTGTGTGTGTGTGTGTGTGTGTGTGTGTGTGTGTGTGTGTGTGTGTGTGTGTGTGTGTGTGTGTGCGTGCGTGTGCGTGTGCGTTTGTTTGGAAAAAGTGCCACTCATTCACTTGTGATGTTGAGGACAGGGTTGAGGGAGCATTTCTGATAGGTGTGTTCCACAAACAGTTCTCCCTATGATGACAGCAGTCAGGAGGAAGAGCACTCACCACTGTTAGCAGCTGTGACAATCCTTGTCTGTACTCTGTGTGTGTGTGTGTGTGTGTGTGTGTGTGTGTGTGTGTGTGTGTGTGTGTGTGTGTGTGTGTGTGTGTGTGTGTGTGTGTGTGTGAAGCTTGCAGACATAAGGATCTTCACTTACAGGTTTGCAACTGTGAGCAACTCTGACACTGTGTGCGCCTTTGAGAGGAACGCTCCACACAGCTAGAACTTTCAATACTGTGTGTGTGGGCGTGTGTGTGTGTGTGTGTGTGTACCTATGTGTGCTTGTGTTGTTGCAAGCCTCCCTATGAGACCCTACAGATACAGAGCTGTTAGGACGACTGCCATACAGCTAGGCCGGTGCCTAAAATACCTAAATTTAATACCTGTGTTCTTCTAACATCTTGTCTCAACATGCAGCTACAGAAGTGCTGACTGCTCTCTGGAGTGATGCTGACACACGTCCACTGATGCTGTCTGTGCTCATGGGAAGTGCAGTTAAACAGCAATCACAAATGAACAGTGTTTACCTCTGCAGGGATGTTGCCAGGCATCTAAGCACACGGTGCGAGGATATCTATGGCGAGAAGCCTCCTATTAAAACAAGAGCTGTTGAGTCTGTAGTCGAGCTGTACTGGAAAAGTAGAGCTCAGCACATCAAGGTGTTAGCAGGCTTCAAAGTCCTTCACATCGAAGAGATTTACAGTAAATGCCTTTCTGCTTCATTCAGACACATGTTCTGTCAAACCTGCCTGGCAAGCCGGCTGCCTGGCTGCATTACCGGCAAACCCTTTGCAGTCATCAAACTTAACTGGGTTGGACGTTTTTTTCTTTTACTAACGTATTTCTACTAGCTGAATGTCTTACAAAGCAGCTGTATAGCATAAAATACATCCTCATTTCCCATTGCAGTACACACATCAAGTGACATATTTTGCTGATTATACTGATTTAAAGGAATAGTTCTACATTTTGGAAATATGCATTTTTGCTTTCTTGTTCTCCCCCGCCATCCCTTCATATATGACTTTCTTTGATTGGTTTAAATATTTTTGTTTAACCAAACTTCATAAACAGCCTGTTGTTTGTTTCATCGATCCCATTGGTTGCTTTCCATATAAGAGTTTGTTCACCTTGTACAACAATGTCTATACTGTTATGTGTCCTTCCTTCCTGCTTCAGGGTGCTGTGATCACCCCAGCAACGGCTCTAGAGCCCAGTTTGTCTCTTCACCCCTCCAGTGTAATGGCTCCTCTCACCCAGCAGATGAACCACCTGTCTCTGGGCACCACAGGCACCGTGAGTCTCAGCTTGTGCCTCCTCTAAACTATCTTGCTCGGCATGCATGTGTGTGTGTTTATCTTTTGAGTTGTAATATAATCAATACAATTAGTCCGTAGAGATTTCCATGATCAGCTGTAATTGAAATTATCTCACGGCAGAAACCACAAAGCCACACACATGGAAATTGCCTTTTTCTGTTTGCTGAAATGTGCGATGACCGTGGGACCAAGCCAAACTATTATGTAATGTATTGTAAAGTGTCACAAAACCACATGCCTCCGCAAGAATCTCAGACAGTACTTTTAATCCAGATATTCTAAAGGACAAATTGTCTGCGCCTACATTATAATACTGTCTGTATCTCCCCCCCCCCCTCTCTGCAGTACATGCCTGCTGCAGCGGCTGGTCCTATGCAAGGAACCTACATTCCCCAGTACACTGCAGTGCCTGCCTCTGCCATCACAGTGGAAGTAAGTTGTTACGCCTTATACTTACTTTAAACAGCAGCCTATATAGGGCTTTACAGGGCTGACATGACTTGAATATAGAGAATAATATTCACTATAATTCACATATAATTCTCTCGTATTGTGCCTCTCGGATAGATTCGATGCTAGTAAATTAAGCTGTAGTTTATAATGGTCACACTTTCATGAAAAAAAAGAAAATGGTACCTATGAGAGACTGATACTGAGACATCAGTGTCAGTCACTTATTTATTGCCAGTGAGGGAACTTAAGCCTTGATAATATCAGAATCAGGTCGTGGTTCTGTCTGTGTGATTCAGAGTGAGCCACTAATTATATTAAATTCCCAAAAGTCCAAGGAACTGTTATTTAATTCCTAAAATGAGCACCAGAAATGAGATTGGGTCTGCTGGAAGATCACTTTTAATCAATACCTGTCTTTGCTGAACTGTATTTTCTCAGTAACCTTTTTTCAGTGCTGTGTGGAACAAAGAGTCCTAAATTAAACATTCTAACAGTGTGAGAAAGCTTCATATCTGACTTGTTTCTGGGGTCAGGGCATGGTGACAGACCCATCTTCACAGACAGCCGCCCCCTCCTCCCAGGACGCCAGCGGGCAGCAGCCTTTAACAGTGGAGAATACAGGAGATCATGCCACAGCATACTCTTACCAGCAGTCGAAGTGAGTGTTGTAACTAGACGTGTGTCTCTGTAATGCAAACTTTCTGTGCAGCTGGTACAGAGGTGATACGTTATTGCGATATTACTCCTGCGTTGCACTGTCAAGTTTTTTTTCTCCATTCTCCACTTTAGTTAGTGGCATGCAGCATTTTCTGTGATAACCTAGATACGCCATACATCTTTTTTACACATAGATTTGTCAGTACACATACACAGCAATTTCATGCAAAACACAGCTTCAAGCTACCTTCTTAATAATGGAAAATAAGTTTTAAAAGATGTATTCATAGAGAGAGATTTACATGCACATATATTCAGTGCTCTCACTTTACGTAAAGCTCACAAAGTCATGCTATAGTGTATTATTGAGACATTATTCCATTTCAGAAAGATATAATGTATAAATTAGTTATACAGTATGTTAGAGCAGTTCTCTGTGTCTTAATAACTGGCTGAAGTTATTGTAGTTAGACATAATGTGCTGTGTAACCCAGAACTCAGATTCTCCTTTTTTCTTTCAAACACTGTTGTCACTTTGGCATGGAGGTATAACGCATTATAAATGCTGAACTTATAATACATTATGTCCACCACTTATAATACATTATATAGTTTGTTATAAGTTGTCATGAATGATTATAAGAATGTATTAAGAGTTTTATAAAGCCTTATAAATGCATCACAAAGTCTTATGAATGTGCTTATAATGCATTATTGACATAGAAAGTCTTACCGACTTTTTATTTAGCGTACGTGTGTAGAAAAGGCCAGACAGAGAACGCATTAAACTGTCTTCTCCTTACAATTTTAAAATGTTCTACAACAGTGTTTGCTAAGGTTGCGATTCACAAGTTAAATAAATCATGTTGAATAGTGTGTATGTAGGTACGGAAGACTACAGTGTGTAGTTGCACAGACAAAATGTTGTGTAGTTTTGGTCACAGAATCATGTCAACCTTTGCTTGTAAAACACATTTTTATCTTTCTCCTGGTGTTTATTCATCTTGTTTTTCTGCCTCCCTGATAACCTGCTGGTGGTTTCTTTTACACACAGCGGTCGGACAAAGAATGTGTGCCTGCTGTAGAGACTGTAGCATTGTCCACAGTTTCCTCAGTTACCCCTTTTTTCACTGACTTGTTTTTCTGTCTCCTTTAGATAACAAGATTGGTAGGAATCATTGCTGCATTGCCTTTAGAAGGACTGCACCGAGGCGCTGGAGACACAAAGAGAATCGAAATGAAACAGGGACAAAAAAAAAAAAGAGGTGACGGGCAACACTGAGGGGAGAATGCTTCCACTGTGCAAGGGCACCAAATAAAAGACAAAATGAAGAAAAAAATAAAAATCAATTATATTTCTTACCTGGTTGAACGAAGAAAAAGAAATGATGGTTTACTGAACTTGAGGACAATGAAATCAAACGCAGTCTGCAGCTTTGAGTTTATCATTTCTCACTGTGAGACTTGACTTTGCCTCCAATGGAAAAAGAGAAGACAGACTGAAATCTAAACTCAACCAACAAGCTGTACAGAAAAAAAAGAACATTTGAATGTGCAGGTAGATTTTCAGACATTTTTTATTAAAAAAAAGGAAGGAAGCAAAGTCTAGAAAAAAAAAAAACAGGTTGTCTTCCTTTGATATTAAGCTACATTATTTTCATTCTTTTTATTATTTGAGTAGTTTTCTAGAATATCAATGTTTTCGTAAATCTTTATTGCCTTAATTTTCTCAAACTTTGGGGAAAAAAATGTTTCCATAGTGTTGAATTATTAAAAAAAAAGAGTGGTTGAATGATTTGAGAGCTTCTTGGAGAGTTCCGCAAGCCACTGAGATGAAATCTACAAAGCTATTTGTACAGGATAAAAAAAGGTTGTAATTGTATGAAGATGATTTTAAATTATGTGTTGCAGTGCAGCTGATGTTGGTTGGGAGGGGGAAAAAAATCTTCTTTTATGCGACTTGTAGGAAGGGTCAATACACTGCTTCCTGGGAAATGCAGTTAGGTTTAATCATGGGATAAAAGTTCCATTTCTCCATCACATTTTTATTATGTTTTGTTTTGTTTTTAAATGCAGTCTTTTTACCTTTCAAAAACTGTTTTTGCTTTGCCTGCTTTGCTTGTCTCACCGCAAACAGAAAAGTTAAAAAAGGAACATCTCTGACTTTGACAAAAAGCAGAAATAAATGCTAGGGTTTTTAAATGTGCAAAAAGCAATAGTTTTAGTAAAACTGTTGACAGTTTCTTGAGTCTTTCTTAACCGTTGAACAAAAGCAGCCGACAGGTGGCATATTTTATACCAAAGATGAAGAAACTAGGTAGTGAAGAGATCTTCCTTACTGTATGTTGCTTTTTCTTTATTTTCTTTCACCTCTGAAACTGAGATTTTTCTTGCTTGTTAGTGTTGGTGTGTGAGATGGTTTAATCGGGGACTGGAACATGCAGTAGGTCTTTAACACAACTGCCTCAACAAGAAGAGCATGCTCTGAGATGTTTTGTTTGTCATGTGATCAAAAGTGGTGATGCTCTAAAGTGGCGCTGTAACATCTGTCGAAGTAGGTATGTAATTGGGAAATTGGTATAATACTTTAGTGGTAAAGAGGCCAAAAACTCATTATATCCTGTGGAATATTGGCATGTACTTTTTAAACCTGTGTATACGCCCAACAACATCCTCTTCAGGCTGTATTGACCAACCTTAAGTCCTTTTTATAACGGCCAGCCGAAATGCTCTTGATCAGTGGTTCCCAAACTCTTTTACGTCAAGGACCCCTAAACTGACACACACTAGACCACGGACCAACATCTGACCAGATTTTTGCTTTAAGATTTTTTATTACAGAAAGTGTGTGAAACTCATGACCAAAATAGTCATGCATTCTGTCATTGTGTACTTATGGATGGAATTATAGTGAAAATAAATGATTCCCCTTTTTGCTGGGGACCCCCTGGAACCCTCTCAAGAAACCTTGGAATCCACTGCTCTAGATTTAATTATTATATAAATTCACAGTCTCAGTCCATAAGACAAACTGTTTTACGCCGCCGTCTTGCCAAACACAAGCCATTGAAAATGTGAGTGGGGCGATGATCTCTGATAGAGGAAAGAGCATTTCTGTTGAATGAAATCATTTCAGCTTATGTACAGTATATTCTAAAAGGATGAGGATTTTGTTTTCCGTTTTGTGTTGCCTTTTTTTGTCTTTTTTAAAGAATTGATTATGATGTGTGAGCTGCTAAACACGTTGTATTATTGGGGATTGAGACAGTCTTGTGGGTGGGTGTGAAAGAGATACACTTTCAAAATTGACCACTTGAAGCCAAGATAAAGACAGTTAATTGTTATCCATGACTTGACTGCGTAAAACGCATCCT
The DNA here is from genome assembly GCF_031162955.1 of Sander vitreus. Lineage (NCBI taxonomy): Eukaryota > Metazoa > Chordata > Actinopteri > Perciformes > Percidae > Sander > Sander vitreus. The sequence continues at coordinate 21,708,958 of NC_135860.1, read as the reverse complement.
ACAAGTTTTGTGCCTCTTCTCAAGTGAAAGAGTTCCTGGTTGCAGCCCTCATAAAAACACAAAACAAATCAGAATACTATTTTCTTTGATTGCTAAAAGCTGGTAATACGAATCTGCATTATTTGTACTAAGTAAGAGAGCATCAGTGAACTTTAACTGGCTGACACAAGCTCTGAGGTCAATCCTTGAAGACCCAGCTACCTGACACTCCACCAATGATAAGAAGCCAATGTAGGAACAGATGGACACGTAGAAAAAGTTCAACCAAAATCAAGCAGATACAAACCTCTATGGGAAAATAAATTATTGAAAGAAGAGAGAAAGTAGAGAAAGCGAGAACAAAAGTAATATTTATGAGATCTTTTTTTGTACAGGTGTGTTAAAGAAGATGCAACAGAAATAACTGATGATGCTATTTTTTTATTTGCTTGGTCACATGCCTTCCATGTCTTTCAACTTGTGATTCTGAGAGTGTCTGTAGAACCAGTGGATATTGCTGTAGTTTCAAATGTCTCTTTTCTTTGTTTTCTTTTTAGACAAATCTTTCAATAAAAAAATGTTTCAAACAGTCAATACTCCCCTTGTACTGTATATTCTGCAGGAACAAGGCGGTACCACTAGAGTGCACTGTAGTACACAGTATGAGAGTATACAGTATGAGATGTGAGGGGAGGGGATGAGAGGTTATTGGAGGAAGAGTGAAAGTGTGTGTGTGTGTGTGTGTGTGTGTGTGTGTGTGTGTGTGTGTGATTTTAACAGGTCACCAGGACATCTACAGTTGCTCAGTTGACACAGATAAACAAGCGGCATTTAGATTCATACAGGCGTAGTTGTACATTAATATATCCACTGTTAATTAATGAATTTGATTTGAAGAAGCCACCAGTGTTTGGTATTAAATTAAATAACGTGCCAAGCTCAGGTAAAATCAGTAAGGTAAATGATGCAACACGGAAGCCTGAATCTCTTACAGCAGCCACAAAAGGTACAGTTAGCAGGTTTATTATATACCGAATAGAGAATTAGCAAAACAGGACCAATACAGTAGTCAGTGCATTACATACACATCATGCATAATTCTCTCAAGTGCAAATACAACAATACCCAAGTAGAGAGCCATGTATACAGAATGTCAAAAGACACACACACACACACGTTTGAATTCACGCTGTTTTCAGTAAGAAATTATGTCGTGAAGAAATCGCTTTTCTTTGCTATAGAATGAAATGTTCTGTAATGCCTTTATTGTTTATTGTTGAGAAAAGAAACTCATTTAACAATAATGTAACAAGGACCGTACAATATTGGGAAGACATTCTTATTTGCTAATACTTGCTGGTCACCTACCAATTAAATGTTTTGGATGTACTTATCAAGTGTGTTTCATACACAGCTCAGTCAGTCAGATTCATTGCTCCCTCTCAGCCATGCTTAGGACTCATCTACAAAACTGACAAAATTGAGTCAAAAAACTCAAATAACCTTGTTGCATCAATGCTTTATATTTGTAAACTAAGCTCTGCTGATTGAAATCTATCTCTCATTCAGAAATCTTTCATAGCAACACTGAGTAGAGATTACACTGAAAACTGGAAATGTGTCTATTTTTAACTCTTTGGTGTAGTTTCTCAAACTACTCCACTGACTTATCTTATATATATATATATATATATATATATATATATATATATATATATATATATATATATATATATATATAGTACAGTCAAAATCATAATGAAACAATGGCACATAGCACACTCAATACATTATTTATTAAGGTTTTTATTCCGTAAATGTGAAGTATTGTTGTGTGTACTTCTATCTTTCATGCTTTCAATGCACATTGATTACACAATGTGCGACAAGAAGGAGCACATGGACATTTCTGGGTGCTCTTTCATCATCAGGCTGTATCACCTGTTTTTGTCTGTAAAACAACACTAATTTCCTTTAGTGGAGCTTTGAAGAGTAAAACTAAAAAGATCCCATTATTTAAATCTACGCGAGTTTCCCTGAGGTACAAAATGAGGTTTTCATTTTGAGGCTCTTCAGTTTTCATAAAAAACTCATAATTGAAATAAAAGGCATTCATTAGTAACTTTCAGTAGTTCAGTAACTTTAACTATAGTAGATCCTTGGCACATGCTGCTGTAGCGCTCTCCCTCTACTTACAGGATAACAGTAGACCCAAGGCTTACAATGGCAGATCATTCCTTTTGTAATGTACACTCTCAATAGCAGGTGCGAATGAGGATGATGAAAACAAAGACAACAGTTATGATAGTAAGTGCTGAAAATAGAAAGACAAGGCCGGCAAAGACGGGGTCCGTCATGGGGGGGGTATATTTCACTTCAGACGGGATCATGTTGGACATACTCAGCATGTAGCCCAAACTCCAACCTATGCTGGTGTTCTTTGCCTGAAAAGAAGAGGAGAGATGTCCCATGTGTTACTGTGAATGTGCAGGCTGTACACTGCATTCTTTAGTAGTAAATGCAGCTAATACATCACTTTGCATGTCTAGTGAAGTTGCACAATTGCAGCTCTAGGGCAAAAGATGAGTCATAACACCCATGTAAATATTGTGTCTGTTTTTTTAACTTCCTCTAAAAGGAACTACCAAACAACCAGACTCCCAGACAGCCTAAAGGCACTAAACAGGACACGCAGCACACATACTCTCTTGTTGGTGGGATTGGAAATTGGGAGCATCGCCAGCTGTTGTGGAACGTTCTTGTGTTAAAATCTAAAGGCAAACCGCCATACAATTTGGAAACTGCTGCTGTAATGTGTGACTTTTTCACATCTTCTGTCTTTCTTTATGACTCATGACTGATAGACTGCATGTCACAGACCAGGAATCCCCTTCTGTTGAGGGAGTGCCATTGTGAAAGACGCTCTGTGTCCTTAGGGCATCCCAGAGCGATACATTGCCTGCCATTCACTCTGGCTTCAACTGTTCATGTGTGCAGATGATTAATATGTCAGCCATCCATCTTTGATAGGTTCCCATGGGTGGCCTCATTCACACTTATCTATGTTATTATGTGTTTGTTTTTTTTTGCTCAACCAACCTCTCTTTCGAAGTTAATGTTTTTCCATGTCTCTTTGTCAAACTTGTATCCATCCGCCAGCAAAGTGAAGACATAGTGAGCTGCAAAACAGTAAGTCTTAAGATATCTTTCAGCTATCCATGCCTTTTCTGCCCTTAGCTGAAAGGAAGAGAAACAGAGATTAGAGTGGCCTGTGATTAGGAAGAAGAATGATACAATCGAATGAAGCTGAATGCTAATATCAAGACAATACTGAGACAAAACAATTTGCGATCAAGACTGATTTCAATTCATAGTTAAGATAAGATCGAATAAAACTACATCCATCCGGAAGGATATTTTTTTAAACTGTGCTATTTTGAGGTCTGATACACAGATGTGTCTAATAGAGAAATATCCGCTCTGACGTGGCAGGAATATTCTTAAAGTGCTTGAAATCTCCAAATAGCTGAGCTGATCATTCTAAAACAACAACCCAACCAAATATGATCTGTATGTGTACATTTAATGCACATAGTTTGTTTATTGAGTTAAGTTGCTGTTTTGACATAATGTGAAGCACCCACATTAAATCACACAGAGAAGAAAATGTTCCCACACTGCTAGGCACACCTCAGCCGGTGATCTCAAAGCATGTTTTGTGCCTTAGGGAGAAAAATTTGTAATTTTTAGTAAAAAGATTGTGTAACGTTGTTACCTATGAGTGGTAGTGTTTGCTGCACCACTTAGAATATAGAATTCCTGTCCTTTTTCGTCCCTATATTTTTGCTCCTCCCAACATTTACTTTGTTTCTAACTCTTCCTAAACTATCTTCTCATCCTCCTGGTTCACCTGTTTTCCTTTTCTTATTACTAGATGTATAAAATTGGAAAAGCTTACTTCTGTCCAATTTGTGTTGCAGAATTTCGTAATTGAGGTGTTGAATTGATCAAGATCTGATGTTCCATTAATCCCAAGCGCCTTAGAAGTAAAGAAGAATCCTGCATATGCCTGGCAGGAACAGTAGAGACATATCGTAAGATTTTTTTCATCTTCATCTCTCTTCTTGCACGTGTTCTATTTGCACTGTGTGTTACCATAAAATCTCCAGTGACGGGTGGCTGCTCGACCCCGTTGAGGGAACACTGGGATGAGTTACAAGTCTTGAAATCAAATATGGACTTCACTATGCTTCCGCACTTGTCTGGGTCGGCTGTTCCCACCAAGAAGAGTTCTTGATGTGGGTTGTAGCCCTTAGGCTTTTTTGTGCACTCTGTGTCATAAATGTATGAGGCCTTGAGGGTGGTGATGAAACCTTCAGGGTAGCAGGGGTTTATAATGTAGGTTGGGTCAGATGATTCCTGGAACGTTGAGAGGAGGAAATGTCAAAAGAAAGAATGGAGGATGAGTAAATACAACTACATATACGGAAAAAAGGGACAGGAAGAGACATTGGCTTTGGACAGTATTACTTGCATTTACAGACACCATCTATATATCATGATTAATTTACTTGACTATGACATATAGGTCCTGATATTATATAGCCATATACCATAACATATTCTCACTGAATAGCATATCTATCCAGCTCAGTTACTAATAGTTTCAAGAATGAAGCTAAAAGCTGCAAGAATGAATGCATTTCTCGCAGACTAGCATGACGACATTCACAGTCCGATCAATATTCTTAATGACATAATGCATTCTTGACTGGTCTCCCTTTGCCTGTTAGCAACTCTTACTGAACACCGTTCACTAATCAATTCTTAACTGGGCATTAATGGATCTTGGCCTGCACATGCATGCAAAAAAACAGACATTCCCACTGCCATGTGCACCACACACACACACACACACACACACACACACACACACACACACACACACACACACACAAGCACTTAAACATGAACATAGAAACACATACTATACAGGGAGATAACTCAGAGAAGAACCATCACCCTTATAGTACCTGAAAGACATGACCTTTATTGACAGAAAACGCACACACACACACACACACACACACACACACACAGATTCCTCTCTTTCTAGCTCTCTTCCTTTTCGCTCTCTCTCTCTCTCCTCTTCTGTAGTACTGAATGCTGTAATCAAGGCTAATGGGACTCAGCTGTTGGCCAGTCCAATTACCTGGAATTTTGACGGATGATCTGGGAGACAGGCCCACACACACACACACACACACACACACACACACACACACAAAAACATACACACAAAACAAAACAAAAAGCTGTGTACCTGAACTACTTTGTCCAGAACCCTTTTGTAAGCCTCGTTTTTGCCATAGCAGAGGAAACTGTGTGTGTAGACATTGTAAGGGTAACCGTACAGTTTGACATGCAAGTAGTCAGGCCCGCTGAGATCATCCTGGACAGCAAAGGCGATCTGTGTGGACGCCCCACCGAGGTCCATGGACCCTACAGTATTTTTCCCTTCTGGGTGTACATAGGTATTCCAAAGGTTTTTCTGCAAAAATAATGGGAAAGGTTAGTATAGGATGAACCGTGTGATGGCCCTGTTTATGAAGCAGTATTCTTTTTTTCACCTTTAAAGGGATATGTACATGTTGACCTACAGATAGATCCATGACAGTGTCTTACCTCAAGGAAGTTTCCCATGAGATAGTTGACAGTGACCCACCCATACAGCCCTTCTTCTTGACCAGTAATGATGGAAGCATTATGGAAGTTGAAAGGCAAAGATCTCAAGTATTCTGTGAGACTTGCCAGGATTTCATTGCACCTCTGTTCATCCTTCTCACTTATAGTAAAGCAGAAAAAAGGAACACAATTACAGATCTTATTGGAAACAGGAAGGTCAGTAGCCATGAAATATGGAATCAGTGTCATTAAAGTAAGTAGTAAAGTGTTTTTTATATTTCTTTTATATTTTTTGCTGAGTTAGAAAAGCAGATTGATACCACTGTCATGTCTGTACACTACATAGGAAGCCAGAGCTGCCAGGAGATGGTCAGCTTAGCGTAACATAAAGACGGAAAAGAAGAGGAAATTGTTAGCTCTGTTCAAAGGTAACACAAATATTGGCCTATTGACATATTAACACATTATATCTTGTTTGTTCAATCCATTCAAGAATGTGAGGTGACCTCCAGGAAGTCTCTTTACCTAGGCCTTGTTGTTTCCCTCTATTCCTTGTCTATGCTGTGCTAAGCTAAGCTAATCGTATTCTGGCTCTAGCTCCATATTAACTGCAATACAAATACCAGAATGATAGTGAGCGTCTTATCTTATTCTCTGCAAGAAAGCGATGAAGTGAAATTTCCACAAATATCCACTACAATACCAACATCAATAATAAGTATATACATGGAGTATTTAGACTTAGACATAAAGGGGACATATAGAAGCTCACTTTTTCAGTGCTTGTGCACATATATTTAGGTATATGGAATGCCTACCAACCCACACACTGTGAAATAAGACAACCCAGTCAGTTTTTTGTGGGCTGTCTACATTAGAAAACATGGGATTCAACAAGTCATTCAGATTTGGCTCCCCTTCCTATGTCACATGCAGGCTCATTAGAATATACCGCCCCCCATCTGAGTATCTCCATCCACGGCTTGAATGTTACCTTTGCAAAGGTGCGCCATATTTTTCTCACAAGCCAATCAGAGCAGACTGGGCTTTTCGAGAAGGGGGCTTAAAGAGACAGCGTATATTCAGACAGACAATATAAGAACAATAATGAGTTTTTTTTTTCTTAAAACATGCAAACATGTTCTAGTAGAAACCCAAGATACAAGTATGAACCTAAAAATGAGCATGATATATCCCCTTTAATGAAATTAAAGCAAACAAAGCAAACAATTTGAGAGGACCCCATATTTCCACTTCCCAGCATCAGTGTTACACCATCTGAGCTCTTGAATTTTGTCCCACCCTGCAGTCTAAATGTGTTTTTATGGGGCTTCTTGGTGACGCAGAGGGCTTTTGGTGCATGTATGTGTCACTCTCCAATACCTTAATGGCGAGAGAATACCCTAAAGCTGACTGATTTCAACACTTTCTTACTGTAGCAGTCTCATTCCAGCAGTAGCTCCCAGAAACAGAGGTGTGGTTTCATGTTTTTTAGTGGGAATGGCTTTGGTGATGTTGTCCATGCATTCTTTGAATCCCTTCCATGATTTGGCATCTTTCTGTGGGTCAACTTTCATCTCTGAGATGCCATCACCTGTGGGCACAAGGCAAAGATAAAATCATATTCCTAAGCACAGGCACTACAAATTTATAGTGATTTGTTAATGTTAATGTGTAACATTTGTAACTTTGTAAGTTCAACAAACGTTGAATGATTTAAAAATGCTCAGTAAGCTTTGGCTTTTTATTTTTTCTCTTACTTACCCCCTATACTCCAATTTACTCTACTGCAACATTTTCATTTAACATTTTGTGTAACTCAATTCTAGAAAATGTAGAACTTTTACACACAAAACCTGCAATCATTGTAGAGAAGCAGCAGTAACTCACCCGCAACTTTACAGTTCATTATCTCAGTCACCACTCCGGTTTCATTCTGCTTCTCCCCTGGCCACTTGTACAGGTACACATTGGACCGTGATGAACCTGAGTCTATCACTATGCCATACTGAAGAAGAAGAAAAAAATAAATCAATGTTTGGTCTATCTAATAGCACTTCTTACCTTGATTAGTGAAATATCTAAAAGCCCTAAATGATTTTGTTAATAAGGCAAAGAGCTGAGACTATCAAACTACAGGCTGCTGCGACCCCCACCACGTTGTCCATCAGGACCAGGATCATGATATCTGACCCTGACAGTCATTCTGTTTCTCTCTGTATGAGAACTGTTATGTACTTTTACTTTGTTGAAGTGAAGAAGATCTACAGCCAAATAATGCCTACACATTTATGTGTGCATCCATGGACATTTGTGCATGTGCATGTATATGTTCACCTCTAAGCTATACTCTTTGGACCTCCAGGTGTCCTGGATGACGGCAACAGCAACAAGGGCAGCAATACTAGCCAAGAGGAGAAGCAGCACTCCAGCTATGCGACACTTGTAGCCCATTTGCTGTTTGGAAGCCATTTCCTGTTGGCAAGAAATGGGGTTTAAAAAAAAACCAAACGTGGTTCCCACTAAAAGCCTTTTTTAGCTCTCAAAGTGATGACATGTGGAGAGGTTTGAAAAATGATGATGAACAATAATAGTACACATTATTTACTTTAAGCTGGAAAAAAAACATTGGCAGCATTAATAGTATTGATAGACTAAGCAATACCACCAAACAAACGCATAAAAAGAAACAGAATCAGGAGGAAGAATGTGGATCATAATTGGCTGTCTGAATACGTGTTGTGTTACTTTTTATTATGAACAATTACGAGATACTTTAATGCCATAATATTATGTTTGACCTATTTAATTAAGGCAAATATGCAAAACAAATGTGTTTTTATGATCCGCAAAGGAGAATAAAAGCTTCAGCTTAAGATTCTTTGAAGACAGTGAAGTGGGGATTTAAAGTTTGATTTAAGAGAGTTTTGGGAGGTGTCAGTTTCTACCAAGGTTGTCAGCAAGAAGAAAAAATAGGCTTAAAAGTCCTCAACAGCCAGCAAGCAAATTGGCTGCTGTCTCGTTAAAGTCTTGCATCTTTAGCCTTGAAATCTCAAAGGTTTTGGTTGTGTTGTTTATATAAACTTGAACTGCGTGTGCAGTTGGACCTAAATGCAGGAATGAAACCTTACTGGTTAATTATGTATCTACCTAATTCGTAAAAAAACACTGATTGGCAGAACTTGTTCAGGTCTTAAGGAAGGGCCGTAGAGCGTATGGGTGCACAACTAGATTACAACATCCACTATAAGATTGCTGACACATTTCAATATTGCACAAACCCACTGGACAGGGAAACCTGCCATTGAAGATCATTCAACAAGTCCTCCAAACCATACAACAATATAGGTTTGTTCATACCCTCTAACATGACCCACGGGAGCGTTTTCCATTCCCATTCTAAACCACGGTTTAAAACACGTCGATAATGTTGTGAGACAGTTGCAGTTTGGTTATGTTTAGGCACTTAACTACTTAGTTGTGTAGTAAAAAGTAAGTGTAGTAAAAAATAATATAGGGTTAAAATCAGACATTAAATCACTTCTGGTTAAGCACGTGATGCAGAACGTGATGTAGCTCCGTTTCTTCCATAAAGTAAAACAAACTCTGCTTTTAATTTTATTTTCAAACGGGACATGAACCCCGTTTCCTTGGTGAAAGTCCTGTGTTTGTTTGACCCATCCACCACCCCAAGCTACCTCCTTAAAGGTGCTCTAAGCGATGTCACGCGTTTTTTAGGCTACAACATTTTTTTCACATACAGCAAACATCTCCTCACTATCCGCGAGCTGCCTGTCCCCTGAACACACTGTAAAGAAACGCGGTCTCTGTAGACAGCCCAGGCTCCACAAACGGCAACAAAAACAAAGTGTGCCAACCTGCACCCACGAAACATAACAAACAGAGTTCCAAGACAAGAAGGATTTGGGGGTGGGGGTTGGGGGGGGTTAGTGCGCGGAAGCACGGAAGGGACGGGATGAGGAGGCGGTAGGGGCGAGCTAGCCTACGTCAACAAGTGCCGTCACCCAACATCACTTAGAGCACCTTAAGTAGAAATTTGGTGCTTTTATACTTCGTCGCCTTACTTTCTGCTATGCTCCCATCATAACTACTGCAGCCACTAGAGGGCGCCGCTACTATACACTTAAATGTGACTCGTAATTGCTGCTTGAACAAACAACTTATGTGGGCGTTTTTTCAGGGAAAGCCAGTCTCAGATCATTGGTTCATACAGTAAGTGTGTTTTGTATTCAACTCTTTCTAATGGCTTTGAAGAAACAGCCAGACATTGAGTATAAACACTGACATTTACAACAAACACATTTGATGTCAAGCTTAAGGCAATGCTCACCTCGGAGAAACACTTTTTTCAGTCAAATTTGGATCTTGTTGATAAACATGGCGTGCCACAAACAGCTCTGTTTGAGTTTCAAGTGTATAATAAATGACAGAAAACTGTGTTTCGTGCCAGATTCACCATGTGTGCTTTGATGGAAAAAAAGTAAAATGTACACAAGGTTAAAAGAAAATTTTTAGTATATACAAGACTGTTCTTCTACCAGAATCACACATGTATTTCTCATGTAGTCAATATGGCTGCAATTACGAGTCACACACAAACTCTGTAACATGAGACGCAGCTACCTAGACGTGCACAGACACATTCCCGTAAACCAATAAAAAAAATTTATTCTGATTTATTTTATTTTATTTGCATGCTATTTACACCTTAGTTCTTTAAATGTGCATGTTCTCATTGGTATTTGCTGTATGTGAATATTATCTATATTTGGGAGTGGTGGCCTAGATGTTAAAGAAGTGAGCTTGTGACCGGGAGGTCGCTGGTCCAATCCCCAGACCGACCAGGATAAAATCTGGGTGGGGAAAAGTGAAAAGAGCAGCACTTGTCCCTGCCTCATCACCACCACTGAGGTGCCCTTGAGCAAGGCCCTTAACCCCAACCGCTCCAGTGGAGTTGCTCAGTGGCCAGCAGATCAGACTGTGGTTGTACGGGGCAGCTTCCAGGTATGAATGTGTAACTGTGTGAATGTGACAGGTCGTCGTTGCAAATGAGAATTTGTTCTCAATCGACTTACCTGGATAAATAAAGGTTAAAAAAAAAAAATGTCATGCTATTGTAACCCACCCCAAATTGGCTGGTTGTGTTTAAAATTTCAAGCAGGGATGATATGATTATATGATCAATATTTGTCATCATACTAGGACATTTTGTATATTCATCCAAGCTAATTTAAACTGAAGCTTAAATATTCCTTCAGATTCAATACATGAAAAACACAAAGTATGAGTTTCCTATTTTCACTTAATCAGACACAAATAGCTCAGGTAGCTCAGGTTATGCCACGTTGTTTTAATTGAGTCATTTTAATTCTCAACACTTTTCAGCAGTGGCAAATACTTTGCGGTAATGCCCACTAGGTGGCAACTGCGCAGCGCTGGTGTCATTCTTTCCCTATATACTGTCTATATACTGTACCATGTAATGGAAAAGCGTGGCGTTTTTCCATTTCATGGTACCTGCTCAACTCGCCTCGACTCTACTCGCCTCACTGTGCGTCCATTTTCCATTGTAGATTTTAGTACTGCCTCAGCGTGGCTGGTCATCACAGCGGCACCGCAGTAAACTGCCGTGACCTAACGCGACACACACACACAGAACGTGGAAGGTGTGTTGTTGCCAGAAGACACATTTTGTTTCAAATGAAGCTGGAGGCAGCAAAAATAAACACAGCTGGCTAAACTATTTATAAATGACGGGTTTGTTCAGGACACCCCCCTCTGTCGTTTTAATGTCACCTTTTGGTATCGGCTCAGCTCGCTTCGAACCTCGACTGAGGTGGTACTAAAAAAAGTACCTGTTAGCAGGTACCATGGACTTTTTAAAACCAAAAAAGGCGAGTAGAGTCGAGGCGAGTCGAGCAGGTACCATGTAATGGAAAAGTGCCATATGTTCTTTCCTTAACCGGTTACAGAGAGAGAAACGGCGAACATTAGCTCTGAAAGAAAAAAAAAGAAATGACATCCTGAAAAGTGATTTATTTTTCTTTCTTTTGATGGTAGTGTCTGAAAACTTTTATCTGTTGACATAGGTAAGCTCACATGCCGTGTTTATTCCTGTTATCTAAAAGTATTAAAGTAGTGATCCCAGACCTTGAGGTGTTTTTGCAGGTAAATGTTGAAGGCTGATTAGAACCTGGTTACACTATGTAATAACAAGGACTGAATATATGCCTTTTAAAATAGCATGTTTTTAATATAGTCATGAAAGAAATGAATGATCATAAATAATGACACAGCAATGGATAATATTCACCCAGCCTTTGCTTTTCTTAATGGCAGTGGGAGGTCATAAATGGTCTCAACACTAATTACAACCTTGTGTCAGTCTACAGGTATTAGGTATTGCTGTGTCAGCCTTGTCATGGGTTTCATTATCAGTCTGTCAAACAGTTGGGAGAGTAAGCAGCACCACAAGTATCCATCTCCCTCTCTATCTCTCCCTTTTTTCTCACATTTAAGCTTCTTTTTAAGTTGTATAAACCCCAAATCAATATTTGACTCCTTTGTTGTCATCAGACTATAACAACACCGCAGTGACAATGTTTGTTATTGTTTGACATTACAGCATTTAGAGTTACCACAGCAACTTAATGTGTAAACATGCAGGTAAAATGGCTAGACAACAAGACAGACAAATGTTGTTTTAGTCGGCTTAACATTTTACTGTCGTGTGTGTGTGTGTGTGTGTGTGTGATATAGTCGATATTCCAGGTTTATAAATTTGGGTGATATCTCTTTAAAGCTATGCTCTGGACATTTCAATTCCCCAAGGCTTGTGAAAGAGATACAGTGACTCTGTGGGAGTAGTAGTGTCAATGTTTGTCAAGTTTCTGCCAGCATTGTGTGAGAAACATTAAAAAAAATCAGAAACCTCTGCTTTTCTGCTTTTTACATTTACATTTAGTTATACTTATGTAACCTGAAACTGAAAATAAATGTTTCTGTGTGTAAAGCTTATGACCTAATCATTTGCACCTACTGGCCAGCTAGTGGTTAGTTTAGTCCTTAACATCAGTGTCCTGTTGTTGTGTCCTGTTGGGTCCAGAATGCTTGAACAATGTCAGTAACATTCAGAGGTTGTCCATAATAATAGTTCAAGCTTACACACTAGTAACAAAATATTATATCACTTATATCCTCACAAAAGTGAAAATGCAACCTCTGTGGATTAATGTCAAGACAAGTCATCTAATGCATTATTCAGTCCCTCCAGGATTTTGCGATCGCGCCAATTTACGCAAATTCAACCAATCACCGTGAATTTGGTGCGACTCGCAATTTTGACCAATCACCGCAACTTTTCCACACATTTTTTTCCCGCGACTTCAACCAATCACAGCAGTCCCACGTGCACTCTGCGAGCCAATGACCAATCCGGAGTGAGAACGGGTTGATCATTTCCTTGTTTTTGATATGAAGACGAGACGTGTGTGTGACTCATTTACCAACAAAACGTAAAGCGAAAGACCGTGCAAAACATTTCAGACCGTCTGATACATTTTAACATCAATGTAGACTTTAACAATTTAAAAGTTGCTGCCGTTTCCATCCTGGCTGTCGGCTCTCTGCAGCGGGTGGGGCTACTGCTCCGTACCCCCCGCGACTGACGCTTGCACACACACAAACACACACACAGACACACACACAAACAACACAAACACGGTGGTGATGCAGGAGAAAAAGGAAATGAGACGACACAATGACCTAAATTGAGGACAGCTACGCTCGTTATTGTAAGTGCAATGATAAGTTAAAGTCAGTACTTTATCAAACCGTATGAATGTGTGTCCCAGCCCAGGCCACGTTAGGAAAATAACTAACAATGTAAAGATCAACAAGCCACTGACAGATATGTTCAAATTTGATTGATTCAATAAATTATTATTTTTTGTCTTAAATCCACCAGCCATTTTCATATTATACCAACATTTGCAGCATCCTGAGCCTTTTTGGTAAGGTTACTAGGAAAACTCAGCCCAGAGTAGTTTTATTCTCCCCAAAACAAGTTTCCTTTTTATTTTAAAAGAACTATACAAAAAAAAAACGCAACTTTTTTGCAACTTTCACTGTCTCCCGCAACTTCATTGCAACAAACATACAAAAGACATCACAACTTTTATCGCAATTTTTTACAAAAGCTCCCGCGAAATCAGGCATTTTGGGCCGCAACAATCTCAAAGAAAGGCCGCGAAATCCTGGAGGGACTGATTAATGGATGTGAAAAATTGCTGAAAGATGAAATATCCGTGACCACCCAATAGTTGTTTGAAGGTGACGTGGTTCATTGAGTTCTAATGTTGTTAAGGCCCCTTCACCAGCACTCCCTTCTTTTGCTGAGGACCCTGGGTCTCCAAACCAAAAGTTATGCTTTTTTGTCTGTATCATGTTTTGTATTAGTATTTTTTCTCAAAAAAATATGTACAAGTATTCACTTGATGCAGCATTCACAATGTACAAGATGACATAAATATGTTTTCTGGTCTAAAGTCACACACAAAAACAATGTGGACCACTCTGGTCTCTGTTATCCACCCCGATGCACAACAAGCCCCCCTTACTCTTCATTTGTAAAACTTATATTTGTAAACTAAATACACAATGCAACAAAACTAGTTTAAATGAAATGATGAGTCAACCAGAGGAATCAGCAAGTCTGCTTGTTTAAACTGGTCCTCATGAGGTAAAGGGGTGGAATGTGGTTAAACACTAACACATGCACATATCATACAACACAGTGAGGACCAGTAAATCAACTCACACAATGAAACAAACTTACCTGCATCAATTAACTGTTTAAAATTCCGGGTTGTTTTTTTTTGTTTTTTTTGTTACTGGTAAATAAATGTTTTGTGAACAGGTAAATACAGTAGATGCTTGTGAAAGAGAGGAGGTGTGTTTGTTTCTTACCTTGAAAAGCTGGTTTGTAGATCCTAGTTGGGAGCGGGTGTGAGATGGCTCTGAGGAAGGGATAAAGAAACACAGCAGGAAACAGGGGAGCAGCAAAGGAAGAGAGAGAGAGAGAGAGAGAGAGAGAGAGAGAGAGAGAGAGAGTGTGTGTGTGTGTGTGCTGTGAGTGGGAGAGAGAGAGAGAGGTGGATTGGCTCACAAGAGCAGCTGAGCTGTTGTACCCCAACAAAACACAATGTCAGGGACAGAGGGAACATGGGAGGAGCAATGCATTACAAACTCCAGTTTTCACCACTCCCACTACACCAGTGAAAGACAGTGAGTGATGCAGCGCTCACTGTCTGTGTGTAATGATTAGGCACAGACACAGGTATTTGTGCGTATGCATGAAACAATGTGAGAAGAGAGAGGGGGAGCGGTGGTAAAGTTAATTGATGTAATCAATAAGATAAAGTGCATCTGCTGCGCAAGGTCAGCTCTTATTTGATAGGCTTAAATTGAAGCCCAAAGGACGATGAAAAGCAAAGGATCAAGCACTGTACCAATAATCAATCAGAATCAGAATCAGCTTTATTGACCAGGTTTGCTTTGCTCTGCTCTCACGTACAACACTCACTTATAAAGAATAAAAACAGAAAGGACAGTAAG
Organism: Sander vitreus; assembly: GCF_031162955.1. Taxonomy (NCBI): domain Eukaryota; kingdom Metazoa; phylum Chordata; class Actinopteri; order Perciformes; family Percidae; genus Sander; species Sander vitreus. The sequence goes on along the minus strand of NC_135860.1, from coordinate 21,693,658 downwards.
AAATATAAAAAAAATACTGTTAAGTATGCAGTATAACAATACAATATAATTTACAAAAAAATATACAATAACAATTGAAGAGAGGGAAGGAATAGTGCAATATCAGTATATATATTGTACTGTATACTGTATATACAAGGATGTGTCAGTACCTACAAGCTCTCACCCTCTCTCTCACGCTCACTGGGATCTAAGTTAAAATGTTAAACTAAGCCTTGGGCTAACTGCAGTGAACAATATGAGCCATTTAGCCTGATGTAACTCATGGGCTTATGGCTCCTCTGAGCTAAGTTAACTACAGTATCTAGGAATGGGAACAGCACTCAAGGGTGTGGGGATCTTGCAGCTGGTCTTACTACCTGGCTCTTTGCCTCCATTCTGCACTTTGCTTCATGTCATACTTTTGATTTGTCATATTCAGAATCAGAATCAGAATCAGAAAAGCTTTATTGCCAAGTACGTTTTTTTACACATACAAGGAATTTGTTTTGGTGTTGTAGGTGCATGTCACACATTCTCTAAAATAAGTTAAACAAACAGGTTAAACAGAACAAACAATATAAGTATAAATATATGTATATATATATATATATATATATATATATATATATATATATATATATATACACACACACACACACACACACACAGAATGTATTAAAAATAAGAAGAAAAAAAAAGAAAATATTCATTTTTTCTAAGAATGTAAAGTCGCTGCAGTGCTTCCCATCACTGTGGCTGTTTTATACATCCAACAGATTCCTTAACATTTCAGCATGTGGGCGGTCTTCTTGTATCTGGACTGTCTACAAAGAAGACACTGATGGGGCCGGTCAAAGTGAATTACATATCTGATTCAGTGCTCAGTGAATGAAGATAAAGTATTTTAGCTGCCTAAAGGGATACCTGAAACCCACTGGTCTGAATGAACCGGACAGACAGGGCGATGAAAATCAGATTTGCACTGAGAGAGGAAATAGAAGAAAGGCAGAAAGCTCCTACTTAACTTTCTTTTTCAAGCCTCCTGGATACAGATTACATATCTGTGCTACTTCTACTTAGCAGTTAGATACCTGAGGCGTGTCCATCCCAGCGTTTCATGATTAATTTATATGGGTACTGCTGCTGCTAAAAGTTAAAGGGGCTGTACTCAACATTTAAAACATATAGCAGAAACAAATATGGAGGTAATGTCTTCCTGAGCAGAGAATGAAGTCACACTCCCCTCTGTGTGTGTAATCCGTTTTTCTCTGTTCTTTGTTTTGATAGCCGGTTCGGCCTTGCATGCATGTTAGTGCATGTGGCCATGAAGTATTTCATGTATTGGGGAATGGTCTGTGAGAGCTATGTGGAGGAAATCCCTGCCCATTGTTTTTCAGTATTTCGAGTACAGCCCCTTTAAAAAGAATCTTTCCAACATTTTGCTGGTGCATGGCTACACATCTGCTGCACACAGGTTGCCACAACCTTGTTTAAAAAAAACAATCATGTGGTGGCCTGTGTTGCCATGCACTAAATACAAACAAAATGGGACACTCTCAAAAATATTGTTCCATACAGGGACGTCGTTAGGCCTGTTTTAGGGGTGCTAAAATGTTCATAAGCCCCCCTAAATAATAATAACAACAACAATAATAATTTTTTTTACAGTGCACCCTGTATCACTAACTACGGTGAATCAGTCTTCCTTCACCATTCATCTGTGTGTGTCGGTGTGTAGTGTGTCTGTTTTAATTCTATTTTACAACTGTCAGCTGGTCGAAATGGCTGTTAGAGGCTCAACGAGCGCCTACGTGCATGGTAACGACAGGGGCGCAACTACCCAGTGTCAGAGGGGTATGCAGCAACAACCTAATCATCACCCCTGGTTGATGTGATTTGAGTAGTGAATGGCTTTCCATCTCTGTCTGCACTATTTTCCCCCCAAAAAGGACACAGTGAATAGGTTGGTCAACAGAACTTCGAACCATACTGGACATTTAGTTTTGTGTGGTCTAATAGAACTCCTATCTGATGTCATCACTGGTCTCATCTCTACGTGATGCCATCGCCGACCTCATGTCTGTCTCATTCACTCTTTGCCTGTCTTCTTCTCCACTATGACATCTTGTCAAACAAACATTATGTAATAGATTTTTCATTCGTTTTTTCCATATTAATAATATTAAGAAATTAATCTGTTGGTATCAAGTGGCTCCCCCTACACTTCCACCTAATGTTAGACCTACCTGTTGCCTTCCCCTGCCTTTCCTGATCCACCATCCTCACACCTGAATGAAATGAACTCACTGTTAAATATAGCAGTTTGGTAGCAAATCTATGCATGATTCCATCGTAAACCAGAATTACAGCATTACTTATGTTTTCCAGATTCTTGTCATGTATTGTACATGCTACCTTATATTTATCAGTTTTCAGCTCATCAACAGCGGTTTTGCATATTCTAAGCTAGCCGTAAACCCCCATTTGGCTGCTACATTTCCAGTGTTAGCAAACGCTAGCTAGTCTGTTAACATGAATATTTGCAAGCCTCCAAGCACAGACGTCACATTTTAAATCCTACCTGTTGCCTTTCACCATCCACTTATTCAACTGCTGTCGCATCCCTTGACAGGCCATCTCATTTTCCCTCTTTCTTTTTCTATTTTTAGCCCCAACAGCTGTTTTGCTTTGAACTTTTTCCATAGACGGCAACTTACTACTCGTACGCTCGTACCTGCTCACTCAGCGCTCACAGCGCCCACCCGCTCCCCGCTCCCTCCCCTCCCCCTCCCTCTATGTCAACATTTTATGATGGAATCTTATGAGACAGGGCGCCTACTCTAGCCTGTTAGTCCTCTAAAATGTTATATAATAACATTGAGGAAATGCAGAAATGATTTAGAAACGCACAACAGCAGCTACATATTGAAAATACCAAAAAAAGATTTTTTTTTTGTCATTTTTCTTTTGTTTACCATCGCTTTGGTGCCCCCCATGGTGCTGCGCCCCTATGCGCCGCATATAGTGCATACCCACTTTTTGCGCCACTGGGTAACGGTATGTGGACGAGCGAGGTAGAGAGTTAGCTAGGCCTACTGAAGAGAGCCAAGCGGCATTAAAACAAAGCAGATCTGTATCAAGCATCTCATTATCACTAACCGTATCCCCATTCATATTTAGACACAACAAATGATATATATATCCAGCTACGAAATAGCAGAAAGTCGGAAGTTAGACAGAAGTACAAAGAGCTTTCAGAGCGTTGCAGACCGGAGCGTTGCAAGTAACTGGAGGATTCATCTCGTCTCGTCGCTACTCTTTGATCTTAACTCGCTACTACACACACACACACACACACACACACACACACACCGATACACACACCGATACACACGCAGATGAATGGTGAAGGAAGATTGATTACGCGTAGTGAGTGATACAGAGTGAAATTGTAAGTTGTTTTTAATGACCTGCTTACCTTTAGCTAAGTTTTCTTGAGGTAAAGGAAAGGGGATATTTTGGTTTACTATGTAAAACAATAATATGCCAATGATAATGAGATAATATAGCATATCTCTATAGCATTATAAAACAATATCAGTCCCCATAGAATGTTGTTAAATGTCATAGGGTCCCTGTTAATGCTATTGTACCGGTGTATCCTTCAATTCATTGAGCAGATGGATATTTGAAGATATTTTAGCAGAGAGAAAGAGAAGCAGGAGATTGGCTGGGCAGTTGATTCTGAGGGAGCCGGCGTGATTGAGGTCAGTAGTGGCTACAGGTCTAAGGAAATGTGGGGTGTTTTTTTTTTCTTCTAACAATAAGCATTTGTTGGCAGCTCTAGGCACTAAGGCATAGCCTAAACTAAATTATTTAATTATATATGCTAGCTATATTCTGACCAACTTAACTTTCTGCATCCATTGGCTGTCATAAATTAAATAAATATGTTGCATAAATGTAGGCCTTAAAATTCTGGTTCTTGGGTTATACTGTATGCAAGCCAAACTACACAGCGAAATGACACTGATTGAACCAATCCACAGCGCAGTTACAGTGATTAGTGTAATTAAATAGCATTCTTTGGACAACGTATCTTATAGAGAGAGGAAATAGATATAGTATGCTATTACTTTATCACACATTTACATGAGCAGACAGATAGCATTTAAGTCATTGCTTACAGACGAACTCAGCAGGAGCAAAGTCTGGCTTAAGTAAATTCCCCCATGCAGCTTTGATGTGTCTAAAAGCTAACATTACAGTAACTTTTGTTTAAGGGACTGTTCGTTATTTATTTAAGGTGCCACCGGAGGAGTTTTGGGACCTTTAGGATAAAAAGACTTCACCCTCCCCTTGCCAGTAATAATCTTTCTATGACCCTCCAAAATGATTTGAAAAAGAAGCATGACACTCCCCTTATGTGCTAGCTTGCACTTAGCAAAGATATACAAATGCCATTTGATTTTTTACAGCCATGGCGACTTAACCTCTGCATTCTCATCTTACACATCATACTCCTCTGTTATGGTGTAGTGGCCATTTCAGTAGATTTACTCTCTAACATAGTTGTGAAAACACAATAAGCATGAAAACTAAATGCACACTTCCTGCATTACTGCATTACTTCAAATACTAAGTTACTCCTCTAGTAAACTATATAAATATAGTAAAATAAAACAATATGAAATAAAACATTGAGACCATTCAGCAAAGGACACTGGGAAATAACCAATTCAACACTGGTTGCTATGGACTCGTCACTAGGCTTCCTCAGTCGTATATTTAGCACATAGGTAAAGCTGCCGAAGCTGAATTTGGCAAAGCAAAGTAGTATATAAACTGGATTTTTCGTTGGGTGGAAGATGGTTGTACCTCGGCATACTGTACTTTGCATCTACCTTCACTTCACTGGTTTAATGCACCGCCCGGCGAACAGGTAAGGGACCCAAATCAAACACACCGGCGACGGTACGCGTTCAACAGGTGCCTTCTGGGTCTAGCTAAATGTTAAACATGCTAAAACGTTCTGACCATGGTGGATCCTCCTGTTGACTTCCTGGGTTCGAAGAGGAACTTTTACCTTCAGGGAGGTGTGTGAGACCTTTCTGAGGTTTTTGACAACATAACCTCGAGATACAGTAGGCTATATTATGCATTGTGAATGCACGACTTGAGAAGTTAACCTATAGAGGGTTTTCACGGCGCGTCATCAGATGCGTCATCAGACCCGAAGTTGCCATGTTGGAGGTACTCTGCATCACAACAAAGCACAGGCACTGAAGTAGATCAAGGAAAATGGTTAATTATTGCCGTGTTTTAGGTTGTACCAATAGGTCAGACCGAGAAAAACATTTGGAATATTATCGACTTCCAAAAGTTATTAAAAACCAGGGAGAGGAATGCCAGAAGTTATCAGAGGAAAGGAGGCGCTTGTGGTTGACAAAGCTCAACCAGGATCTATGAGGGAAAACTCTGTCTTGTTCGGTTTTTGAAATGAAAAAAAACAACTATTGAGAGTCACTTGGCTACACCTTGAGTATCACAATGATATAATTCAGTTAATGTTAGGTTGATTAAAGACGTTATTGCAGTACTTACTTTGACCTTCACAACACAACGGTCGTTAATGACTTGGTACTGCGTCTCCCTCACCCATCCACACACCATCTGGTTATAAGCCTCCAAACTTTTGTAGGATTTAAGGTCTTCTGCTGTGTATGGGCTCGGCGAGAAAACCAGGTAGTTGACTAAATCAGGATGTGCAACTGAAGGAAGAATGCCATGGATCCAAGAAGAGGGAGCCAACTTGTAGGGATCTGCACCGCCAGTAAACTGTAATTTCTCAAAATATTGCGCCTTTTTTTGTGGTCCAAGTCCTTCCATGCCTTTGCATCTTGGATGCGTTTTGATGAGCTTCTCTGTTGTTTAGACATAAAGTATTAAAGTATCCAAAGTGCACAATACTCCATTACTCCATTCAGTTATTTATACCGAGTGCCTCCAATATGGCCGCGCATCCAGGTTACCGCCCAGAACGTGACGTCGGTGAAAACCCTCTATAGCAGATTGAGGACGACTCTCTCAGAATGTCTTTCAGACAGGTGAGTAGCCTATGACAAACATGCTGTGATGGTTGTAATTCTCTTTAGAAGAGAACGTCAATGTTGCAAGTCAAAGTAGCGTTGTAGCAGCGCCTGTTTGTGCAGCTCTAATGTTGCTTTATTATACGTGTTTGTGGCTACAGCTGTTGTTGATTATTATTGTAAGAAGTATTGCTTGCATTGCACCCGCCTTTGTGTCCGTACACTATAGCCTCTTTTTATTCATTGTCTGTCATTTTTGTTTAATTTTCTTAAGTTGTTTACTCTTTTGTATCTTGTATTTCTTGTAAGGCAACACTGGAATAAGCAGTGGTATAATCGATCATCAGTTGTATGTGCAGGCTGCAAAGTGCCTAAGCTGTATAGAAAAGGAATATCGTTTTGGACATAGGGGGCTTTGTGATGTGATGTACAGTATACGTTGACAATTAATGCACTTTATTTTGTAGCCTGTTTTTTATTTTTATTTAATAGGTCCATTATGTAACATCATCATACTTTTTTTTTCTTCCTCTATTCCCTCTTTCCCTTTAAAAAAATAAATAAAATAATGCAGTAACGTTTATTCAGAAGAGTAGCCTACATTTCAGCAGCAAAATTATATTTGGATTCAATGATTATCCCTCATCTACTATATTGTATGACAAGCTGGATGCAAGCAAAAGATACAACCCTTAAGCCTGTTCTTTCTCTGTATAAACAGGCCCTCAAAGTGCTAGACAGAAAACACAATACTTATCACCATTGTAAAATTCTTAACAAATATGACATCCTTGGTTGGGAAAATCTAATCAAATACAATGACACCTGCCTAATGTTTAAGATCCTGAATGGCAAAGATCCTCCACCACTCAATAATTTTATAAAACAAAAAAATTAGAATACAATAGAACCACTCGGTCTGTTCTGAGAGGGGACTGTATAAACCCTTACAGGTCCAGCTCCTTTAGTCAATCATGTTTTTCTGTTAGAGCCTCTAATGGGTGGAACACTTTACCAAATGAAACGAGAAACTGCACCACCTACCATCATTTCACACAAAGTCTCAAGGCCTGGCTCTTGCATAGTCAGACTTGTGAACATTTTTAAACTAGTATTTTTTATATTATTATTATTATTATTGTTATTACTGATGAACTGCTGCTAACATGTTTGATGTGTTGATATCTTGCCCGGTATCAAATTTAGCTCGCCCTGCATTTCTTGGGGATGTATGAAAAATTAAATAGTATTTTAAATATTTTACCATCTTATCAATCTGTGCTATATTAACGCATACCTAACGAGTGATGTAGCCTAGTTCATCATTTCATTACTGCTGTTACGGCTTTGCATGGTTGAGCGGTGTTGGAAGATGGGTTAGGTCTATTACTTTGATGTATTCTGATGTTTGCATGGCTTCTTATACTGAATGTGGATACTGTTTGATGTGTAGCTGTGCTGGTGTTTTGATGCTTTCTGTGGCTCTGCATGGCTAACTGAGAAAGCTTTTCTGTTGTTTTAGCAGTCTGTATGGTGTCTTGTTGACTTCTATCTGTAGAGTTTAACCTGTACTAATATCTTGCTGCTTCCTGCTGCTCTGGTCTAAAATCATCTGGCCAAAGGACTACAGTTGAAAATTAGCCGGCTGGCTAACACTGGCACATTTACAGAAATGTTGATTAATGTGTGTTGTCCTTTATAAATAAAGAATCAAATCAAATCAAATTTTACCCAGTCATACTTTTTACTTTTATACATTACATTTTTACATGAAAAACAAAAACAAACTTTACACAAATCATTGTATGTGTAGACCTGCATGACTAAAACTGAAGTAAAAGTACTTTTACTGGAGTAAAACATGCATACTCTTTCCATTCCTGATTATACTGTCGCAGCACTGTAAAAACATATGATCACCTGATGTAGGCCTACTGTATAGCCTACTGCATTCTCTCCACTGATACAATGTACCAGTACTTTTATTGTGCTTTATGCTTTACACAATTTTTTAATACTATGCAGGTATGATCTAATATATTCCCTGACGTCTTACCCAATTTGTGCAATTAAAAAGTAACAATGAAAATTTCCTGTATTCATTTTACAATTATTTTGACAGTAAATTATTATCAACACATTAAGCATTCTGCACAAACAGGTGTTCATACTTTTCAAATGCTAGGGGGACTGCCCCCCTCCTGCAGCCACAGCCCTTATGGCCTCCTATAAATACAATCTTGGCAATAAAGTTGTACTTCCATATTATATTCAATATTATAATTAATGGATACAGTTAGGCTAACTCTGAGTTAACTCTTGAGTTGCCTGTTTTGGTATTCATAGCTTAATAGTTTGGTCACCAGTAAATTTGCTGCTAGATAATCAAAAATTGGACATTATTTTGTGTTGTTACTTCTAACAAACCATTAGGTCATATTTTGACTCACTGTGAGAAAAACACATACAACATTTCAGACTTCCCAGTATTCATGATGAAGATTGGACTATCGTGCATGTATAGCCTTCTTAACAACCAAATGCAGTTCCATCCGCCATACAACATTGCCAACTGTACATTGAGACTGTAGCTAGTCCTTTGAGATTTGGAAAGCTGCCCAGAGAAGTTCTCGCTAATTGTCTGTGTCCTATTCAGTGCTTTCATAATGCAGTAAACACCCCCATGAATCTCTGCCGCAGCCCAGGAAGGAAATGGTGTGGCCGTGTTGCGGCGAGATCAATTAGAGGACAGAGGCACTTCCCCAGACTTTGCTATTCAAATATCACAATTTGAGCAATGGTTGATAATGGTGTTTGCTCTGTCTTCTCCCATCTCTCTCTCTCTCTCTCTCTCTCTCTCTCTCTCTCTCTCTCTCCTCCCCTCTCTCTCTCTCTCTCCTCCCCTCTCTCTCTCCCTCTCTCTCTCTCTCTCTCTCTCTCTCTCTCTCTCTCTCTCTCTCTCTCTCTCTCTCTCTCTCTGTCTTCTCCCATCTCTCTCTCCCTGTCTGTCTCTCTCTCTCTCTCTCTCTCTCTCTCCCTCGCTCTCTCTCTCTCTCTCTCTCTCTCTCTCTCTCTCTCTCTCTCTCTCTCTCTCTCTCTCTCTCTCTTCCCCTCTCTCTCTCTCTCTCTCTCTCTCTCTCTCTCTCTCTCTCTCTCTCTCTCTCTCTCTCTCTCTCTCTCTCTCTCTCTCTCTCTCTCGCTCTCTGTCTCTCTCTGTCTCTCTCTCTCAATTGATTTCTCGCTCCTTTCTTGTTTGCTCTTCTACTTTCTTTATCATGCTCAACATTTGCCTAACCCCTTCACTGTGATCTTTTCTCATTCGTACGCTCTCTCCCTCTCAACCACAATATAAATGCTATGTAATTAGTTTGATGTATTCCATAATCAGAATTCTTATACAGCATATGAAAGTTGATCCTTTTCTGCGGCATTACTGTGGGAATGTTTGTACTGTAATTCAAAATCACAAAGCTACTATCAAATTTGTTACCATGTTATCAAAATCAATATACCGGTAATAAAAAGGCCCTCAGGTCACAGTTTAAAAGCAAAAATATGTCTGTATCCTGTCTGACTAATGAGGATATCTCAGTTCTGAAGGACTTAATGTGTTATCAGAAAATCTGATAAACAGATACATATGCACATACACACATTATACATTCTGAAGCATTCGGCTGTGCCATATTGATAGAAAATGACCCATCATGTGTCTAATGTGTGGGCAGGTGCTTTTAAACCCAAACCTCTCCATTTCGCCTCACCCTCCGCCCCCCCCATCCCACCTCAAACCCAACTCAACAGGGTTGACTCACTGTAGTAGCCACTGTGAAAAACGGTCTTTTGGTAATGGCATAACCGCTACATAATATAGAAAACTCTTCCGCCACTGATATTACAGAGAGACATCCCCAGGAAAGATGTAACACAATCCCATAGCTCTTGCATACTAAAGCTGTGAAATAACACTCATCTCACTACTATTGAATTATCAAAAAGGAAACACTTATCCTAATAGATTTGTAAGTATTAGTGTTAACAGCAATCAGTGCACAATTTGAACACGAGGCATTAAATGCTGGCCATGTAACTTGATCTCTAAGGTCTCAAGTTGTGACTTCAGATTCAGTTATGTGCTGATGGCTGTTGAAGTGCAATGTTTTCCCAGCTGATGCCTCCCAAGTGAAAACATGTCTCTGGCAAGCTTTCAACCAATAACCTCAAATGATGGTTTGATAGCCTAGTGTGCTGGCAAACGAACAGTGGAGCTGACATCATATGTTGGACCGGACTACAACACTCTGATAATGCCTTATTCACCTTTCAGCACCTGATAGGATTGTGTCAGTATTTGTTTATTGTCCAATATGTATGTGAAAAGCCCCAAATTTTAAGGTTTAAACTAGGGGTGCATGATATATCGACTCAATATCGTTATCGCGATATCACGTTGCGCAAAATTATATTGAGTATTGCGATAAGTATGCAGTATTTTGTGGAGCGATGCGTCCCATCCATTGGCTGTGTAGCTTAGTTGAGTTCAATTTAGAGCCCGCTTGAAACGCTATAATGTTAATGTTTCATTGGTCAGTTACCGTGCCACTTGCACATGTTAGTGCACGTCAGCGCACGGGTCCACTACGTGACAAACCCTATGGAGCGTACCACGTGACGTGTGTGTATATTTCGACAGAGTGACAGTGTAAGGGAAGAAATAGATAGAGACAACAAAACGAATCAGAGAAGCGAAAGAAAAGAAAGGACCTAAAGAGAGAGCGAAGGGAGTCAGTGGAGCAAAAGAAAGAACACAAAATTAAGAAAATGAGTGTTGCTCAGGGAGAAGACGAAATAACAGAGAGATTGAAGAGGAAACTTTAGTGGCCAAAAGTAATGCCTCCTCGGTAGCTTGGAAATACTTTGGCTTTAAGCCAACAGACGTTGCACAGGCTAATGCAAAACGTGTCGAATGGTGGTAAATGCGCAGGAGGCAATACAACAAACCTATTTTCGCATCTTCAAAACCACCACAAGCCGCTTTACGATGGGTGCATGATACTATCCCAAAAAAAAACCTGTTGCAGTTAATACGCCAGAGTTAGCCAAACAAGCCTTGCTAGCGAGTGCTTTTGCTAGTAGCACAAAGTAGGACAAGAAGTCGAAGAGACATACCAAGATCACCAATGCTATAAAGTACTATTTGGCCAAATATATGATGCCCATCCACACAGTGGATAAAAAAGGCTTCAAGAAGCTTCTGAATGAATTAGACAAACGGTACCAAATCCCATCCCACACCTATTTCTCACAGGGAGCTATCCCGCAACTTTTATAAACAGTGCAGAAAGACGGTGCAGGCAGAGTTTGGAGTTGGAAAGATTGAATAGCTTTCATCCACCAACGACCTGTGGTCCAGCCGCACTACAGAGACGTATAAGTCTCACTGTAAACTATATTATTATGAATCTATTTTGATGTGTTTTGTAATTTTACATATGTTTAAAAATATGGAAATTAATATCGATATTACAATATGCATAATCAATATCGCAAAATCACATTTTGTCAATATCGTGAAACCCTAGTTTAAACCATAAGGTCAGTACTTTATCCGAGACTTTACTTTGGCTGTGTCTCTGTTACTTCTCTAAGATACTTCTCAACAGTTATGCAGGCAGCACTGAAAGGTTAGCAGATTTTAGCTGCTTTGCTTAGCGAAGGCTATAATCTACTACAGTCAAGTCTGCACTCAACATATAGTAACAGTGCCTTTACTGTACATAGTTCACAGCAGGATATTTGACCCAAAGACATATTGGACATGCAAAGGGCAGGCCATATATAAGTATGTATCCGTCGGTGTCAGTATCAACAGCATATTTATGCATGTGGGTCATCCACTGACAACTGTGTGGCTATTATTTGATGGATTTGCCTCTCTCATGGCAGCATGTGTAAAGGTGACCTCTTGTGGGCAAACTAAGCAACTGCAACTCTGCATCTCAGCACAAAGAGCTCATATAAATGTTTAATAACAACTGGTAGACCATTAGTTATAATGAAAGCATCTGGGGAATGATACAATCATTCAGAGCATAAAAAGCACCCCCATATCAACAAAGAGGTTTTCACTGAGGGAGTATGTGTGAAGATATTTCCAGTCATCTCAGTCAGTACCTGACAAGTAGACTGATATACTCCAACTATGTCCTTCCCTTTTATATTTAACCCACTAAAAATATGTCACAAATGAATAAGGATAATGGTTACCCTGATAATACAAGCCACAATTAAGAATAATAATTAATAATAAACAGAAATTAATTGTTTGTGAAAGACGAAGTTTATGTATTTACATTTGCAAAAAATAAGTCCCTGTATCCCTCCATGTACATTTCAGAACTGACATTTCACTCAATGATCCAAGTTAACAGATTGTCTTATAAAAGCACATATTTTATATGGTCAAGTGCACTATTGCAAGCACTTGAACTAGCACCTCTGTAATAGTATTGTTATATCCAATGTGTCCCATCATCCTAGTTTACAGTTTAATCTGAACAGACAGCCCATTAGACCTTGTCTCTTGGCATTTCTCAACCAGCTGTATGGTTGTAGATGTTTTACTATCAACTTACTAAGAAGTTCTACTTGTCTACAACTAATCTTGTATCATAAAGTTGTTTGTGGAATGAGCTTAAGTTAACTTTTGAGGCAAGCAAATGAACCGGCCAGTACTGTTGAACAGTAATCAGGGGATAAGAATTAACCTTCAATACTGAAACCTCATCTATATTTATAGAACGCTGGCCTTTGTCCTCAGGGATTAGGATGCTCAGACTAGTGTGTGTGTGTGTGTGTGTGTGTGTGTGTGTGTGTGTGTGTGTGTGTGTGTGTGTGTGTGTGTGTGTGTGTGTGTGTGTACGCCTGTCATCTTTAATTGAGTACACTGGAGTAGAGGGACAACAGGACTATATCATGTTGCATGCTCACTCTTCCAATAATATATTGGAAAACATAACAACTGATTGCCTCCAGTTTATAGTTTTTTATATCTGTTATGCTCTCTGTTTGAGCCATTGTTTTGTTGAGATGTTTCAACAGTCGTGTCCAGACAAAGGTAGTTCATACTGTAGTATACTGTAGCCCAGTGGTTTCCAAAAATGTTTAGCACCCCTTTTTAAATTTTTTTGTCGTGACCCTGATATAATGTAAACCTTTTTCATGACAATTTTAAAAGAGAGATCCAAACACCATGCAGACTGCAGTATACTTTATTAAAGTAAACCCATAGCATTGCATGCAATAGACAGTGAAGCCAGAGAGAAAACACCTGAGGACTGTACTACGAAGCATGATTTGGCGTTAACGAGGTAACTTCAGGTTCAACCGGGGGTTTTCTGTATCACAACGGTGGATCACTTGTTACCGGGTTAAATCGCCGTGGTAACTTATGTTGAACACCTAACCTGGTCGGGAGCAGGTTATGTTGGAGATTAGAGATCAACCGGTGTAAAAGCACCGCCTACCGACCAATCAATACTCGATGATAACGGCTTCACCGTTCTTAGAAGATCAGCTGGAGTTCGGTGGGCGGAGAGAGAGGTGCGCTCATAAAAGTTAAAACATTTAGAGACCGACAACCCCGTTAACGTTCCCCGATGGGTATTTTTATGAAAGATGTAGATTTTCAGCGGAGGGAATTACGTATCTTTATCGGCTTCTTGAGCCGTGTGTTGCCAATGCGCACATCGGTTTAAATTATGTTTTTTATTTTCTCTGACGATCGCGTACCACTGCCAGGATTGCAACTGAAATAAAAGCCTAAAGCAACGAGAGTTTATGGAAAGCAAAAGTGTAATTATGGTCAGATATTGTGCCTGACTGATGGGGAAGTGACCAGTGTAGTCTAATATACTGTAGTGGGTGTACTGTACTGTATATTGGCCAGAATCTGCCTTTTGGGGAGGAGGGGTCCATATCATAGTGGGGGGTCTGGGTGTCCTCCCCCAGGGAAGTTTTAAGCATCAACGACTTCATTTCCTGCTTTCCGATACACTTTTATGCACCAATTTATGGTGAAATACCTTCATTGAGCCTATGTGAAGAAAAAAGCACAGATGACAATTCAAAATATATCAAACATATAATGGAAAGTATGTTGTTACGTGTCATTGGGCATTTTTAAGTGGGTATATGGAAATCCTGGAGCTTACTATCACGTAGATTACACCAGTGGATATTGATAAACTAAGCGTTGTGATTTATGCATAACAGCGTCGGCTTTTTTGCCAGCTTTGCTTCATGCGTTTTGCCTGTAAAACCCTGTCTGTGTTCTACATATTTATGTAGAATTATAGTTTGCTCTTCTTGTTTAAAATATGCGGCTCTGGTAGATGTTTGCGATTGGTCACGCTGCGTAAACACCGCCTCTTTTATGTGAACGCACGCGCCGCTGGATTGAGAAACCCTGGGTTGACTGAACTAGTTGTTAACCACCGTCGTGATACAGCTTATGCGGGACCGCGGTTGTTAGGGTTAGGTGAAGCAGGGTAACTGAAAGAAATCCAGGGCATGTTGATCTTGATTCGTAGTACAGGCCTCTTGATCAACAACAGCAGCATACTTTGACACAATCATATGACAACAAGGTTTGGTAATGTCAAACCACAGATTTACATATCTCCTGGCAAATGTGAAAGATCAACAACCCAGAAACCATAGTGACATGACGTGACATAAATGTTGTAGATGATTATGTTATTGGGAATAAGCTCAGTAATGAAACAAATAGTGGCCCTACAAAAGCAGCATCATTTCATTTTTATCTCACTGAATTGCAGTAAAAGAGTGATTGTCTTGTGCTACAGTTTTGGAAATACTGGCATTCTGTGCATAAGACACTATATAAATTAATAGGAATTCTGTAAAAAAGAAAATATAAAAATTGATAGGCCCCTTGCCTGCCATTATATATTAAACACAAAAATCTAATGAGGTCATGAATAAATTAATGCACTTACAAAAAGCAGTTCACCTGATAACAGAGCAATGTTAGAATTATTTAACTTCACAGGCCATTTGAAGCTATCCATAAAATATATAACCAACAACAGTAATAATGTGATAAAGTAAATTTTTTTACACTACTACAACTCATCCATTTCAATTTCTTGACCAAAAGCGTATCACTAAACATAGACATAGAAACGCTTTCTGTATGTACATCCACAGACCTACTGCAGACACAGACTCAAAAACCCATTCACACACACACACACACACACACACACACAATAATTCATTTTAGAACTAAAAAAAAAAAAAATAACACCCCAAACTAATCACGTTTTACATAGAATACAGAAGCATTGCATTATGATGAGGACAATTACACAATTTTTAAACAGTGAGCGATAGAAGCAAACTAATTTAAGGGAGAAGTTGCAGACAGAAAATGTTATATTTGAAACCTGCATTTATTTCCTTTTATACACATTTGGGTTTTTGTAGATGTGTAATAAATTGTTTCATATACCTTAATTTGCTAAATCAGCGAAAAACATTGACCACTGCTTATTAGATTGTATAACTTGGTTGCTGACAGAGAGATTGGTGATTGTTAAGTGAGCTGTGAAGTCATTGTTCATTCCCTTTATGACATTTTACATCTGCAACATGAAACTCAGAATCTTTGTCTTAAAGGTCCAATATATAATATATGTACTGTAATAAATCCAAAAATGACCCCAATGCGTCATCAGATATTAGGGAAACATGCTGAGTTGAAATACTATCTTTTCTAACATCAATGCTAATGCCAGTATTTTTTCCTTATGAAATTTCCGTTCCGTGACGGAATTTCTGTTTGTGTTTTGGCCTGCGTGTATGTAAATCAGGAGGACTGTGAGTTTGTAATGTGTTTAGCGATTGTTGCCGTAATTCTAAGACAATAAAGTGTGTTCGGTCTGTTCCTACCGTAGCTAATTCTAAGCCTAGGAAGTGTGTCTGTTCAGCGGGTGGAGAGGACAGCGAGGTTGTTGTGTTTTTAGCAGTTCCTACCGTAATTCTAAGCCAAAAAAGTTTGTCTGTCAGTTGGGTACAGAGCTCCGCGTGAGCACGGGCTTCTATATAGCCAGCATCTAACGTTAGCTACTCCGCTGTGCTGTGTTGTAATGTCCTATGTGAAACAAGCGTCTCGCTTGTACTGCTGTAACGATTTTAAACACTAGCTGTCAGTATTACATATTGCACCTTTAACTTTGGTCCTCATTTCAGCATTAGAGTAGGCAGCCGTTTTTTAGCCTTTTGGTCAATGGTTGGGCTCCTGCAAGATCTCAAAGGTCAGCTGCGTGATGTGCCGCCATGCTTGTTGGATGTGTCTTGAGTCAGTTGTGCGTGCGCAGATGGCGAAACGCAGGACAAAGCGGCCAGAGAGCTGGCAAGGCACCAGGTGGATCTCTCTGCTCTTGGTGATCCTTTTAAGCAAGAGCTCGTTCAACCTATTGGAGCCCTGACAGGAAGGAAGGAAGACATAAAGCTCATGTTGTTTGGATTTACAATAGCCAGGATTGTTGTCTTGCCTATGCTAGTGTTCAGCAATTAGCAGGTTATTCTAGAATAATCATACCATGACTTTTAAGTAGGGATACTGGTTTTTAAAGGTTGTTACTGATACCGATTATTAGTAGTTAATGAAACCGATGGCCGATATTTGAAAGTCAAAATTAAGATTTTGGAATGTTACAAACTCCAACACAAAACTTTTTTAAAAACGCTTTAAGCAATTATTTAATAAATTAGAAACTTTTAATATAATATACAGTAAAAGATAGTCATATAGTGTTGTGGGCGGGACATTAAGTCAGACTCAGTGGTGAGTGAAACCGAATTAGAGGGACAGACAGAGCTGTAGCAGAGCCAAAGTAGCACACTTTTTAACTAATTAACTTTATCGGTTATCAGGCAAATAAAACGCTGATACAGATAATCTGCAAACCGCCCAAAAATGGACAGGGCCTAAAATCGGTCTATCCCTACTTTTAAGACAATTGCATTTACATAGATTAAAATAAAGTGAGATCTTATATATCACATCACTTGCAAAAACAAGCTACTGTAATATGTAAACCTTACCCGTTGTTTCATAACTCACCTGTAGCTAAGATTCACAAGCCTATTTAGCCATTTGAATTATATGTAATGTGTTTAAGAAAGACTGAGCCAGTACAATATGGAAATTCAGTGTATGTCACCTTCTGAGTCACCATATTTAATATTTTTATTTATTAATATAACTTCTAGGCCTCGGTTGTCCTCTGCCAATGAAAACAACCATTGAACAAAGAACTTTTACAATTAACTTCTGCTGTGGCAGTCAAAGCTCTTGTCTCAGATATGTGGGTACATCTCTACTGTGAACCATCTACAGTGGGTATGAAATTGGTTTTACAGGGTAATGAAATTTCGTAAATGATCACACTGGATTTATGACGTTATCGTAGGTTTATAATGTTGGATGTTACCTTGAGTCTGAAGCAGACCAGTCCCATGATGACCTCGGCACAGATCTCAAACCTCTTGTCTGCTCGTACCAGACTCTCAAACTCTTTGGCCAGGCCCACGTGCTGTAAAGAGAAGACATACAGTAGATTATAATGTGCTATGACTCATGCACTGTTTGTAAAATGTACCCAATGATATACGTTTGCATGTAGATAAAAGTACACTTGCGTTGCTCTTAATGTCCACGTTTTAATTAGTATGCAGAGATCTGAGAATTAGAGAAACTGCATAGTAAATGTAACGAGCAAGTGAAAGGGAAAAGGGTTATCAATGCAATTAATGCAATTAATAAGTATAGTACAGTATATATACAGTGTAACAGAGCATTTACTAGAAAAAATTTACATTTCTGTTGCTTGACCATTTCATATTACCTCTGCAAGAAAACAGCAACTCTACTAAAGGCTGTCATTTCTATGACTTTCACAAGATGGCAGTGCTGTATCTATACATGGCACAGTGCTTTCAGCCATATACTGTACATCACAGGACTGTTCCCACTGATTCAGTCTGTACCTCTCGATGTAACCCCTTACTATGAACTCAGTAACCATGAAATAGTCTGTATCACAATCTTGCTCACAGGAAATGTCATTGCACTCCTTTTTAAAATTACTTTTCAAATGGCAATGTATGATCAAACATACTCCAACAACCTCATTTATCTGCTTATGATCAAAGAGATGGGGAAACTGTAAACACACAATTATATGGACCAACTTCAACTCCACTTTTCCTGTCTTTCTAATGAAGCCGAACACTGGCCTAAATGAACAACTGGTTGACCACCACTTTGTTTCCTCATTCCCAGCCAGTAATTTACCATCACTTAGATCACCATCAATATAATATAATGACCTCATTGTCTGTTTGCCTAATTACTGTATGCTAGGTAGGACTCCCATTCCACATGCCTTTGTCATTAAAATGCTTAATTTTACAACTTATTTTTCTCATGGGAGGATAATTTGTTAGTGTTTAAAAAGAAAAAAAAGACAAAGTAGAATTTAAATGTGTTTTCCTCTGCTGGGAAAGAAGTTCACACATGCTGCATTTCCATTAAATATTGTCTGACAAGATTTAGCTACAATGGACCAAAACCACAACTCAAGCTGTTCTATCTAATCTAGAGCAGGGGTTTTCAAACTTTTTGTGTATGTGGACCACTATTTGTAATCAAAAATGTTCACAGACCACCTCATAATACACATAATAAAATATGTCTACACACAGTCCTACCTGAATTAATCCACACCTCTTAGTAGATCTACTAGCACTAAAACTATAACTGGTCATCGCATCAGTACAGGCTTGTTAAAAGAAAAGTTTAAAGAAAAGAAAGTAGGCCTATTATTATTTTAATTTCCAGTTAGTTTCTTGATCTCTCGTTTCTGAAATGTTTTGCAGATGTGCTGTTAAGTGGACAATTTCACATAGCCTACTTTTTGAGGACTTGTAAAACTCTGAAGATTAATAATCCCCTAAATTCGCCAAAGGTTTTGAAATTTCTTATTACTGTATAGATTTAATACTTCATTGCTATGGAAATAAGCCTGTTGTTCAAATGAACCTGATTATGCCCGCTCGGGCGCTTGAGTAAATAAATAAATTAAGCCGTTGTGTGCCGTTTACTAGGCCTTATTCATTAGGGCCCGAGCGCCAGTGGTGGATCTAGAAAATTTTACATGAGGTGGCAAGGGGTAGCGAGAGATCTTGGCAGGGTGGCAGGGGAAGACGGTACATGGGAACCCACATATGTAAACACACTGCTATGCCCTACTATGCCACGCAACACCCTGCTACGCCCTGAACTGCTACAACTATTATTTCTAGTCATAGTTACATTATCTTTGTTGTTACTATAATTGCCACCGTTCATCATACCAACTGGTATAATTATTATGAATCTTAATTCTCTCTATCTGTATCCGTCTGTGTGGGAAACCGGCAAGCTTTGAACATGTGTTGTCATCATGGCAAGTTCAGATGGAGGCATGACCAGATACTTGTCGAGCTGGCTGCAGGCCTGGAGGAAGAGAGAAAGAAGACCCACAACAGCACAAGGACGACAGCACCCTGTTTTGATCAGGTTTGTTAGAGCAGGGGAGAGCTCTAGCGGGACATCAACTGGCACAGGAATCTTGACATCTGCTACGTGAGAGTTGACCTCAGGAGACAGCTCAAGTTTCCAGAGGAGATCACTACCTCAACTCTCAGACCAGACATAGTTCTGTGGTCCAGAGCAACAAAACAAGTGGTGCTGCTTGAACTGACTGGAGATGACGATAGAAGAGGCCCATGAGAGAAAGCTTGGGAAGTACCAACCACTCACCCAACAGTCCCAACTGCCAACAGGTGGGAAGGTGGGCATGGAACTTGCCAGTGGAAATAGGCTGCCAAGGATTTCCTGGGCAGTCACTTTGGAGCGCCATGTCCAGACTTGGAATAAGAGGTCCCAGCAAGAGACGGCTCGTGGCGAATATCACAAGACGAGCAGAGACAGCATTGAGATGGCTGTGGCTGAAGCGCTGCGAGCGATGGAACAACCCACCGGGTAGGGAGGGAACATAAAAGAGCACTGGCTGTGGAGCCCAAGGGGCCGAGGGGGCTGCCCCAGAATGCTGGGGCTAGCTGTTAAGCCCTCTGGAAGTGTTGTGGGTTAATTGACGAAACACTGTTGAAGGAGGGTACCAACCTGATGACCCGAAGAAAGCACCTTAGGCCCACACCACAAAGCTCAGTTGGTTGGACTTGTAAAACACAAGTGTTGGCCACCACCTGAAATAGGCGGCTGGGACTTCACCCAGCCATTGAGGTGAGAGCGATGATCCCATCGTATTTCAGACATTGATGTAGCCTGGGATTATTAATGTGTTTTGTTCTCCACTTTTGGAATAATTGTCAAACTTAATTATCTTGATGAAATAATAACTATATGAGTGATAACAATGATAAAACATAACTCAGCAACAGCCCAACATTACACTGTGGACTTACTTATGAAAAACAAAAAATAAATAATGTATATCATAGTGCATGGCACAGCTTAAATACACAACATAAATGTGTACTTAAGATAAACGTAAGCAGTGGTGGAAGAAGTACTGAGACATTTCATTTAAGTAAAAGTAGCAGTACCACAAGTATGTTTTTACAAGTAAAAGTCATGCGTTCAAAATATTACTCAAGAAAAAATACAAAAGTATTAGCAATACAATTGTTTTGTTATAAATAAGCTGTTAAAAGTAAGAAGTTAATTTGCCTCTAGTCTTAATGAGTTCTCTATTTACGGTGCTGTCACTTTAAGACTCTCAGCTGGTAACCGCTATGTCGCGTGAGCCGTAGTTAGGAAAGAAACAAACGCTACAAACAAACGGTTCAGTGATTTATGGTTGTAGTGTAGCAAGCCAACTACAGTTACATTTGCCTACATTTATGTCTAGAGTAGCATTGTTGGTATGTATTCATTCACTGTTTTTAAATAATTACATAGGTTCATAGATCATTAGTTTAATGTCAGTGTTATTTTGTGTTAAGGTTATATTAGAAATGTCCGTGATCGGTGGCGTTGGTGCTGTGACTAACGTTGCATGGTTGCTAGGCAACTATAAGTCATAGGAAGGCTACACTCGTATGAATGAGTATGAATGAACGTAATATTGTTTACATGTAAAAATGTCTTCGTACAGCATGATCACACTCACTATCAGTTTAATAGTCATGAATTATATGGTGTAACGGTAGAAAGGAAATATTTGAATTGATGAAATTACATTCTGAACATTAGGCTATATTGTATGTTAAAAGCTAGCATAGAATTGATTAGTCTGTCTTTGTATGTTGCAGTTTCACACTTTCCTTGCAACATCATTAAACCTGTGGACGTGGGAACGACTGTCTTCAGAGTCTTGATATTAGGAGAGAGTTTAGCTGGCTGTCAGTGTATAGAGCAATACTGAAGACGGCACAACAATATACTTAAAGTACAAAATGTAAAAGTACTCATTATGCAGAATGTCCCATTTTAGAACAATGTCTATTTATATTATTGGATTATAATTAGTGGAAGCATTAATGTGTACATCATTTTAATGTAGGCCATATGCTATGCGTGTGATGTGATCATGACAACATTCTTTGCCTCTGGCCCTATACACATTTAATAAAAACACAGTAGGCCTACTCCTAGTTAAAAATAAAAAAGTTGTTTATGGGTATTTACTGGTAAAATGAAGGTTAAAAAACTATTATTTTATATTTTATTTTGCTTTTCCACGGACCACCTGCAGTACCCTCACTGACCACTAATGGTCCGCGGACCACAGTTTGGGAAGTACAGTAGTAGAGTATAGTGTGTCATGGGTTGTGGCTGAAGGGATTGCTGCTGCTTCTGCCACTTCATTTAAAATGAAAAACAGGCTGATTTGATTGACAGAGCAGACTGGAGGCAGGAAGAGGAATATGAGGGGGAGAAGGGGGTAAAGCATGGAGAAAGAAACAGAAAGGGGAAAAGGATGGGCTTTGGAGGAGAAATGTAGGAAATCATTGCTATAAAAAGAAGATGCAGACCAGACATATGACTGACAGGATATGCTGATGAAGGCAAAGATGAGGGCAGTGAAGGCACTTTAGTGATAAGGAGGATTAGGTGGGGTGAGGCGGGGGAGGGAGGAAGGGGATGCCATTTACCATAAAGACCAGGCATATGTGATCATCAGAAGTGTGTGTTTTTTTCCCAGTGATATTGCTAATAGCAAATGAGGTGATTTTTTTAATGGCTAACACACATTTTATAGAATAATTCTTCATTTTCCCAAAACTGTAAACATAAAACCAACGCCTCACTCTTCTCTGGACAAACATCAGACTTTTAACACAAAATGAAACACTGTACTGCTATATACATTTAACTTTGTCTTTTAATGTGTCATTAAGACCATTGCATGCCTACAAACACCACTTAAAGCCATTATGCATGAATCAACACTACGTATAAACTGAATTTACTGAAATCTATCAGAGTGAACTGATTTTAATTTCAGCCAGGAATATAAGGGCAGAGATACATAGTGGATTGTTCAGTTGGTCTCCTACCTTGCGTATATAGGCCTGCAGGCCTTGTATTCCATACATACGGAAGACAAACCACATCTTTAGTGAGCGGAATCTTCTTCCGAGTGGAATCCCCCAATGCTGTGGGACATAGGAGGAAGAGAGTAGGAGAGTGGTTATAGCTTTAACCTCTGCAAGTTTGAAGCTAACTGAGATTTTTATATATTTTTTTGTAAATTGTAGGAAATTAATAATAATGATTAATCTTACCCGATAATCTGTGACCATACCTGTTAAAAGAAAAAACAGTTCAGGAATCAGTCAATCACATACTAATAGTGTACATTGTTAATGCAGGTTTTTCAAGCTATTTTATGGTCACCGTGCCTTCTCGTCATTAAATTCTAATAAAATTTCATACAATTACAAAAATTGTTACTGATTGTAAAACAACAGACTAAAGAGAGAACAACAACTTGCACCGATCAAATTGAATCAACAAAGCTCTAAAATTGAACATTATTAGCTTCAGAAAATGATCTATTGTAAAGCTGTTGTATTTGGGATTGCCTTCCACTGTCCAGGTGTTGCTGCCACTGCGCCCACCCACCCCCATCAGTCCACACAGACCACTGCCTACAGATAGCTCATCTCCACAGAATGGAGGCCAGTGTTAGCTAGTGCTAATAACCACTAATTAGATTGAAGAGCCCAGATTGTGTGAGCGAAAGGCTTTTGTAAGGTGCCTCAGTGTGGTGGGAGGTAGCTGTTTGTCTTTTCTCTCTGTCTGCTGGTCTGTCAGACAAATTATAGGGCAGTTCTGAGCTCATCTGCAAGCTACAGGAGCATGTACACCAGCACACACAGACATTGAATCATATTATGGGATTTTTGTCAAGTAAAGTCTGATTAATTTTCTTTTGGATGATAGATTTTATGTTAATGGTGTGTATTAATTAAATTAGGTCACAGATACAGTAAATCATCTCTCTCTCTCTCTCTCTCTCTCTCTCTCTCTCTCTCTCTCTCTCTCCCCCCCCCCCAATTAGGTCATATTTTGACTCACTGTGAGAAAAACACAACATTTCAGACTTCCCAGTATTCATGATGAAGATTGGACTATAGTGCATGTATAGCCTTCTTAACAACCAAATGCAGTTCCATCCGCCATACAACATTGTCAACTGTACATTGAGACTGTAGCTAGTCCTTTGAGATTTGGAAAGCTGCCCAGAGAAGTTCTCGCTAAGTGTCCTATTCGGTGCTTTCATAATGCAGTAAACACCCCCATGAATCTCTGCCGTAGCCCAGGAAGACTTTGCTATTCAGATATCACAATTTGATCAATGATTGATAATAGTGTTTGCTCTGTCTTCTCCCATCTCTCTCTTTCTCTCTCTCACACACACGCACTAGCCCTAACTCTTGTTGACCTTACAACTGTAAAACCAAGTTTTAACACTCACAAAGGTCCTCCCTCTCAAGGTCTAAAGCTCACAAACATAGATGCACATAAGCACTCACACACACACACACACCTGTCTGGCCGTCACACAGCCATCTTCATGTCTGTAATTATCTAGTTTAGGCTACACTACACTTCATTTTAAGCCGTTGGTGCAATGCTTCAGCAGTTGAATCAAAAATTGAATGGATTTTTGGCTAAAATGGGCACACTAACCACCTTCCTCACAATGTGTAACAGTAAACAAGTTTCCAACTGCAGACCCCAGGTTCCATCCAACCCAATCTGTGATCATTGATTCAAATCACTTTAATAGAAATGACTCTTTACCTGACTCCTGGTTTTCGTGTTTCAGGTAGAGTGGGTCCATCTTAAAGGCTCCAATGAGGTCCTCTCTCTTCTTCACCCTGTTGATAGGTGTTGAAAAACAAATCTTCACACCAAATATTACCATACAATTTAATGATGCAAAAAAATCTTTTAGAATCATATGTTATGTAATTTGTCATTGAAAATGGTGGTTTTTGCTTTGTCAAACATGATTATAGTCCTTTTAATATATATTTGACACATTATACAGTATGTTTAGTACTAGTTTAGTGTCCCCCATGTATTTTACATTTGACATGTATGTCATAAAATACTACACTGTAATACACTACACTAATAATAATTAGTATGTTGTACTGCACAAGACAGTGTAGCATATTCTGTAGTGTATTAAATCTCTATGAAAATGTGTCACAAGTAGGTTGGATAAAAGCTGTTACTAAATTGTAACCATACACTGTGAAATATATTAAAATTTTTTTTTGGATAAAGTAACTCACACAGTAACAGTTATGCATGTGCCAGACAACTATAACATAAAGATATCTCAATGGCAACAGGTATCACGTCCATAGTGACTAGCAATGTACATCACTCAACTGATGTACATTGCTGGGATAAAGCCTGACATTCCCTTCCTCTATCTCTGCTATTTATTTAGCAAGGGCACCATTGCTGCATCTGGGGGTTAGCGCCGCCCAGGTCAGTTATTAGTTTAAAGAAATACAAACAAGCCCGAGTGTTTTTTCCTTTATCCCAGAATAGATAACCGGTGTAGCCAGACCATACTCCAGTGCTGTGGAGATTGTTCTGGCAATGCAAGACTAGTAGTGAGTGATAGACTGAGCCAGAGGTGACGGAAAATGGTTTAAGAACACCTGTTGAGGTTTGAAACACCTCCGTTTCCATCTTATACAGAGCATGTCTCGTTTTGTTTGCTGCTGACAGAAGGGGCAGATGGGAGGCGTAGTTCTATTTTTAATGTGCAAATGATTTAGGTGTAGATGGATATCAGTTTTAAATGGATTTCTCATTGTTACCTTATGGGACCATGAGTCATTCTGAGGTAAATTAGTAAATAATCTGACAAATCACAAAAGACAGAAGGAGCTAGAAGCTGAAAAAAAAAATAATTAATAACTCTCCTTTTGTTAAAACAGGTCTTTGTGTCCCACAGTATATAGACATACAAAACGTACCACATTGTAGAGCAGTCAAAGTTGATTAAAAGCCATTTGTGTGGGTTGAAGTTGAAAGAGTCTGCAAACTTTAAAAGAAACAAGAAAAAAATAGTAATGAAGGAAGGAATAACAAAAATGAACACAAAACATTCATGATTTCATTAAAGATCAGTGAGGTCTGCATATACTGCTGCATATTTTGGGAAGATCTAAGCCCAAAAGAAAATGAAAAAGAATTAGTCATATGCCGTGTGTTGGCCAAAACACACCATAATACATATTTATTTACCATTACTGACACAGAGACAACCTTTTTACCAACAGTTTATCTGGACTGAAGCAGGCACAATTTATTTGAAATGCAAAAGAGGAACATCCAGCCAACAGCTGGCAGAGCACAAGGAAAATAACCCTTTCCTGGCAGGGTGTATTCAAAGAGAAACAAACCTTTCCTAATCTCTTCTCATCTGATTGTGGGCTCTCTTTTTTAATATCCTTTTCTCTACCTCCACAAATGCAATAACACAGCATAGAGAGACAATGTGAGTCAGACTCCTGGCTGACAGTTGCCATGCTGACTGATTCAAAGGGGGCTGGCTGCCTGCTCGCCCATCACTCATACAGTATCCTAGCAACCAACCCTCCAGCAGGGCTGTACTCTCATCCAAAAAGACTGGGTTCCCTCATAATGTCCTCGTCCATTCATTTCTATTGACCTAGTAATGCTTTAAAGTTATATACTATGACTGCATTAAGTTTGTGGAGTTAATGAGTAATCCCCTCTCCACTTCCTTAAAGATGGACCCTGAATATAAAATTCCCATTGCATCAAAAAATACTAGAAAATGTCAATTTGATTAGGAGAGGAAAATGTGTTACTATACATATCAAATAGCAATTTTTAGAGTTGGTCCTTTTACAGTCAGTTCTGTTTTCTCTGTTACCCCACCAACATTGTTTGAACTTGTGTCTAATAAACAGTGATATATAAAGGTCTAACACTGCCTCAGGAAATTGCTCTGTCCTTATCTCTGCGTCTCTGCACAGCTCAGGGAGCAACAGCTGCCTCGGCAGCCTCAAAAGGCAGATTGATGCTCCTGCCCTAATGCCGATTGTTCGGCCTATTACTCATTCTTGCGTGCTTCCTCCTTGACATTACCGTTATGCCATTTTCAAACAAACAAAGCAGCTGGATATAATCAGTATGCAGTTAATGTTTCCTTTCATAGATGCTATGAGAGATATTTCACAACCAACTGAATAGAAATAGGTTCTCTTGTCATTCATCAGCAACATGTATCTATGCAGGCGGATGCACACTTCAAGTTTTTGACCACCATGATCAAGCTTAAAATCCTACCATGTCAACACGTTGTCACCAAAATACCTATTGTGTTATGTGTGAACATGAATGCTTGCGTATTTTAACGCACCTCAATGCCATTCAACAAAGGCCTAAATTCTGGACAGATGAATGCACTCCCTGCATACGCTGCATCAATATGCATCCATATGTTTTCCTTATTACCTGGAACAGAGAAAAAGCAGAGAGGTTATAAACATCTGCAAAATAATTAGTTTTGTCAATCAAGATTTAATAATGGTATAAAACTATGCATGACTTTCAAACACAGATTCATAACACATTCATCTATTAATTGGAAGTTCTTTATTTTTTGGGTATTTAATGTTTTAAGCCCCCAAAGTCGCCTTCCAGGCAGCGTGGCAATGGTTATGTTTAGGGTTAAGGTTAGGGTTAGCTGCCTGGAAGGTGACGTTGGAGGCTTAAAACACCATTGAGCGTTTAATTGAGGGTCGTTACTACTGAATTCTGGATATTTGGAAAACTGAATGCATCATTTTTGTTTGTTTCTCAATCACACACACTCAAGCGGAAAACTTGGTTGCAGGACATAGGAGTTTCTTACATACATCCTAACTCCCTCTTGATCTGGATTTCCTTTCCAAACAACCTGCTCCTACTTAGGTCAAAGTGTGTTGTTGTAGAGCTAATACAGCTGATAGGGCTTTACAATCCTTTCCCTGTTGTAAAACAAAATAAAAATAAAGTGTTTGCTGACGCAACAGTTGACTCACATATGGGCCCCAGCTCAGTGATATGATCAAAGGCACATGATGCCGTGGTGCCAAGGGTCGCACAAAACTGAAAAACACAAGCAGACAAATCACTAACACCCTGAGGTACTTTGTTACCTGTGCCATTTTCTATTTTCACTGTCACAACAATATCACCAGTTATATTAATAAGTTTGTATAATAAAATACAAATTCACAGTAATTGCAGCTACTGTAACATATTGCTTTAATACAAGCAGACACAGACATACATTCTTTTGTATTTAAAATTTGATCTGGATATCACTTTCAATACACACAGATGATTCAGAAATGCTGGACCATTCAGCCTCCTGAATATTGTTCACTGATAGTGATCTGTGGGTCCAGCTGAGACGGGGATTATTGTCCTTAACCAAATAGACATACATTAGGTTCAGCACAAACAATGTTATCCTTCTGCAGGAGCCTCAGGGCGTGCACAGCGGCATCACACACATATGGTTGTAGCTGTCAACTTAGTGAGCAGCTGTGTAGGTGGTTGTATTTACATGTGAAGCAAAAGCAATCCAATGACAGATGCGTGTAACTCAATGGAAAAATCAACAATATCTAAGGTGGGACATGTATGTGTCTAACTATGTGTTTTAGCTCTGCTATGGATGGATGGAGGGAGGGAGGGATGGATGGATGCTGATTGTTCTTACATAGAAAGGGATAAGTCCAGCTGCTTTGTCCTCTTCCAGCATCTTCTTAAACATGTCCCCACCGACAGCATAGTTTTTGTCTGTTGGAACCTTCTTCATCATCACTCCTCCAATCAGAGAAGCACGCTCCACTGAGCAATGAGCCTCAGGAGGAAAGATGTTCAACATTTGTGAGAAACGCAATGTAAGCACATTTTTAGATCACAGGGCTAAATCACCTCCAGCTTTTGTTAAGAAGATAAACCTTAACTGCTAATTTCATATTCATGGATACTGAATGATTTTATATGGTGAAATTATTATTATCATTTAGGATGGGATTGCGTTCATGTCAAACCTTATCAAAGGGTAAACCATAAAATGTAAGTATTCAAAGTCAAAAACATTTTTAAAATTACAGTCAGGACTTTCAGTCAACTAAAAAGCTACACTTTTATTACAATTACTGCTGGAAGATAAGAGCTTGCACCAACCTCAGAGCTTCGATGATATATTTCTGATTATCTACAATAGAATACTATGCAAAAAGAAATTCAAACACACTTTAGACATGTACATCGGGATATATTAGAATGGTGTTCTTCGGTAAAAACGCAACAAACTGCTCTCCCTGTAAAGGTCTGTGTGGCCCTCAGGCAACTCCCTAACCCAATCACAGAGTCAGTCTGTTATTAAACCTGATCAGAGCAGCTGCCTAGCTGACCCTCTGTCTCATTAAATCACTGAAAATCGATTACAGTGGGGAGAACAAGTATTTGATACACTGCCGATTTTGCAGGTTTTCCCACTTACAAAGCATGTAGAAGTCTGTAATTTTTATCATAGGTACTCTTCAACTGTGAGTGACGGAATCTAAAACAAAAATCCAGAAAATAACATTGTATGATTTTTAAGTCATTAATTTGCATTTTATTGCATGACATAAGTATCTGATACATCAGAAAAGCAGAACTTAATATTTGGTACAGAAACCTTTGTTTGCAATTACAGAGATCATACGTTTCCTGTAGTTCTTGACCAGGTTTGCACACACTGCAGCAGGGATTTTGGCCCACTCCTCCATACAGACCTTCTCCAGATCCTTCAGGTTTCGGGGCTGTCGCTGGGCAATACGGACTTTCAGCTCCCTCCAAAGATTTTCTATTGGGTTCAGGTCTGGAGACTGGATAGGCCACTCCAGGATCTTGAGATGCTTCTTACAGAGCCACTCCTTAGTTGCCCTGGCTGTGCGTTTCGGGTCGTTGTCATGCTGGAAGACCCAGCCACGACCCATCTTCAATGCTCTTACTGAGGGAAGGAGGTTGTTGGCCAAGATCTCGCGATACATGGCCTCATCCATCCTCCCCTCAATACGGTGCAGTCGTCCTGTCACCTTTGCAGAAAAGCATCCCCAAAGAATGATGTTTCCACCTCAATGCTTCATGGTTGGGATGGTGTTCTTGGGGTTGTACTCATCCTTCTTCTTCCTCCAAACACGGCGAGTGGAGTTTAGACCAAAAAGCTCTATTTTTGTCTCATCAGACCACATGACCTTCTCCCATTTCTCCTCTGGATCATCCAGATGGTCATTGGCAAACTTCAGACGGGCCTCGAGAAATCGAGGAAGAGATAGAGTGACCCTGCCCGGAGGATGCCCGGGGCCCCCATCTGGAGCCAGGCCCAGATGGAGGGCCCGTCAGCGAGCGCCTGGTGGCCGGGTTCGCCACGGAGCCCGGCAGGGCACAGCCCGAAAAAGCTAAGTGGCACCTCTCTCTCCATCCCATGGGCCCACCACCTGTGGGAGAAACCGCTGGGGTCGGGTGCGCTGCCACATGGGTGGCGGTGAAGGTCAGGTGCCTCGACTGACCAGACCCGGGCAGCAGAGGCTGGCTCTGGGGACGTGGAATGTTACCTCTCTGTGGGGGAAGGAGCCAGAACTTGTGCGGGAGGTGGAGCGCTACCAGTTGGATCTGGTGGGGCTTACCTCTACGCACAGTCTCGGTTCTGGAACCATACTCCTGGATAGGGGTTGGACTCTTTTCTTCTCCGAAGTTGCCCAGGGTGTGTGGCGCCGGGCAGGTGTGGGGATACTCACAAGCCCCCGGCTGAGCGCCGCTACGTTGGAGTTTACCCCGGTGGACGAGAGGGTCACCTCCCTATGCCTGCGGGTTGTGGGGAGGGGGGGGAGGACTCTGACTATAAGTGCATATGCACCAAACAAGAGTTCGGAGTATTCGGCATTCTTGGAGACTTTGAATGGAGTCCTGTATGGGGCTCCAGGGTTCTGCTGGGGGACTTCAACGCGCACGTGGGTAATGAACAGCCTCCCTGATCTAAACCAGAGTGGTAGTCATGGATTGTCTATCTATAACAAACACCATGTTCGAACATAGGGATGCTCATAAGTGTACCTGGTACCAGAGCACCCTAGGCCGAAGGTCAATGATCGATTTTATAATCGTTTCATCTGATCTGAGGCCGTATGTTTTGGACACTCGGGTGAAGAGAGGGGCGGAGCTGTCAACCGATCACCATCTGGTGGTGAGTTGGGTCAGGGGGTGGGGGAAGACTCTGGACAGACCTGGTAAGCCCAAACGGGTAGTGCGGGTAAATTGGGAATGTCTGGAAGAGGCCCCTGTCCGACAGACTTTCAACTCACACCTCCAGCGGAGCTTTTCGTGCATCCCTGTGGAGGCTGGGGGCATTGAATCTGAGTGGACAATGTTCAAAGTTTCCATTGCTGAAGCTGCGGCGGGGAGCTGTGGTCTTAGGGTTTTAGGTGCCTCAAGGGGCGGTAACCCTCAAACACCGTGGTGGTCACCGGTGGTCAGGGAAGCCGTCCGACTGAAGAAGGAGTCTTTCCGGGATATGTTATCCCGGAGGACTCCGGAGGCAGTTGCAAGGTACCAAAAGGCCCGAAGGGCTGCAGCCTCTGCCGTGAAAGAGGCAAAGCAGCGGGTGTGGGAGAAGTTCGGAGAAGACATGGAGAAGGACTTTCGGTCGGCACCAAGGTGCTTCTGGAAAACCGTTCGCCACCTCAAGAGGGGGAAGCGGGGAACCATCCAAGCTGTGTACAGTAAGGATGGGGTAATAGGGCGGTGGAAGGAGCACTTTGAGGAACTCCAAAATCCGACTAATATGCCCTCTATGGTAGAGGCAGAGCTGGAGGATGATGGGGGATTGTCGTCAGTTTCCCTGGTGGAAGTCGCTGAGGTAGTTAAACAACTCCACAGTGCCAAAGCCCCAGGGATTGATGAGATCCGTCCAGAAATGCTTAAAGCTCTGGGTGTGGAGGGGTTGTCTTGGTTGACACGCCACTTCAACATTACGTGGAAGTCTGGGACCGTGTCTAAGGAGTGGCAGACCGGGGTGGTAGTTCCCCTGTTTAAAAAGGGGGACCAGAGGGTGTGTGCCAATTACAGGGGTATCACACTTCTCAGCCTCCCTTGGTAAAGTCTACTCCAAGGTGCTGGAAAGGAGCGTTCGGCCGACAGTCAAACCTCGGGTTGAAGAGGAAAAATGCGGATTCCGTCCTGGTCGTGGAACAACGGACCAGATCTTTACTCTCGCAAGGATCCTGGAGGGAGCCTGGGAGTATGCCCAACCGGTCTACATGTGCTTTGTGGATCTGGAGAAGGCGAATGACCGGGTCCCCCGGGAGATACTGTGGGAGGTGCTGCGGGAGTATGGGGTGAGGGGGTCCCTTCTCAGGGCCATCCAGTCTCTGTACGACCAAAGCGAGAGCTGTGTCCGGGTTCTCGGCAGTAAGTCAGACTCGTTTCAGGTGAGGGTTGGCCTCCGCCAGGGCTGTGCTTTGTCACCAATCCTGTTTGTAGTATTTATGGACAGGATATCGAGGCATAGTCGGGGTGGAGAGGGGTTGCAGTTCGGTGGGGTTTGGATCTCATCGCTGCTTTTTGCAGATGATGTGGTCCTGATGGCATCATCGGCCTGTGACCTTCAGCACTCACTGGATCGGTTCGCAGCCGAGTGTGAAGTGGATGGGATGAGGATCAGCACCTCTAAATCGGAGGCCATGGTTCTCAGCAGGAAACCGATGGAGTGCCTTCTCCAGGTAGGGAATGAGTCCTTACCCCAAGTGAAGGAGTTCAAGTACCTTGGGGTCTTGTTCGCGAGTGAGGGGACAATGGAGCGGGAGATTGGTCGGAAAATCTGAGCAGCGGGTGCGGTATTACATTCAATTTATCACACCGTTGTGACAAAAAGAGAGCCGAGCCAGAAGGCAAAGCTCTCAATCTATCGGTCAGTTTTTGTTCCTACCCTCACCTATGGTCATGAAGGCTGGGTCATGACCGAAAGAACAAGATCCAGGGTACAAGCGGCCGAAATGGGTTTCCTCAGGAGGGTAGGTGGCGTCTCCCTTAGAGATAGGGTGAGAAGCTTAGTCATCCGTGAGGAGCTCGGAGTAGAGCCGCTGCTCCTTCGCGTCGAAAGGAGCCAGTTGAGGTGGTTCGGGCATCTGGTAAGGATGCCCCCTGGGCACCTCCCTAGGGAGGTGTTCCAGGCACGGCCAGCTGGGAGGAGGCCTCGGGGAAGACCCAGGACTAGGTGGAGGGATTATATCTCCAACCTGGCCTGGGAACGCCTTGGGATCCCCCAGTCAGAGCTGGTTAATGTGGCTCGGGAAAGGGAAGTTTGGGGTCCCCTGCTGGAGCTGCTACCCCCGTGACCCGATACCGGATAAGCGGACGAAGATGGATGGATGGAGACGGGCCTGGACATGTGCTGGCTTGAGCAGGGGGACCTTGCGTGCGCTGCAGGATTTTAATCCATGATGGCATAGTGTGTTACTAATGGTTTTCTTCGAGACTGTGGTCCCAGCTCTCTTCAGGTCATTGACCAGGTCCTGCCGTGTAGTTCTGGGCTGATTCCTCACCTTCCTCATGATCATTGATGCCCCACGAGGTGAGATCTTGCATGGAGCCCCAGACCGAGGGAGATTGACTGTCATCTTGAACTTATTCCATTTTCTAATAACTGCGCCAACAGTTGTTGCCTTCTCACCAAGCTGCTTGCCTATTGTCCTGTAGCCCATCCCAGCCTTGTGCAGGTCTAAAACTTTATCCCTGATGTCCTTACACAGCTCTCTGGTCTTGAACATTGTGGAGAGGTTGGAGTCTGTTTGATTGAGTGTGTGGACAGGTGAGTGTGTGGACAGGTGTCTTTTATACAGGTAACAAGTTCAAACAGGTGCAGTTAATACAGGTAATGAGTGGAGAACAGGAGAGATTCTTAAAGAAAAACTAACAGGTCTGTGAGAGCCGGAATTCTTACTGGTTGGTAGGTGATCAAATACTTATGTCATGCAATAAAATGCAAATTAATTATTTAAAAATCATACAATGTGATTTTCTGGATTTTTGTTTTAGATTCCGTCTCTCACAGTTGAAGTGTACCTATGATAAAAATTACAGACCTCTACATGCTTTGTAAGTAGGAAAACCTGCAAAATCGGCAGTGTATCAAATACTTGTTCTCCCCACTGTACACTGTATCTGAGGTAACCTTTAATGATCTGAGTTTACATGGACAACTTGTTGAGTGAGACCGTTTACACAATTCAACATATTTGCAGATATAAATCTTGCCTGGGTAACTTGGCAAGCAGTAAGGTTTAATGAAAAACATTGATGAATGCCTTTTTTAAACAAAATAATTTAGTAATATCTAAAAAATAGTAAATAATAAAATTGTAGGTGTAAAGTCAGAAACGTGGGTCAATTTTAGGAATCAGAGTTAGCTTGTACATTAAACAGGACATATATAAATTTGGAAATGTCTTATATGCTTACTTGCTCTGAGGTGTATGCCACCAGTTTGGAGAGGATTTCAGCCTCTGATTTTTCCTGGTTGGAGGCCTGAACCCGTCGGACTGCTTTACAGCGGGCAGCGAGCAGGGTCACCAGGGTTGCCTCGCTGGCTGTGCTCTGTTGGAGAATTAGAGGGAACTTGTCAAGCAATGCATCTCCACTGTTGTGGATTTAAATCAAACTTAAATGTTGCCTGTACTTACAAAAGCAAAAATCAAATAGATATTTGAATCTTTCATAGTAAGCATGAAAGATTAAGCAGCCTTGACTTGTTGCAGTGGGCTGTTGTTTTGTGTTGCCAGGGTTCGGGAACAGTTGTTTCAGCTACTGACAATTTCTTGGTTAATAAAGCTGGGACTGCTGCAGCCAAAATTATCTTGTGAGCAACTTAATCTAGGCGTGAATCAAACCATGATTCAGTAACTGCATGGTTTATTCTTGCTTAAAAAATATCCGGAAACTAATTTTTGTGGTTTGATGTTGGTGTTTACAGAAGAACTGCTGTGGTTTTCTGGCTTTAGGACCTGAATCACAATTTCCATTATGGTGGATTTAGCCAATCAGTCAGGAAGGGGTCATGTTGATTTTTCAGCAAAGAGCAGAACTTGTCAAACATCTGTTGGTTGGCCAAAAGCCATTGAAATAGTGTGGTTGCGACTGACTGCTGTTGTCGAAATAACAAACAAGTCATATATCATAGACAGGATTCTGGATTTATCTTTTACTATAAACCACGTGTGAAACTCAAGGCCCGAAGGCCAAATCCGGACCCTCGCAGATTTTAATCTGGCCAGCGTTTTGCTTTAGGTTCACAGTACATTTTGACCCACCAAGTTTTTGATGCCTTTTCCGGCGTTTAGGCGCATATTTATGACGTTTTTTGACTCTTTTTTTAGACAATTTTGTTGCTTTTTCAACGTTTTTGGCGCTTTTTTCTATGAAGGCTAAGAACTTTTTTGTTGACTTTTTGGGGGCTTTATGAGACCCAAACTATAAGTGAAAAAGCTATATGAGACATGCAATAATACAGTAGAAATATTTGACTTTTTCTCTTAAATAAAAGCATGTCAATAAACTATACATGTCTGGCCCTTGATGCGATTCTCATTTTCCGGTCTGGCCCTTAGTCAAATTGAGCTTGACACCCCTGCTATAAACAGAATATAGTGTAAATACAACTGTTATGTTAATGTACGTGTAAACATTATGTTGTTGTTGATTGTGTGATCTTTATCTTTATGGCGGCATGGTGGCTCAGTGGTTAGCACTGTCGCCTCACAGAGTACTAAGATTCGATCCCCGGTCAGGATCCCATTGTTCACATGGGTATCCTCTCACCACCAAAAACATGTATGTAGTATGTGTAATGTGCATCTAGGTTGTCCCCTGACCAAAAAGGCACTTGCAAAAAGAACTAGAGTTGGTCCCTGGGCGTCCGCGGCTGCCTACTGCTTCTATGCATAGGATGTGTAAAATGAAGAGCTCAAATTTCGTTTCTCTGTGTATGCTTAGAAATGACAATAAACAAACCGTTAACTTTTAATTGCCAGGTGTAAACTTAATGGGACAATAGATTAATCAAAATTTTATTTTAGCTTTCTCTTATGAACTTTGTTGCTAGCCTATAATGTGTGTATTCCTATTGATGGATAAATACACACACACACACACACACACACACACACACACACACACACACACACGTCAATATTTTGTGCTGTTGGAAATTGCCTCTGATTTGAACGCTGTGACACCTCCACATCCTCATTAGAGAAGAAAATCACTGTTGTGAGTCATCACCCAGCCAGCCTGATACAGAGAGAATTGTTTGAGGCAACAAAATTAAGTGAAGGGTGGCTTCTAAGGTATTTGGAGGCATTGCCACAAGAAAGTCAATGAAATGTTCAAATCATTCAATCAATAAGTACAAATCACTTACCAGACAAGCAGGCTAATATAGGTTATGTCAAAACAAATGCAGACGCAGAGTAAAATGAAGCTGATTTTTAAGCGCTTAGAGATCCACGTCAGAATGGATCAATCAACCAACATACTCATCAAATCACTGTGATTAACAAGGCACTAGCTCAAAAGGAGCTGAAAAGAAATAAAAGAACAGTTTAAAAATGCCAAAACAAGGAATCTTAAGCTTCCAAAACATACCCAAGTGTACTGTCCTTACTCTGCTCATAAGGCAGTACCATGAGATGTAATTATGAGCACACATCGCCTCTGAACCTGGTAGCCTTTTATAGAAGTTTACCAGCTCTCATCCATCCTTCTACCCACCAGTAATAGTGAAGTATAGCTTGTTCTGTTTCAAATGTTCCTTTTACCAGCTGAAAAAGAAACTGCATTCTTCAGGATAAGAAGTGATGATCAACTGCTAAAGATGATACATGCATTAAAAGAGAAACTGCATGTTTGTGTCTTTAACATTTTACGTAGAAGCTACCGTAGAATTACACACTATCATTTTTATCTCTGATGATTTAGTCAATTAGACTGTAATCTTCTGTCATTTGGAATTAGTGTTAATCATAGGCAAAGTGTCTTTTTCTGCCATCTAAATCCAATGAGACTCACACAGCGGTAAAAAGGGAAAATCTAAGGTCACTAGAAGGGTGTTTTTTAAACCATCCCATGTCCCCTTTGTGTTGGTAAGGTTTATAATAATAGGCTGGCAGTGTGCTGTCACAACACTCAGCCCTGCTACAGCGAGAAGAGCCCCATTCGTTGCCATAGTGAGCTGGTAAGCTGCACTTAAAAAGGAGAGTGGCAAGACAGAAACAAAAACACGATGAGCCAGATGAGCACACACACACACACACACACACACACACACACACACACAATAGAAGAGGCATGAAATGATCTGTCATCAGAGTGCACTCTTATGCTCCACTACTCACCATCTGACAAACATACACAGACACACATATATACATATATATCTCAGCACTGTCAACTCTGTCTGCCTGTGAATGACATTAAAAGAAAATTTCCTGCCAATTTTCAGCTGGTGTGAATCAGGGAGAGAATAAGGTCACAAATCAATACTACACAATTGCTGATGAATATGGTTTCAGGCACTCAGTTGTGAGTCATGGTTCCTATGCCTATACAATTTGAGACTTTGACTTGGCTTTACACACAAACCACGGAAGAGTATAATGTGAGCAGAAGTTGGTTTTGGCTCCTTGGACTGCCTACAGGGAGGCATAAAGACACACAAAAGACATTCACCTGGATGACACCTCCTCCGTGGCCATGAGTCCCAGCTATAAAATGATCAGGCAGGTTCAGCATCTTCCCCAGCCAATCTAGCATCACTGTCTCCAGCTCTGTGCAGGCTGGGCTGGCAGCCTGAAAACACATACCCGAAATACAAACAAAAATCTCATTTGTGTTTGCATATAAATATGAAATATGTTTTTTTTTTTTTTTTTAAAAGAGTCAGATACTGAGACACAGCAAAGTGTTTGTTACCCAGGAGAATCCAATACAGCCTATGGCGCCACACAGCATGTCAGCCAACAGGGCAGGGTAAGAGGTAGCAGCTGGAAAGTAGGCAAAAAAGTATGGGCTGTGCCAGTGGGTGACCTGCAAAAACATAAAACATGAACCTACAGTACTTAATCTGAAAACAAGCTTAGTATGTCTTTAGGAACATGGGTTGAAAAAGTATTGTTTACTATATTATAGTTTTAGCAATAGTGAACAATGCTTCACACTTTCAGCAGAGGTGGTTTAGGCATTGGTGATTTAAGCCCAGAAGGCGTTTTCACTGACTTGCACTTCTGCTTTTGTGCCCCATGTGGTTTATTTCTATGTTGCATAGCATACTTTTCCTGCCAAACTCCATTTCTATGTTCATATTCCTTCACTGCAGCATCATTGTGTGTATAGTTGCATTTTAGTATTTCTTTACTAGTGGAGATAGTAATAAATGTTTGTCACTATACGTATGTTTCCTTTTTGATTGTTCGACTTAAGTCCACCTTAATAATTCTGATTAACGCCATATTTCCCCAAACTGAGCTTATTTTCTCTACACTAATCTGAATGAATTACACTGTCAGAAGAGCACAAGAGAGTCTGTGCATCTGAAACGCCTTTATGTGCATAAAAAAAAAAATCAACAAAAGTATATGCTCACCCCTGGCATTATAACCCTCTCCACATCTTTAATAATATCATCATAATTGTCAGGCTCCAGTGGGGCCTCAGTGGGAATCAGGGAACGAAGATACCCTGGTTCCACATCTGGGTAGACCGGTCGCTGTTCGATGTTCTC
Organism: Sander vitreus; assembly: GCF_031162955.1. Taxonomy (NCBI): domain Eukaryota; kingdom Metazoa; phylum Chordata; class Actinopteri; order Perciformes; family Percidae; genus Sander; species Sander vitreus. The sequence goes on along the minus strand of NC_135860.1, from coordinate 21,655,107 downwards.
TAGGTAGTTGGCCACATAGTCCACCATCTCCATCCCTCTGCGTCGAAACTCTTCTGCATCCATGGTACGACTGGAAAACAGCACAGAAACACTTTCTCTCAAGCACTATGTTACTAATACTTGACTTGGTTGGATGTGACTTTATAATGACTTCTTACATAAAATGCCACCACAGAATTTAACCTTTGATCTCGCTGGTAGGAATGAGTTGATCATTGTTTTATTAAACCGCTTCATGATCCCATGAAAACAATACATTGTCAACAGAAGTTGTTTTGCCATTGGAGACATTTTGCCTCATATAATCCAATTCCACTCTGAGAACACATTTACAATGGTTGGTTACATAACACACACACACACACACACACACACACACACACACACACACACACACACACACACACACACACACACACACACCTTGATACAGTTTGTATAAACTGGCACAATTTAAATGAATGCATGAACCTGTGACCCTCTTACTAACACATTAAGCCAGTCTAATCATAGCTTAGTTTCCTTTCACTTTGTGGACTGACATGAACAGAAAAGCTTGGTAGCAAAAAGCATTTCCACATCTAAAATAAGTTTGAAAAAAATAAATTTGTGTAGACTGTTACACACTCATTCTCTCATAAAGCATTCTGCAAAATGACAATTTCAATAAGCCTCATCAACATCTACATACAACTTAATGAACGAGGGAAAGACTCAGTAACATTTTGAGCCCATTGAAAAACTGCAAAGTGCTAACCAGGAACATTCTTCTATACATTGAAGAACAAAGCTGTTGCTGTCTTACAACGATAAATTCATCAGAATGTAGAAAAAGGCGTTACAAATTATTACCATACAAATACTGGCATAATGCTTATTCAAATGACACAACATATGAACATTGCCCCTTGCTCTACACTAGTGCCTTGTCATTCAAGTGTTTTACGCTGCATGTCTCTTTTCCTTGTTGAGGAGAGCCCTTATCCTTAGCCTTATCTCAAATAGGATTAGACAGGTTTGTATGTGTGTGTGTGTGTGTGTGTGTGTGTGTGTGTGTGTGTGTGTGTGTGTGTGTGTGTTTTGTGTGTGTGAGCATGCATACTTACATTTTCAAATTAGCGCTTCAGATGGTGGATCTCCTCTTCTTCTGCGTCCACAGACAGACTGACAGGCAGGCACGTGGTGAGTGTGTTTGTGTGTGTAAGCAGGACAGGAGACAGTTGCTCCTTTTATCGGGCTACTAACCACCCCCACCCCACCATTCGCCACTAGGCCAGCCAATGGGAACAGGGCTCATGGCCATGGGCGTAAATCTGATCTAACAGTAGGGGGGGACAATAAACATAACATTTTTGAAGAGCAATTTGTGAAGAGGACACAAATAATACAGCCACAATTATACTCGTAGAGGACATGTGTTCATAGAGGAAAGCCTTTATACCATCATTAGTGTAGCATGGGGACTGTACCATTATCCTTCTTTTCAGCGTTTCTCTTGAGTCAGTAAAAAAGTTGACTATATTGAACGAAATATTCTTCTTTAAAATCATGTATTTATTTTTAAGTTGTTTATAATCAAGCCACAAAAATACCTTAAAACATAATGACTTATTTTGAAAAAGTGTCCCCAATATAAAAGAAATACAATGCTTTTGTACACTAGTTAAATTGGCTGATCATAATGTAACTTAGTGAGCCACTAGTAAAGCTCATCTACTTACCCTGACAGCCACACACCTCCAAAAATATGAACTAAGCTCAACACACTTACCTGAGACTCTACACCTGACTGTCCCTGGTCTCCCTGTTCCTCAGTTCTTTCTGTCTCCTTTGCCTGTGACATAGTGACGTTAGTATTTCCATAAGCACCCATTCTTATAAAGATGTTACCAAATTGTCTTGATATGAGGACTTATTGTACTTACTTGGCATTTTGGTGTAAGCCTACTGAAAAAGGATCTTATGTCTGTTTTTCTTATGTCATTTTTAACAACAACACAAATCTTTAACGTCAGATGTCTAAATATGAGTTAGGTTCATAGTTCACCACGCGGTCATATTATAATTATAAAATGATCTTGCGTCCTCCATATAAATATTAGGTTTCTTCTGGGACAGAGGATATATATTTAACTGATCAGCCACTTAACTTCATATTGAGCAAAACACAACTGTAGATCTTCAATATTAACCCTAATATCAGTTCACACACATAACGTTAGGCTTATCGCCGTGGTAACGTTAGTTGTAGTGAGTGCATTTCTATCCAACAAGCTATTAAACAAGCTAGGCTACATTATATTACACTAACATAGCGAACTTTTTTGTCATGACTAATTTATTAATTACTCAGCATCACTTCTATTTGAGAAAAGAAAAACTTAATCCGATGTTTAATGTGAATAAAATAGCCTTGAACCGCCTACTTACTACAATCCTGTCACTACCCGATGTGACTGTGAGTCTAGCGCAGATCCTACAGCATGCAGTGGACCAAACTGACCCCCCCGACCCCCTAGGATTTACGCCCTTGCTCATGGCCAATACAAGGAATGATTGATTCCTGAAGCTGTGCGTCCGTACACACACACACACACACACACACACACACACACACACACACACTGCGCAGTAATATTTGTGCACAGATAGACATAGCATTAAAATAATCTGGCTACACCAAGAAAAAAATACATGAATGATAATCAAGAGAACTATATTATTAGCAAAGAAGATGACAGTATTAGTAAATATTTTATATGTATCTTGTATCTTGCTTGTCAAACTCAGACTAAGAACTCACTATTAGAACCACCAATATAATAAATTAACCCGTGTGTCATCTTTAACCCTTTAGAGAGATTATCTATTGATTGATGGAATAGCTGACAGTATAACGCCTTTGCATCTTGAGCAAAGTCACACTTGGCCATTGGCTGCATCCTTTGGTTTTATTCAGAATAGATGCAAGTAACAGCTGCTTGTTTTTCACATCACCTTTTCACATTTTAATGGCAAGTTCTTGTTGTTTATTTTCAGGCTGGAGGCAATTCCAGGTTGACATAATCACGAATTTTTCAAAGCAGGACACCGAGAAGGGTGCAACTCCCAATACACTTCAATTCAATTTATTTATAGTATCAAATCACAACAAGAGTTATCTCGAGACACTTTACAGATAGAGTAGGTCTAGACCACACTCTGTAATTTACAAAGCCCCAACTATTACAGTGATTGCCTCAAGAGCAAGCATTAGCAGTAGCTATTGCGACAGTGGCAAGGAAAAACTCCCTTGTAGGAAGAAACCACGGACAGACCCAGACTCTTGGTAGGCGGTGTCTGACGGCACCGGTTGGGGGTGTGATGAACAGTGGCAATAATAGTCATAATAAAGATAGTGGAACAGTGACCACAATGGTAGTCGTAGTAGTTCATGTCATAGTAGGGCACAGCAGGGCGTTATGGGGTGTAGTGTGGCACAGCAGAGCATGGGTGGACGCGGCAGGACGCAGCAGGATGCAGCCGGACACTGCAGGGAATCGCAGAGTGTAGCTTGGTGTAGTAGGTCCACACCGACAGCTGCACCCAAGACCCAGGTCTTGGTGCCACCCTATTCCAAGGCGATATTCTGGGTGGAGAAGAAACATAAGGACTCCGGGGAGTAAACTCCCCAGAGCTAGGTTAGTAACAAGCACTTCTGGGACTATGATGGACACAAAACAAAATTTTAGAGAAGAGAGAGCAGCTCATTGGAACTTCCCCAGCAGTCTAGAGTTATAATAGCATAACTAAGAGAGGCAGGCTAAAATACGTAATACACTTTTGTTTGCAGAGTAAAGTTGAAGCTCAAACGGAACATGTTAGAGGCCATTTCCCCTGCAGGGAGATCACAAACTAAAACCTAACACACCAAGAGGCTTCAGGCAAAACTGTAACTACAGTCTGCACACACTGGACATACAACACTTTGTTCAAATACTAACACGCTGCAGGAAAAACGGTTAACCACACATTCAGAATTTCAGTCTGGTGCATATCAAACACTGTGTTAGGCCCGCTGCCCCTAGGTAGCTTTTCTGTTCTCTCCTCTCTCCCTCCCTCTGTCTGTCAGGGTTTCAGCTGCCTCTCATCTACCTCAACCAACCTCTGCTTCATATACCCCATAATGCCTGTCCTGATCCCTTTTCTTGTGCCTCCAGCTGACTCCTGCTATCGCTCCACTCCTGCCATACACTGAACCAGAACCACCACCACCACTGGACCCCGCCGCTAGCCGGCCTACTGTCTCTCTCTGACAGACCCGCTCCTTCCCGGAATTCACCTGACCTGTTCTCCACCCTGGAAACCTGGACTTGCCTCATTCGCCCCTAGCCGTGCGCGACAGACACTAGCCAGGATGTCCTGATACTATGCCACAATACTGTAGCCTATCAGACAAACTATTCACAGCAAGTAACATATCAAAACCAACGATGATAATTGGGGTTGTGTTTATTAATGAAGCCTGAGCATTCAAATAAAAACAAAAAATGTACAATGCCATTGTCTGCATTGAAAATAAAATACAAATAATGAAATGTCACTGGCTACAGAAACATCTAATCTAAAAACAGGTTTTTAGGCTTTTGCTGAGGGTGGTAAGCAAAACATTGTTCCAGGCTGTGACTATCTGACTTGGGCCGTTTGAAATATTGTGATGTAGAGCATTCTGGGACATCCTGGCACTTCCCTGCACTCTCCCTGTCATCTTTTGTGCTGCAACTATCTTCAACCACAATTGAAATACGTCTTTGGGCTTTATTGTGTCATCCCTGACTATTTATGTATTTTTAATGTATGACACAGAGTACTGTTTCATATTTTTACATTTAAGTGGTCAAATAAAATCACTCAATCAACCTGAATAAACAAATGATTTTAAAGATTTTTTAGGTTATTAGCTATTATTGATAATCTAATAGTATATTTGTTTTGCTTGTGTTAAAGAATTAGCATTGAATAACCTATTTAATATTTTGTCAATATCATATTACACTTTAGATTCATATTAAGGCTGTGAAATGATGAAAATGACTAGGCCCTATCAATTTTGTCTGTGAAGCTTTCACAAACAACCACCTGGGGTCTCATTTATAAAACTGTGCGTAGATTCTATTCTGAAAGATTTTGTGCGCCAAAAAGTCAGAATTTCCGTACGCAAAAACAAAATTCAGATTTATAACACCTTGCGGCACACACCGGTACGCACTCTTCTCGTTATAAATACGGACGTGCGTTACCTTATGCGGTCGTGCACGAGCCTCGCGCTCCTCCCAAGGTCGTCCCATATTTGTCCTAATAGGGTCCATGTTAATCAATCAATGAATATAGCAGCCTTGTAAAGAAGCCCTTGATGACCAATCATGAAACGAAAAAATGGAGAATAAACACGATTCAGTGATTGTGAGATCGATGTGCTCCTAACAGAGGTAGAACATCGAAACAAAATCCTGTTTGGAAGCCTTAACCCTTGTGTGGTGTTCATATTTTTGTTACACAGCCTTAATACTTAACAGATTTAGCTCAATCACCAATGGTATATACATCATTTACCCCTGTGAGATCACATTTATGATCATATGATCATTTTTGTTTTTTGTGAGAAAACAAGGAAATTCAATTATTAAAAAGGTAAAAAATAGAAACAAGATTTTTGATCATTATTGGTGCTTATTTCTTAGAACTTAATCAGAACAGGTGAAAGTGCTTGAAATGTAACAATTTTGTAACTTTGTGTGGGAATAGCAGGTGCAGAAAGATAACACTCCCACACACCTACAATCAGACACGCCCACATACAGACGCACAAACATACACACACACACACACACACACACACACACAGCAGGCCCAATTAGGAGGAGGACACAGTTAAGTTTCATAACACCTACAATTATTACACTCGGGTCCAGTAGACCCGAACACCTCATATGTAATAGTTATGTGTAGGGGGTTGTACCGTGTGCAGTCATTGAAAATAAGTTATTTGTTATGTTCTTCACAGAAAATGAGGCCAATAAGTTTGAGTTTGAAGAAATAATAAATAGCAATTTTTCTTTATTGTTAAAATTTAGTGTGTGCTCACATCAACACCTTTGGTCAGGTGTCTTTGTCGTTCTTATTGACGCCAATTAAAGTCTCTTTTAGTGTCCGCTGCACGGTGTGGGAGGATCCCCTGCCTCTCCCCGTTGCTGGCAGCCCCTCGCCGGCAACCGGCTCTGGGTCGGCTTGGAAAGAATGGGATTGTTGGGAGTTAGGAAAACAAAAACTGGGTTGGGTTCGGAAAACGGAGATACCATCGGAGTTCACTAAAACGCAGTCTACAAAACCTTGGGAGCATTACGCACGATCACACGCATAGTCAAAAGGTTGCGGAAAACTGGGCACATTTTTACGCATGAAAATTCTTTATAAATCCCGACTTTGGGAGGAATGTTGCGACGGCAAATTTCACCTTGCTTCACACAACTTTTTCTTGCGTAACAGGTTTTATAAATGAGGCACCAGGTCTTTGCCAGCTCCACAATGGTAAACACAAATATGAAAGACAAGGAAAAACTGCACTCTGATGGAAGACAGAAAGAAAGTGCAAACTAGGATTTTTTTGGTTAAACTTTTGGTAAAATTTGGTGAATTATTTAGCCCCCTTCCTTGTTTGTTAGCACGTTTAGAGTGGTACCAATGCATGCCTGATGTTTTCCCGTTTAATTCCATAGCATAGTCTTCATCCTACCAGCAAAAGTGAGCTCACTACAACCTCTCATATAGCCTACAACGAATTGAAATTGCGGTCAACCTGCAAATAATTTCTAATGTATTTAATGTTTCAAAAACAGAAATTATTAAACACGTTAAGTTTGACAGCACTAAATGGTACGATAATTTTCAGAATCATGATGCACACCCATGTTGATAGCTGACTATGAATTCGCTAAGATAGGGATAAAGGCAGCCTATTATAAAGACTCTTGCTCTGTGAGCTTTTTGCATTTTGCTGCATCAGTCTCGAGAGAATTGGCCCTCTTTTCTTTTAATTTTTCCCATCCACCTTTCTCCTTACGTTTTCTACTAGCCATTGTCACTAAGGCATGGATACCCGACCCGACGATATTTAGAAATTATGGTCTGGTTCGGGCCGGGCTCGGTTACATCAGCGTGATAAGACATTTGTTGTAAAATGGTGCTGCGGCTCCTTTAAGAGAGCTCATGTGTCTCTGTGTGTAGCCTATGTGTCTATGTGGAAGCTGGTCAGAAGAGAGATAGAGAAAGAGGAGCAGACGTGTAAATGCGACCAGAGCAGAGTTATTCATGTTATAACGGCGGCCCTGGAGGTACCGAGTCTCCCCTGGTTTTCTGATCACGGTCGGAAACAAAGCAAGCAGTGAAGGTTAACACATTGAACATTTTAACAGCTTATTAACGTGAGCTTGTTGCCCCGTGTGCGCTGATGCCCTCATCTGTTGACATTTCCGAATGCCTTCCTACAGTCGCTTAATAAAAGCTTTCCACACAAACAAACGTATGCCTACATGTGTCATTAGTATGAGAAAAAAAAAAAGAGATTTTAACGGTGTCGGGCTCGGGCTCAGACATAAATCTCTTGATGCCTGTCAGGCTCGGGCCGGGCTCGGTCACGGTTCTGTCGGACGCGAGCCGGGTTTGGACAGAAAAATTCGGCCCGATCCGGACTCTAATTGTCACATCTAATGATGTCGGCATACTCTTCTTCCTCAGTTTTTTTTACACGTAGCATATAATTGACCGTATTAGCGCCCCCTGTTGTTGGCTGTTAATATTGCGTTATTAGACTTTTTTTGTGCCGACGGCCTTCGGTTGGACGTTTCCCGAACGCTGACGATTGTCAGTCCGTCCCTGATGGCCAACCACACCAATACTATGTTCCTGCAGTACCGGAGGCTGTATTTTCAGGATCTCATTTATATGACCGCATTTCCAGGACCCTAGTTTTTTCTTTACTCTGTACCGGAGGCTGCGTTTTCAGGACCGCATTTCTAGGACCCTAGTTTTTCCCAACAACACCCATCCGGGTTCAACCCCAGTCACAGAGCTTCAAGATTATCTTGAACACAACTGGATCTGGTTTTTGTAACAACACAAACAACTTCTAGTCCGTCTAAGCACCTGAAAAAGAACCACACTTGGTTCTTTTTTGAGGAAATAACAGCTTTACATACATACATCACCTTGCAGTAATCTATACAGTAGTACAGCACAACATTCAAGAGTCTGATGCTGACAGAGCATCTGCCCGACTGGGTAAAAACAATCCATCGCATCAAACTGTGGTTTGGGCCATGCAAAGAGTTCAAAAAAGGTTATTGAGAAGTGGTCTGTATAGAACAGAGGAACACTAGCCAAGCCAACATAGACTTCATAATGTTACCAAAATTTTCTCCTCAGACCCAGGCTCTTGGTGGGCAGCCATCTGCTGCTGCCAGGTGGGACACAGAGACGGATACAGATTCATAATAATTATACCAGTTGGTATGATGAACGGTGGCAATTATAGTAACAACAAAGATAACGGAACTATGACTAGAAATAATAGTTGTAGCAGTTCAGGGCGTAGCAGGGTGTTGCGTGGCATAGTAGGGCATAGCAGTGTGTTTACATATGGGGGTTCCCATGTACCGTCTTCCCCTGCCACCCTGCCAAGATCTCTCGCTACCCCTTGCCACCTCATGTAAAATTTTCTAGATCCGCCACTGGCGCTCAGGCCCTAATGAATAAGGCCTATTATTATTTTAATTTCCAGTTAGTTTCTTGATCTCTCGTTTCTGAAATGTTTTGCAGATGTGCTGTTAAGTGGACAATTTCACATAGCCTATTTAGCCTACTTTTTGAGGACTTGTAAAACTCTGAAGATTAATAATCCCCTAAATTCGCCAAAGGTTTTGAAATTTCTTATTACTGTATAGATTTAATACTTCATTGCTATGGAAATAAGCCTGTTGTTCAAATGAACCTGATTATGCCCGCTCGGGCGCTTGAGTAAATAAATAAATTAAATATTTGGCAGCCGTTGTGTGCAGTAAACTTTCTTTTCTTTAAACTTTTCTTTTAACAAGCCTGTACTGATGCGATGACCAGTTATAGTTTTAGTGCTAGTAGATCTACTAAGAGGTGTGGATTAATTCAGGTAGGACTGTGTGTAGACATATTTTATTATGTGTATTATGAGGTGGTCCGTGATAAATTTTGATTATAAATAGTGTTTGAAAACCCCTGCTCTAGCCGTATGGTATTAATAGCCTATAAAAAAATAGTAGGATCGTAATATTGATTTCTATTGATGAAAAGTAGCTAAGTACATTTACTTAAGTATTGTATTATATACTTAAGTACAATTTTGAGGGATAGGCTACTTGTACCATTTCATGCCACTTAATACTTCCACTCCACATCAGAGGATGATATAAACTTTATTCTCTACAAGCATATATTTGATCATTATTACTACAGATTGTTTTACATAGAAAATATATCTTTAGATTATGATACACTGTCATAGAGTTCTACCCCAAAGTCAATGAAATGTTTTAAAAAGTTTATAAATTAGATTAAACTTGACCAGATATGGCACTGAAATATTGCTTAAATGTTATTGCATCAGTTACAGGTTAAATTATATATAATGATATAACACTATTGAAAATGGCCCTTCTGCATAATTAGTACTTTTGATCAGTACATTTTGCTGATAAAAGTTTTGTATTTTTAATTTAGTTCATTTTTAATGCAAAAATATAATGAGTATTTATATTGATGATGTTAATAGCAGCTGTAGCTTGCTTCCTGAGCTGTATCGGCCTGTACAGAAAGCAAACTACAGCTGCCATTAACATCTGTTGTTGAAGAGTTTAAGGTGGCCAAAGCCGTTGCAAATGAGAAATTGTTCTCAATTGACTGACCTGGATAAATAACCACAAAGACATCATGGGGGACGGTCAAACAAGGCAGGCTGGGCCTAGGAGTCATAACCAGAGCTAGGTGGAGGGACGCTAATGCCAAAGGTCGCCGCAGCCTAGTCCAGGAAGAGCTTCGTATGGTGGAGGAGGAGGAAAGGCAAGCGAGGGCAGCAGCCATGAAAAACCAGGGGAGGTGGACATGTTGGGGCGGTATCCAAGGAAGACCATTGGGGTGGAGGGATATAGGGGGCATATCATACTATACTATGACTTTTTTCGACATACTATACTATGATTTTTTTATGACTTTTTTCAACATACTATATTATGACATTTTTATCACTTCTTTCAACATACTATCGTATGACTTTTTTTCAACATACTATACTATGACTTTGTCACTTTTTTTGACATACTATACTATGAGGTGGGAGGTGTTCCAGGCACGTCCAGCTGGGAGGAGGCCTCGGGGGAGACCCAGGACTAGGTGGAGGGATTATCCCCCAGTCGGAGCTGGTTAATGTGGCCCGGGAAAGGGAAGTTTGGGGTCCCCTGCTGGAGCTGCTACCCCCGCGACCCGACCCCGGATAAGCGGATGAAGATGGATGGATGGATGGATATACTATGACTTTTTTCGACATACTATACTGTGACTTTTTTATCACTTTGTTTGACATACTATAATATGACTTTTTTAACATACTATACTATGAATTTTTTTAATCACTTTTTTCGACATACTATACTATGACTTTTTATCACTTTCTTCAACATACTGTATCGACATACTATACTAGAGGTGTGAATCTTCACTGATCTCCCGATTCGATTACAGTTATCGTGTCAGCGATTCGATTCGATATCTCGATGCATCACGATGCGTCAACATCTTTTTTTCTATTAAAGCCATATAGGATATTTGACTTGACAAGCTTACATTGTCAAGTGCAATGCCCAAGCTGCAATAAGTACTATGACTTTTTTATCACTTTTTTCGACATACTAAGTCATTTTTAATCACGTCTTCGACATAATATATCATGACTTTTTTATCACTTTTTTGACATACTATACTATGACTTTTTAATCCCTTTTATCGACATACTATGACTTTTTTTCGACTTTTTTCAACATGCTATACTATGACTTTTGTATCACGTTTTTCGAAATACTATACTCTGACTTTTCATCACTTTTTTCAACATGCTATACTATGACTTTTTTATCACTTTTTTCAACATACTATGCCATTACTTTTTTCGACATACTATACTAGAACTTTTTTCAACATTCTATACTAGGACTTTTTTATTACTTTTTCAACATTCTATACTAACTTAGCTCTAGGGATCTTATTCTCCGGAGTCCTTATCTTTTTTCGCCCAGCAGTTTTCCTTATATTAGGGTAGCACCTAAATCACTGTCGCCGTGGTCCTGCTCTGCGCCTTGCTATGCCCTGCTACACCCTGCTACGTCCTGCTACGCCTTGCTACGTCCTGCTATGCCCTGCACTGCCCTGCTATGCCCTGCTACGTCCTGCTATGCCCTGCAGTGCCCTGCTACACCCTGCTACGCCATGAACTACTACAACAATTATTTCTAGTCATAGTTCCATTATTTTTATTGTTACTATTATTGCCACTGTTCATCACACCCCCAACCAGCACCGTCAGACACCGCTTATCAAGAGCCTGGGTCTGTCCGAGGTTTCTCCTTAAAAGGAAGTTTTCCTCACCACCCGAGGTTTCTCTCTAAAAGGGAGTTTTCCTCGCCACTGTCGCACTAAATGCTTGCTCTTGGGGGAATTACTGGAATTGTTGGGTCTTTGTAAATTATAGTGTGGTCTAGACCTACTCTATCTGTAAAGTGTCTCGAGATAACTCTTGTTATCATTTGATACTATAAATAAAATTGAATTGAATTGAATTTCTTGACATATTATACTATGACTTTTTTTGACATACTATACTAAGACTTTTTTATCACTTTATTCGACATATCATACTATGACTTTTTTGAAATACTATACTATATACAAATAATTTCTTACCCCATAACGTCTGCCTCCAATTGAGTCCTCAACCAAATACCACTGCCAAAGAGTTTACTTCCAGATCACGGTGTGGATTGGAAAGGAAGGTGACGTGAACACAGTGGATTGGGGATGGAAACTGGTGGACAACCGGTTCCTGCCAGTTATGACTAGTAAGACTGCTGCCCCAGAAAGCCTCCTGCAGATGATCCTGTAATTGCACAACTGCCTGCCGAACACAACGGTGCAGTTGCAGGGCATATGGACTACCATGCATGCCTGCTTGTGGACCATGTCAAGTTGGGAATTGTGAGAATCACTATAATCAACCTCTATGGGAGGAAGAGTGTGACGACTAATGGTAAATCTAGTGAAGGCCAAAAAATATACTGAATAAGTGTTATGGGCAGCTCTCTCTCCGCCCTGTTTTGGTGTTTTGGTGTTATTGTTCTGTTTGTCTGTGTGTCTCTGTGTGTATCTGTGCTTTTCCACCTGGAGTGCTGGAGGTGTGTTCAGAGGAAAGTAGGTCAAGGGGCGTGGCAAATTAACACTGCACAGCCGTTCCTCACAGCTTCAGCTCATCTCTAAGATTCATTCCAGCAATACTTTAACCCGGGCTGATCACCTCTTCGGCGCCAGTTCGATATCTACACCCATGTGGTAACTTGGCTCTGAGGTCTCTGTTTATTCAAAGTTGTGTCCGTGTTGTCTTGTGCACCCTAGCTTTTGTCTTTGTTCTCCTGAGCTCATACTTACCCTGTGTTTCCGTCCAGTGACCGCTCAGACCTGCTGCCTCCTCCGCTGTGCCTACAAGCTTCCAGCCTCACCATCCAGCCTAATCCTCCACCTGTGGAAACTACTGTGAACTCTTCCCTGCCTGTCCGCCTCGTGTCTCGTACGACCTGGATCCTTCCCCCTCGGCTCGCCTCGGAACTCGGACCAGCCAGGCGATTCCCCGCTCAGACAGAACCCACACTGTATCTCTGAGTACTCTTTTAGTTCATTAAAACCTTTACAAACTGCGTTCATTGTCTGTGTGTGAAATCTCTGCGTTCTGGGTCAGCACAAGCACCTAACAATAAGAGGAAACTACTGAAGAAAATAGAAAACGATATGTATAAAAAAAGAAAAGTATTAAAGTATAAAACAAAATGCATTATAAAAAAATATTAAATCTATAAAAAAAAATAAAACACAAAAACTAAAAGGGGTTAGCAGTACTGAGCCTTCACATGGCAGCCCTGTTTTGACAAATTTTACAGTACCACACTGTTCTAATAAATTTATTCAAACGATATGAGAAAGGAGAAATATGCAATTACTTAAGGGAAATTGTATTATTAAATTGTATGTAATTGTATTCACCCTTATTTTTCACATAAATATGCTTGTAACCAATTGCTTTAATATATAATTGTACTTGTAATCACTTATCTATCATGCAAAAATGCTAATTAGAATATTACATAGCCAAAACATGTATCAGGAACCAGTATTCCTGGTCTAGGAGGAATACAAATGAGTAATGGTCATTTTAAGGAGAAAATGGGGCCAGTAAACTGATGTTTTTAAGTACATCTGATACTACTGTAAACCACTGAGAAATCTTGTGTTAGAATTAGTTTGGGGTCAAGCCATATTTGCAGCTGACTATACTATACAATTACTTTTGTATAGTATTGTTATGCACCTTTTTTTTTTCTACACTGCTTTAAGTGCTACATTTTATTTAAATGTGAAGGACATAACTTTTGGAAGAAAGGTTTAAGAACAAGTGATATCCAAAAACATTTAAAGTGTATCTTTTTTTGACATGCTGTACTATGACTTTTTCTTTTACACAGTTTACTATGACTTTTGGGACATACTATAGCACTTTCTTTGACATACTATACTATGACGTTTTATGACTTTTTCCAACATGCTTTATTTTGACTTATTTTTACATACTGTACTATGACTTTTTTCTATGACTATTATGGTATGCACCAACCATGTCAGATGCTCTGCTACAGATGTGAAAGCCCCCTAAGTTGTTTCAAATCATCACTGACAATGACTTCTCACCAGCCCTTGAACGTTGTGATATTTCTCTTTCAGTGGAATTCTAATATATATATTTTTATATATATACACCTTAATATGTGTATGTGGCCCAGGATAAGACCTATTGTTGTTTTTCCTGGACACACCTGAATCTGGAAAAAAACAGTTACAAATGCGCATGCAGTATGGGTTGTATATAACATTGTATAGATCTGTTACAACAGTGTTACATTCTTTAGTTAGCAAATGTTAATGAAGAATGTTAAGGCCCAACAGTTTGTTTTTATATCAATGTATTAATGTTTTATTCTAATTACAATAAACAGAATATATCAGTCCCTTATTTGTACAAAAATACCTGAAAAGGTTACAATTAAGATATATAAGCCATTCAACTATTTACAGATTTAAGCAAAGCACATTTTGAATACAGGACATAAAACAAAAAAGAAGAGATAAGTTACTGTTTTTGCCTTCCCTGAAATACATAAGAGTTTATATATTTTATATATTGATATATTTTTACTCTACTCATTTGTACAGCCACGGTTTCTTGCATTGTGACAATATTATGATGCATGAGTCCAGATAAGTGATCAATCCATCTTGGCAGGATCGGGGCCAAATTACTTTTAGATCCAAAAATAAACAGAAAATACAAGCATTCAAGATTCAAGAGTGCTGTTTTCTGTTTTTAAGTTTCATTTCATCGAGAACTTATTCAAATTGCAAGCTTTGTTTGAGAGGACCAGTCCCCTCTGAACAGTAGCTTTGTCTGTCATTTGGTCGTCATATCAAGTCTGGTTTTTGCAGAGAAAGAGAAGTCATCAGAGTCTGTAGTTACCTGGCTACCAAAACGGAGATTGGCCTCCAATGTCACATTTCATTTACACGTTTGAGTGTCTAATTGTAATATGATTAAATTAATCAGATTAGATTATAACTATTCTAATTTACTAGAATTGAGAAGACATGTTTTTTGAATTGGTCACCTGTTGTTGTCAAATGACATTGTTAGAGATAGGGTTTATAACAGCTCAGGTAGCCAGGCAAGCATTTTTTTTAAATAAACAGCTTAAACAATAGAATAAACAACACCGTTAACTGTACTCTTTTAATAGTACTGGACCTACTCCATCTTGCTGCAAGGATATTTTTCAAGTAATAAAACTAGCAGATTGGTGGTGCCCATGACTAAAATAAAGTCTGTTGTAACAACTCCCAGCTTAATAAAATAAAAACTAAAATATTTATGAATCAATCATCCTCATCTTGTACATAAAAGTCAGAGAGGTGATGGACCAGTAGTTTTAATATGCTCCAAGTCAACCCTGAGCAACCCAGTTACATTCATTTCTGTTAAGTGTTATCCAAATCCCCTGATTTATTTTTCATATGTTCACTAATTAAATTTACTTTCTGCCTTTTGCATTTAGACTAAGTGAATATGTATCTATGCAAATACTCACTCCACCTTAAAGGCTACATGTCCCTCACATGTTGACATGGTAATTCATATCAGTCATAAAAAGTTTATATACAGACAGTATATGAGGGAGTTGAGGGGATGAGTGCAGAGTGGGAAGACTGAATCAAATGTATGGGGACTTAGATTAGAATTTAGAAACAGCAAGCATCAACATTTCAGTGACGTCTCAAAAGCTTAAGATGACTTTCAGCAACTACAAAATAATGTATGTATTGTTATAATCCAGATTTCTCTTAATAACCTCATATTGAATATCAGTGACAGAATCTTTACTAAATTAGGTCTCTTCATTCAGCTGAAAGGAGGTCAGTGCTGAAACCCATCTAACAATGTTGCTATGTAAGGTATCAATTACATGGAATTCTCACATAACTGTTCATTGTAGTATGTCAAATTGTGACAATCCGATACCGTGTCTGTATGTATGTTGGAGGGACTGCTGTTATGCATTTCTTCAATTATATCTAATCTAAGCATTTAAAGATTTTCATTGAGAAGGTTTAACTTGAACGTAAAGGGCGTTTTTGTTCTACATCTACAT
Organism: Sander vitreus; assembly: GCF_031162955.1. Classification (NCBI taxonomy): domain Eukaryota; kingdom Metazoa; phylum Chordata; class Actinopteri; order Perciformes; family Percidae; genus Sander; species Sander vitreus. Next base: position 21,639,031 of record NC_135860.1, on the reverse strand, counting down.
TTCTTTCTTCAAGGCGAGTTGTTTGACAGTGAATTATGAGAACGTTGAGGCTTACTTGACCCAGTTTCCCAAAACATTTGTGGCTTCATTACTTTAATTCATATCTATTTTTCCTAGTTTAGGTCACCACAAAAGAGTGCAACGAGAACCTGTTTTTATAGATCTGGGAGAAACGAGAAGAGTAATTAAAGGTGTACAAAACAACATAGTGAGTAATGTTTTGGGAAACTTGGGTATTGCTTTTGTTTTCAATTTCAAAACACTCCACCTGTCATCTATTGGAATCACAATGTTAACCCTAGTGTGCTTTAAAACATCACTTCATTCATATTGATGATGACAAAAATGATTTTTGAATAAACAAAATTGAACAATAGATGCTATGCCATTACAATAATAATAATTATAATAATAAATCACACTGGTCAATCATTTCATTGTAATGACAATAGAAAACAGTACAGAACAGCGCTGAGAAAAAGAAATCTAAAAGGTTCAAGTAATCAGTCACATCCAGATAAATAAATACATTTTGCTGCAGCAATACTTAAAAAAATGGAGTCACTGTATCTTAGATAAATAATAGTGACCATGCACAGGGGTCAATATGATGCGGCTATTCTGCATCTCAGATGTTCAATATACTGTAGGATAAACTGCAAAGTACATAATCATGGCTGTTGATGTTGCATTACAGGTCAGTACAAATACTGTAGATATCTAATTGTCTGCTGGCTGTTGACCCAACCAGAGCACCCACCAAAGCTGCGACTGAATAAAACTTTTAAATGTTTAGCTTTTAGGAAATGTCACGTATAGTCGAGGAATAACAAAAAATTAGAAAACATTTTGTAGTGCGACATTTCAAAGAGGGTGATTCTGAACTGAATTTACTGGGCAGTGCTGCAATTGCACTGTCTGGGACAAATATAGGTGTATCCAGTGCCCTCAAACTAACTCAGTAAGAGTTTTATGTCTTCTGTTTTCGGTCTAATGCTCTCATTATCGTAATAAAGGGATGTAGGTTAAAATAATCAAAGTGGGCCCTGTAGTACTTACGCATCCTAAAATTTCCAGTTTTACGTTGCTGCCACACTGCTGACAGTGTATTTTCACAGCAGGCTAAAAAAGTGCGATGAGACCGGGTGAGACAGGCGAGGAGAAGGCAGATATAGAGAGGTATCATTTCAATACTCTTCTCTCTTTACATATCTTTTCTAACACTAACTCTAGCAACAGCTAACTTTTCTGCCTGTCTGCCTAAATTCATAAAGAGGCAGTGTGCAGTAGGCAGGAGGTGTATGTGATACTATTTGTCCACAAGTACTTCCAGGCAGAAAAAAAGGCTGCATTATATGGAATGTAATGCACAGTCTACTAGTGGTGTGGAGTCAGAGCATATTAAACCGTGCTCTTAGCCACATTTACGTCTGACAGCATCTCAACCCAACAGGTACAGTAGGAGGCAATTTGTGGAACAATATGTAAAACCGTTTTAAAAAAAGAGGGTCCAGAACCAGTAAAGATGTTTCCCACAGGATCCACTGTATCTCTGGGCTGATCTAATTTTGATCAGTTTGACAAAAATGGTAACTTTCGTTCCCTTTGATTTGATGAAATGCTAGAGGTCATCCTTCCTGTGCTGAGGTGAATTGAACAAAAGATTGATACTCTCCATTGTCCCACTTTATCTTTTGCAAGAGGTGTCCTCATGCCTTTGCCTGCAGTGAACTACTGCATCTGGGTGCACTTACTATATCCCCCCTCTGAATAATTACCTGGTTTCACTTTTCACCTTTACAATCACTAAAACTGTCTACCTGGTTACAAACTTCCTCTAGCTGTATTACTTATTTCACCCTGAATGACATCATGGTTTGATTAACGCTTATTCATTTATTGTGGAAGTTACATGGGACATACTTTATTGATACGCAGCATGTAATAGAAATAAGCCAAATGACCATATTGTAGCATGTGCGAATAATGAAAAGTTGCCAATATCCAGAATGCAAAAGGTGATCTTCAAAACTATATATTATTAAAGACACTATTGATAACAACATAACTGCAATAAATGCATCATTAAGCAAAAAACCCTGTGTGGTGAGAGATGAGGGTGGACAATGCAGATTTTGTATTGTCCGCAATTAAAAAAATACTTTTAAGAAAACAGATTTTTCCTTAGCCATTTTTCTCCAGGCTAGATTGACTCGACACACCTCAAAAGGATTCAAAAGCAACAGTCTTTCTGGCACCTCCAAATCTAGTCTATGTTGGATTTCCTTACACGCCTATGACACTAGAGGGCGGTGGCACTATCTCACAGTTAAGACAGCGTAGAAGTCATGCACCGTCAAAGGCCACTCCCAGTTTGATGAGTGCAAAACTAAGAGACAATCAACTCTCCATCTACAGTATATTGTTTGAGGACGTGGGATGAAGTTTGAATGAGACTACAGTTTGTTCTCAGAGTGTCGAGTAGCCCACACGCCAAAGCTCGAACTGTCCTGCAGATTGTCCAGTGGAAGTGGAAACGCAATCTCTACACTTGAGCTGCGTGATAAAACTTTGAGTTACTGTGTCCAAGCTTATTGATGACTACCGGTAGCAAGATTGTGGAAGATTTTGCAACAGCATTGACTCAAACGGCAGTGTTAATTTCCTTTCTCTTCTTGACTGAGGAACCTGTATTGCAAGTTGTGCATCCGACTCCTCAAAAACATCCATGCAAAAGGATTCCAACAAGTCAGCAGTCTCCGGCGGACTCACGGCAATATAAAATGACAACGGAACATCAGTCAATTCACCAGCTTCTTGCAAAGATTAAAAACAAAAAAAGAACCAACCAACTGAAGGATTTTTGTTGTTTTGTTTGTTTTAGGCAGTCAGGTCAAGTGATAGGAGTCATGGGGTCAGATGATCTGAATATGTCATAAGGCCACGACGGTACACGGGTGTCTGAGTTTACAAGGCAGCACTCCTCTGTTGAGCTGGTAGAACTCCACCAGCTGAATCAGGTCGGTGAATTTGGTGGCGCCGTCGTCAAGGCTGAAGAAGACTTGGCCGTCCTCTTCACACTGTCAGCAGCAAAGGAGCGAGCAGGGACACAGCACATGACAAGAGAAAAGAAAAGACAAGAACATCAGGCTCTTTTTACTCCTAAAAGGACCATAACAATGGTTTTACACATTTGGGCGTGTTAGCAATAAATCACATACATAACCCATTACTCCTCGCCATTTTGCAAACCATATATTATTTATCTGATTTCCTAAATTGTAGGAAGATCAGTGAGATCAGAGTGAGCAACCGTTTTTTATTAAACTAAGGCCAAAATCACATTATCTTTTTAAGGGTTAAATGGTTTGCCTTCTGGGACTGACATAAATGTCGGCAATAAAGTAAAGATATTGCAACAATATGATAAATAAGAGTGTGCAGCAGCCTTTTGGCATAATTTACTTTAATTTAATTAATACAACTGTCAATGTTAAGGCTGCTTTTATTAAAAAGACATGTCACAAGACACATATTATTACTTTTAACATTCACTGACCGCTACTTAATAAAAGAAAAAACTAATTAAAAGTATATAAAATTATTAAACACCAAGAAATGCATACCGGTAGTATCTGGAAATGTTTGATTTTCTGGTGATGGCACAATGTGAGCACAAACGCCTTGGGGTTACTCTGACTGACTCTCAGCAGAAACAACCTGTGCAACAAAAAAAAGGAAGACACTGTGAGACAAATGACTTAATTTTATGGATGCATTAAGGGAAAAAATACAAAAAATAATTGAACTCTTTTGTTCTTTTGTATTCATATTCGACAAATAGGAAAAGCGCATGTGCACAATGTGTTTTAGCTCCAGCTCCCTTACCCATCGACTTGTCCCTGCTGATGAATAATGCGATGAGATTCTTCTCTGGTTATCCTGCCATGGAACCACAACTGAGCTATGTGGATGACTGCAGAGAAAAATCACATTTTGAAATGCATTTTAGTGTTTAGTGTTCATATTTAAACTGAAAAAACAAAAAAAATTTAAAAGTTAACATTCAACAATTTTACCTGAGCTTAGTGAGGAGTGGTGTAATGGACTGTGGGAGCCTAATATGTTCATTCGTTGACTCCTCTTCTGAGAGAGATGCCACATTCAGACAAAACAACAGGGATTAGTTCAGGATCTGGTGGGTTAGTCCACTGTATTTACACAGTTCAGTGTAACAGTGAAGAAAATTCCAAGTTAAATGTCCAGATTACATTTATAAAATTAATTGTGTGCACATCCCACCTTCTGGCAGGTGCAGGACAAATGAAAAATACTAAAGTGAAAGAATGTAATGTCCGCAACACTGCTTTAAACTCCCATATTTAATATAAAGGCAAAGTTTCGACCCTACTGGGTCTTCTTCAGGCAAAGAACGTCCAGATTACTTCATAATAGTCATTACTGTATTGTAAAATTATTTCCTAACTGACTTGTGGACTGGGTTAAAGACCAAATCCATTAGATTAAATCTGACACTTTTCACAGCTGCCCCACAGCCATATCAGCTTCATGAATAGACAGACAACTTTTGTCAGATCAAAATAACTGAAAAATCAACACTTAACAAGCAGACGGAAATGAGCTCTATATAAATATTTATATATATATATTTATATATATATAAATATTTATATATATATATATATATATTTATATATATATATATATATAAATATGTCATTTGTAAAGATCTTTTGATGTCCGTTCCAAGCATTACTGACAGAGAAAACTGAGGTCGTGTCTCACCCTCCACGCATGTCCCTCCTCCATGGCAGCGCTCTGAGCTTCTACAGGGTTGTCAATCACCCTGCCTATCCTCCCTGAGAAATCCATGGCCACAAGGGAGTTCTCCGATACGCTCCGCTAGGGGGAGGCAGAGATTCAAGATAGTCAACATGTGGCTACAATGGCAGCAACACAAGTGCCAGGGTGCAGCTTTGTACCAATGTAAACAAAGGCAGTGCAATAAAAAATGGCGTGGCACAGGTTAGGTTTTTAGTGAATGTCTCCCTTCTCCTTAACTTATCAGACTACTTATATTGCTGTTTCTGGTGCATACAATCAATCACACAATCAATGCTTTGCTTATGTCAACGACTCATTCAAGGCAATGTTGTTACGCTGAAACCAGCGATTCACTGGTGTAGGTTTTAAGGTGCTTTAACATCATTTTAAATAAAACAGCCAACTTACCACAGGTGCTGAGAAATGTGATAGTAAGGTTTTTCTTTGTTGGGGAATCTTATAATTCTGGTACAACACAATCCCATACTGTAAAGAAAAAGGAACATACTGGTAAAGCTACACTATCAACATTCTTCATTCATTTCTTTTCTTTTTTTCAAAGATTATGTTTGGACTTTTTCACTTTATTAGATAGTGACAGTGGATAGACCGGAATGCCTACATGGGGCGCTCACTATACTGAGTGAGCTATAGGTCGCCCCAACATTCTTCATTCTCAATGAGTGTGTTGTGTAAACTATGCCATACAGCAAATATTTTTGTCATGGTGTTACCTTAAAAAGCCGGAAGGCAGTCATCCAACAGGTCCTGCCCTGTTCATCCTCCGCACAAAGCATCCTCAACTCCTTCAACTCCCCTCGACATTTATTGGGCTGCGAATTAACCGTTATCAGAATCAGAACAGAGATAATCCTCCTCATCAGCACCACCATTATCACCATCATCACTGATCAACTTAGCTGACCTGACAAAGTAATGAGAAAAAAGGTTTGCTCATCTACAACATTTATAATAAATCAAAATTAGAAATAAAAAAATGAGGTAAGTAAACAGAAAAACAATTTATTATTTAGAAATACAGCAATAAACCCAAACATCAGCACTGATATACTGTATACATATGTATCATAATTTAAAAGGGCTTTACTGGCATGGGAAACAAACATTTACATTGCCAAAGCAAGTGTGAAGTAAAAACAAAAATGTACATACAATAAGTAAAGATCTACTAATATAAAGTGTAAACAGAGCTGTTGCAACATTGTACTCAAATATATAAATGAAAATAGGTAAAGTTTAACTAATACTGTATATACATATACATCTATATATACAGATAGGTAAAGATAACTTCAGATAAAAGAAGAAAAGTGTGGACATTGTAGTTAAAAAATATACATACAAATGAGTAAGAACTGTGTAAACATTGCAACATTTTCGAGGTATTGAGAGTCATCTGTTCTGTATGTATGTGCAATGTACAGAGATCAGCGCAGTGCAAGATACATTTCTATATCTATTTATTTGATGTATAATATATTAATATATCATAGTATTTCATTAGAAATCAGCCTCATCTCACTTCTGTCATCTGAGACTCACCTTGATACAGAACTCATAGTCTGTGGGTGCACCGTGCTGCTTTTTGCCTCTGATGACAGTGAAGATGTTGCTGTCTTCAATGTCTGCTAGTAACTGTAGATGTCTGGGCTCCTGGAGACAGAAATAATTAATAAGTCAGAACATCACAGGGAGACAGCCTGGGGGTATACTGACAGACACAGACACATGTAGACAGACCACCATCAATAAAAGGCTGATTACGTTTAGTAATGTTATTACTATAAAATGTCAGTGTGGTATGCATTTTAATTCTTTAATGATAAATAATGACTGTAATTACAAAATTGAATTGTTTGACTGTTAGAAAAATGAGTGAAATATATTCTGTCCCTTGAAGAGGGATAGCTTGAGTTGCTGTTACCTTTGAGGTTCCTTTTGTAGAGCAGTAGAGTCCTGAGCGCCGCAGGAACATGTAAACTTTCTTCCATGACTTTCTACCCACCTCCTTCACATACAGATACCCCTGGATCTCTGGACAGCTATTGGTCGCTAGGAAGTTCTGAGGAAAGGAGCGAGAAAGACATGGAGCAGGGGATCAGTTTGGATTTATTCACTCTATAATGTCTATCAAGGGCTCTGTGCCTCAGGAGGGCAACACTGGATCACACCTGAAGCCTATAATCTCTCTGTCACCGTCACAGCTAGATTGAATTCTTACACACCACGGTAGCGACCACATAAGGCCAGACCATTGTGCTATTGTGTGGAAAATCAAACGGTGTAGAGCCTTGAAGAGGGCCAAAGAAGGCTGATAGGATCTAGACATTGTCATGTGTATATATACATACACAAACATAGATGTAAGTACAGTATATACATAATTCATTTATGTTTTTTATTTGAATTTTTTTTAAGGCCTTTTATTATTTTATAGGACAGCTGAAGACATGAAAGGGGGGAGAGAGAGAGAGAGAGAGAGAGAGAGAGAGAGAGAGAGAGAGAGAGAATGACATGCAGCAAAGGGCCGCAGGTTGGAGTCGAACCACGCTCTACTAGGTGAGCTACCCAGGCGCCCAAATTCATTTATGTTTTAAGCAGGGCCTGAAATATATATTTTTTTCTATTTTAAATACAAAAAAGGGGAAAGAAAGCCGTGTTATGCAATGTGCCAAGACATTGAAAAATTGACAAATACAGTATATAGCCTACATTGAATCACCATACAGTGCATTCTTACTGGAAACCCTCACAGCCTAAATTGTCTTGTGGGTGTCTGAAGTATTTGGAGTTTGCGGTTTCCATGTTTCACAAAAATATTGCACCATGAAGTGGCAGGTTAAGTTATTAGAGCTGATTTGGAATCTGTGGCTTGCGGCTGGAAGGTAAACTGTTCAAGAGGACTCAATATTTAAAGCACATGTTTCCCAGTGTTTTGGAAACATCCCACAACGGGCCTCATGCATGAGCATTTGCGGAGCGCACGTTCACATGCGACGTTCATTTAAAAGGCTCTCTTTTTGAGGCACTACACCTTGCTGCTTTGCGTTGACATTATGCTTCTTGCACAAATGGCAAATATTGGAAAACACCTCAGGTCAGAAACAGTCTTGGTTTGGACTGCACTCTAATTGAGTGCAGAGATCTTGTGTTTAGAAAATGTCAAACACTAGGGGTTTCCTGACACAACTCAGACTCACCGCATCCCCTTTCAGTTATTGACTCCTCTATGTAGAGCATAACGTCTATGTGATCAGCAGGAGAGTTAAAAGCTTTCTGTGAGTGGCAAGGATTAAGGGATGGATTCCACTTGTGGCTCTGTTTCTGACAGCTCCATTACTTGATACAGGAAAGAGCCAGGCTGCATGTAAACCGTCCATTTATTAAGACCAAAGCCCTTTGAAATCCAAAGAAACTTTTTTAAGGGTCTCCTCCCAGACTTTTTTTTTTCTTCTTATCTTTTGTGAAAGCAGTGTATGGCCCATGAGTGGTCTGTGAAGCAGATAAGTAGCATGACAAGTGTGCGAATTTGTGCTGTGCAAACATACGGTAGGTACATTGAGAACTGTATGTTCTATTCCTGACTGCCTAATTCCATCCATCGCATGTGTGGGGTCTGCGGTGCGTGTGCCGAGACAGTCGTGTGTCAACAGGGGATCAAAGGTAGTTATTACTGCAGGCTCTGACGAGACACACTGTTTAAGGGTCAGATGTGAGGTATGTCAGCTTGATTGTACAGTATGCAGCGATTGCTGACTCCGAGGTAAACTAAGCTGTGTGCGTGTCAGGAACAGGAGAGAGAATGACAGACAGCCGCCGAGAGAAACGTGTGCGAGTCAGTGTGTGCGCTGCATGTACCTGAAGGAGCTGAGATGGTGGAATCATACGATTGGTGTCCTGGCACCACGCAACCATGTGCTCCGGGAAAAATGCCTGGTGGAAGAAGGTGGAGAGAGACAGAGAGGCAGACCGTCGGAGAATATGAGCCACTGTGACAGTAATTATAGGGTAGGAATTTGTGACAGAAGAAAAGTCACGTAAATCTCATTAAGTACAGTCAGCTGCCTTAATATTTCACAAGAATACAAAACGCATAGAGAGGCTTTGACAAAGAACATGTCTTTCTTTTCATCTCTGAGGCAAGTGAGTCTTTAGAGCAGAATACACCAGTAAACTCTTTACTTGAACATTTCATTTGGCTGAAAGCTCTAAATACTACAAGCCATGTGGTGTAACACTGCTATCCTTTCACTAGCCATACCGTTTATTTAATCTATAAATCATCTAAATATGCTGAATAAGTGTTATATATAAAAAATAAATGCAAAAACTAAATTGATTTTTTATTACAAGCTATAGGTGTGACATATTTCAACAAGAGGAGATCAGGAGTGACACAGCATGTTATGAAATGTATTTAAAAAAAAAAAGCAATTACCATGGGGTTTCTGAAGAATTCATATTTGGCATAGTTCTTCCTGAAGAGGAATCTACCATCACTGTTCATTGAGGCCTGGACCTGAACCACTAGTTCATGGTCTTCTAGACAGCGCTCTGAGGGGAGACAGGCAGAGGGAGAAACACAGCAACAATGATGGAGGTTAGTATTTAATATTCTTATAAAACTTACATTAATAGAATATGTTTCATAGTAGGAGTGAATGACAATATGTGAATTTATCTGAACATACTGTCGACGATCACAACATTTTTCTTAGTATGCCGCACATGTACAATGGAAGTCTCTAATGATCTGTGTAGATATGATAATTCAGGGGAAAGATCCTTTATCAGAAACTGAAAGAAAAAGTACTTTGGGCCTTTTTCTTTTAAGCACTAATAATCCTATTTTCTTAAAACAAGAAGAAACATGTCAATGGTGTGAGATTATCTCACCTGGTCCCAGTAAAACTGAAACAGCATTTTCTTAAAACCAGTGCATCGTTCTATTGTTTAAAACCTGACCATTTTTACATGTCAGGTCAGATGTTTGTTCCAAGTGTAGCTCAGCCATGCAGCCGTGTTTGACCCTTTCTCATTCAGGGTAAGTCCTGTAAGCACGCATGCTCTTGTGCCAATATCATCTTGCTCAACAGCAGACTTCAACTACACCTCAACACAGGTTTACAGGATGTACATATGACCTGTGAATGATGTTCAGACCAAGGCCTTTCTCTTTCAATGTGTGTAAAAGAGGCTGTGATTCAACTAAAAGTGTGTCCTTCTACAGATGTGGTCAGAGGTCCTGGTGATTTATATTCTGTGACTGCGATGCTGAAACCGGTCTTGACTCAATTAATTCCAACAGCCTTACAAGTTCTCTCTGTCATGTCTTTAATAAAAGACATCCTTCCTTTCCCCAGTAGATCTAATTAAAATTCTTTAACTCAACTAACTTTTTTGCAAAATCAGTATTTGCTCTGATATCTGTTTTTGATGTGAAATGAATAACTTCAGAGAAATCTAACTGCACAGCTCTATCTTGCATCTTTCATGTGTCCCCTTGTTTTCCCTCTTTATCCCCTCTGTCAAAATCTCTTCGACAAAAACACTGTCACGACTCTTCTTTTTCCTTTCTGTTTCATCTTGTCGCCTGCCTGATGAGTCACTCGTGTTCGTGACAGTGACTCACCCCGGCAACACTACCTCACTGTCCCAGAGTTGTTAAGCTTTCCGGGGTGATAAGTAGAGGTCAGTGTTACTTATCTCTCAAAGGGCCATTTCATCCCATTCTGCGAGTGGGCAGTGATGTACGGGAATAGGCTTCTCTATTCAAACACACTATTGTTCGGGTCTCTCTGAAACTTCTATTCTCATCTGCCACCCAACCACATGTGCAGACATAAAGTATCCCGACTCATACATGTGCAGTGCAGATGTACAGGCTGTGCATGCACACAGACTTTCAGATACTGCAAAAAACACTTCATATATACTTCAAAATATTTAGTAATTGGCCAAAAACTGGAAAGACTCTTATATTTATATACTATTGACAAGATTCAAAATATGAAAAAATACAGCCAATACTACAACTATGGTTTAATTGACTAACTAAATGTACTTCAACACATTTCGTCCATCAACAGACAGTATACACAGCTAGAAAAAAACACCGGTACATAACGGAGAACTAATGTAAACACAATTACAATCACAGTTTATAACTGAAAAGGAACTAGCCACATATGCCAACTATAGTAAAGGTCTACCAGGCAACTAGCAGGGCTCCAAATAAGCCAAATCATTGGTTGAAATATTTCAATTACTGTCGTGAATATGTCAGACATATATAATGCATACAATACACAGAGGGGTAAAAAAAACTAAATATAATTCAACCCAAAATATTTACCACCTTTCTAAAGGGGTGATTGAATGCAAAACCGATTTTACCTTGTCATAGTTGAATAATGACAGTTTAGTGGGTAACTAGGACATACATACAACCTCAAAATCCCATTGACACCTCTTTCCTCTGCAAATCTCACAATTTGAAACTGCCTCTGAAAACGGGCAAATCTCAACGAGCCGCCTAGTTGACGTCAACCCGGCGGCTCCTCCTCATTTGGCTCTAGTCTCTTTTTTTGTCATGCCCAAACATTTACATAGGCTACACCACTGATCTGAGGTCAGCTTAGTCTTCTGACCAGGTCGCGTAGATCTCAGAAATTGAATACATTGTTAATCTGCCATTTTACCACTAAATTCACTTCTGAGCAGCGAGAAATCAACTATGTAGAGGTGAAATATGGGCCGTTTTACGAAAATGTATGGCTAATTGCAAATTTTGTCCGACTGTGTGTCGCAGTTCAGCAGGAGCTCAGCAGGCTACGTGACAGCGGCCGGTGCTGCCTCGCCGCCCGGCGTGTCCTACTTCATAGACTCCGGCTCACTGTGAGCTAGCTGGATCTCCATCACGAAGGGAAACCCGCAGTGCTCCATACCCGCGCAAAGTTACCGTTTCTTGGTTACTGGACTACAAAATGCCGAGGTCCTGATAGAGCTCCAGGGCCTGCAGCTAGCCGCGATCTTTACCCATAGGATTGAAGGGACAGTAGCAGCTAACGAAATCCCTAATGTTCACAAAAATGCATTAAATTGAAATCGGACACCACTGTTAGCTTTATAAGACCTTGGGGTATATGTTATATAAGTGGCGTGACGAAATTCAAACTGTATATATACTCTAGTTATGCCGGCAGCTGGCAGCCAGCCCCGGTAGTCCAGTAACCGAGAAACGGTGACTTTCACTGGGTATGGAGGTTGCCGCTTTCTCGTCAGACTGTGTGGAGCTCCTAGCTAAAGTCCGACACTTCTTACCAAATTTGCGATTAGCCATCAATTTTCGTAAAACGGCCCATATTTGAGCTTTATATAGTTGATTTCTTGCTTAAAAAAGTCTCAGAAGTGAATTTAATAACGAAATAGCCCGATAAACAATGTATAACTTTGCAGTGTCTGAAATATGAGACCTGCTGTCTCGTCTCCAATGTGTTTCTATGGGGTTTGCTCAAACCAATCAGCGCACAGCTCATCTAAATATTCATGAACATAGCATATTTGGAAGAAAAGCTCTTGTTCCAAATAGAGCCATATTCACAAGGGCCTAATAAAATAGCATTCGGGCAATTTTCAGCCCAACCAATGTTTATGTGTATTATTGTATTATGTATTATAGACACAAATCCACATGCGTACGCATACTGGTTCTGTAGTGGCAAATGCATAACCCTTTAATTTGAACAATCAGCACTGTGCTGCTTCATCACATCTCATTTTCTAAAACTAAACATAAAATACTATGAGTAGTTATTCCAGACCTGAAAAGAATATGGTTGCAGTACAGGTGCACCACAATAGAAGACGGGCTATAATAGAATAGAGTTACTCCGATCCAAAAATGATATCATTTACAACAAGCCAGCCTAACTGTATTTGGCAACATCATGTTGACAGCACTGATGAGAAATGTAAGCAGATCATGATGGATGGTGAAATATTAGGTTAGAGCATTGGGACCTGTACTTTGAATGATGCAATATATTTTAGAAAGGTTTCCTCATGTGACAGCATAGCAGCCAAAAATACATTGACAGAAGTTGTCGGGTTTTTACACATTTCTCACCCTGTCTCTTCCTATAGTATGTTTCACTACCAGGCCCACTGCTCTATATAAAACTACACCCCCTCCTCTCCCACATCTGTTAGAGTGTACAGACATGAGCACAGAGCACAGGCTCAACTTGTCTCCCATAAGTGCTTTATAATCGCCCTCTCCTCAGGGGGAGGTTGGGTTTTCTAACGTTCAGCTGACCACAGCTTTCCAAACTTACTCTCATACTGCCAGGTCTAACACAAAATCATCCCCGACAGAAACGCAACACTCTCTTCCTCCTAAATGCAGCAACAAGTAAAAAATTCCTGGAATAGAGCATCTTTTTTCGAACTACTGTTTTCTGCTTTTTAGACTTTTCCTTGTGTCATTTCAGTGCCACATTTGGAGTTCAAGTATATCAAAACAGTGAGTGTTGGTCTTGTAGTTTTTAGCAACAAGCTCAGTGAGCTACACTGCTATACCTTCCCTCCACTTTCTCAAATATCTCAAGCAATGATTACTCCTTAATCTATGAAGAATCTATAACATGCTACCTCTCTAACTGCTAATGACTGGCCAACTAAAATGCAACACTTAAATCTGTTATATTAAACAGTTATATCACAGTTGGTACCGCCATCATCATTTTTACTTTTTTACACTACATTAATCCTGAGGTCTCTGTCTGATGCTATAAAGGCTTTTATTTTCAGGAGAGGGGTCTAAAAAACCTTTAAACTTTAGCATAGCCGTTTAAACCCTTCATCAATTATCTCCATCACCTCTCTGCCATGTCATTTATAGTAATGGATCGATAACATTCCACCGTCTCTGACACAGAGAGTAGCACAAATCGGCAAAGGTTTTGTTACAGTGTTCATCAGTTACATCGCAACATCCTCTAATCCATAACCTTCAATTATCACATTCCCTTCCTTTAACTTCTCATCTGCTTGCTTTCACTCTGATCGCTTTATTTAATTCCAATTTAAGGGGGGAAAAACATTATGATATAATTTTCTGCATGAAAAGTATTCTTAAAAGTATCTTAGGACCCAGAATAATCTGGGGTGGAAATATCCTGAAACAGATTTCTTTAACCTATAGTCTCAAAAAGACCTGATTCCAAGCAGTCTGAGTCTAGTGACCTTAGATGAGCCTACCCAAGTTAAAAATATCAGTAAAGGATGTCAAATACCATATACAGTAAGTATGTTAGTCTCTGTTGCTTTTACTATCCTCTGCATACATTATAAATGTTTCTCGCAACCACCAACACCAAATAAAATGACTCTGTGATGCTCAAACGAGTCTCAAGATGTAGGCTTTGGGGCTGTACTATTTATCAATCGCTGTGTTTGTTTAATTTATGAGTGGGTACCAAAAAGAGTTTCTGCTAATTCCCCAAGAGCTCCTAGAGTATTGGTAAGCTTAAATAAGGGGCCCTGGGAAAGATTGTCTCCACTTAATGGTAATTTGGATGCAATAACTTTCGGAAACCCTGAGCTCAAATACACATCACTTTTTATGCTGCTTCAAGTGTACTATACACTGAAGCTAGAATCTCCATCAGCCCTAGCTAACTCCTTTAACTGAATTTTAAATTAGCATCAGATTTTATGATGACAAAGTTTAGGATTATTCATCAGTTTACACTCTTACTCATCCAACAGCAACGGTTTCATCGCGCCTACAAATACATACATACATACAACTCAGCCATCTTGCAAGACAAGTGCTTTTTTCCCTTAACTTTCAATTGTCTCTTCACCATTGAGTCAGAAAATCATTGGCCTGTCAGTGATAAAGCAACTCTGACCTCATGTGCAATGCATTGTCTATTTCCATCACCTTCTGTTCACACACGCGGATCAATACGTTTAACCTACATATCTGTAAATGAAAAGCAGCTCAATGTGTGTGCTCAATGTCTATCTCAGTTTAACTCCTTCCCTGCATAATACTGCACTGGTAGAGCAGCATATGCTGTACAGTATGTGCATGCACTCATGCTTGAATACATGCCTGCGTGAGAATATGCACTAGAACTGTCTGTCTGCCCGAGTATGCACGCATGCATGCATATATGTGTATGCTGTCAGTGATTGTATTGCATGTATCAGCCCATCGAAAAATCCATGAGTTTCTGTGTAGGTACAGTATGTGAGTGTCTGTTCATGTGTGTGAGTGTGTGTTTTTGTCTGTATGTGAACAGTGTGTGTCGGGCCTGCAGGGCTCTGTCCCTTACCTAGCCCTAGCAGCGGGTGGTGTTCAACAAGTGCCCAACTGTTGTCATCCACACAATGGCTTTTATAAACCAGGAGTTGGCACAGGTCCCTGGCTGTCATGTCGGCTGGGATCTCCACCACTTTACCCATACCGTCTTCAGTGAAGATCTTCACAATCTATAAAGAGAAAATATATTAGAGGTCAGTTATAATAAACAGAGATCATTTCAAGGTATTTTGGTAAAGTGCAAGTACAAAACGCTTTCGAACTATAAAGGTGTCAGTGATATGATAAAATAAAGAAAAAGGATTGATAGACCTTTTTAAGCTACAAAGGATAAATTTAGAATCAGATTATGTTAATGCCACAGGAATACTAAGTTGTGATAAAGTCGTTTAACACGAAGCATTTTTGAAAACTGCCTAATATGTGGGTGAAGCCAGCAATTTTCTTCAAACACTAGCATAGTATTTATCTATAGCACCCGATACCCTATAGCATAAAGAGGCCTGTAATCATAGCAATAGACGAACAATAGACGTTTTAAAACTACGTAGCAATTGTTGTGTTAGAAATCAGTGACAAGCATTTCTTAGAGCAACTTGTTGGTGTAATATAGAATCAAATATACTGTAGTGTATAACAAATATCGGCTTTGTCTGGACCAAATGGATACGTATTGTACTGTGGCTTAAGAGGAAGTAGGCATGGTGTTTCCAATTATAGCTTATCAAGAACATGTATGCAAGTATCCAGAGATAAGACATGGCCATTGAATATGCTTCAAGCTTAACTTCACAGACACAAGTTCTTTTTTACCCATAACTTCATATGTTTAAATTGGGTCATTAATAATCCAATCATGAATAACACCTGCTTGCATTCTGTTGCCATTAATAATACTGACTCAAGCACGTACTCACACACATGTTGAGCCACTACTTATCTGTCCAGTATAACATACTGTATGGCAACAGTGCATCAGGCTCCACTCTAAGATCTCATCTGTGTAAGAAACATCCATGTACATCCAGATATTCTTCAGTATATACTGTAGGTAAGATTTCCCTTGTTAGATATTAACAAAAAATCCAGAAAAAGAGAAGAGAAATATAACTGTCATCTCTATTGTGGTAATATACTCCGAAATCTACGTCCACTAAGTCCACAGGTTGGCTTTTCAAACCTGCAGAGGAATCCAGGATTGTTAGCCTACACAGGAATCCAGCTAACGAAGTCTACACATGTCATATATGCACACTTCCCACATAATAATATCATGACAAAGACATTCTGTTCTCTTCTTGAGCAAAGATGCAGCTTATAGCATCACAGTTTGCACAAACCAGGCCTGAGGCACTCACTCAGTCCAAAATGTTCAAGACTAAACGCAAGGGAGCCTCAATCATGCAAAGCTGCTAACGTATTGGACTCTTTTTACTGCTCTGCTCACATCTCGAAAAAAACGAATTGTCTTTAGCCTTTAAGGTATTTACACATTCCATGTACTACATTAATCGGTTAATCATAGCAGCACTTCAAAGAGAAATAGTCTTAACATGTAAAAAGAGGAGGAGGCGAAGAGAGGCAGAGACACCCAAGGAGAGATAAGAGACACAGAAAGAGAGCGGTCTTACCTCCACGGCCCGCAATAGGCAGCAGTCCGGGGAACACGAAGGCATTTTTGGAGTGAGCCTGGCTCCCCCCACACACACACACATACACACACACTGACTCTCACACAGTAACTAATACAGAAAACCTTGCTGTTATGTCGTCCTGTCTCCTCCAGAAAAGAAAGATTCAAATTTGAGTGCCGACAGTTGACAGTTGCAGTTGTGCTACCTGTCACATAGCCTGTAGACTAGTTCTAGTTGTAGACTAGGCCGTCAGCTTTGTCTTTAAAAAAAAAAAAAACTGTCTGTGTGACCTAAAGCCGCGCACAGGACAGGGACACAGAGACAGTCAGTGATCGGATGGCAGCAGGTACAGTACACTGTTTCCAGTGCCGGTTGAGTCTGACAACTATATTTCGTTCTCTCCCTCTCTCTCTCTCTCACCCTCCCTCTCCCTCTCTCTCTCTCCGTCACAAAGGGTTACAGCCTCAGCCACGGGCTCCAAGGCACACTGAATCAAACCACACGCTTACCAACCAATCATAAGGCTGCAGCAGGCTGATGTAATCATTCCCACACAGACCCAGGCGCACACACACACACAAGCACACAGAGGCACACAGACACACACACACTCTCTGAAAGGCAAACACACTCCAGTAGACATACAGACGCACAGTCATGCACAGACGCAGCCAACTTTTTCAGACCTCTTGCGAGCTTCTCCGCTTCAGTTTCTTTTCAGAGCTCTCAGCGAG
The DNA here is from genome assembly GCF_031162955.1 of Sander vitreus. Taxonomy (NCBI): domain Eukaryota; kingdom Metazoa; phylum Chordata; class Actinopteri; order Perciformes; family Percidae; genus Sander; species Sander vitreus. The sequence continues at coordinate 21,621,464 of NC_135860.1, read as the reverse complement.
AGGGTTCATTTGAGAAGGGTGTGGGGCAGTAAGGAGGAGGTGGAGCAGGAAGAGGAAGAAAGGATAAAGGAAGGTTTATGGTATTTAGGTTTTGTCGCTTTTCTTGTCTCCAAAATGTTCAGAAGTTTTCACGTGAGGGCTTGTTGGCTTGTATGTTTTCCTTCCTCCATCCTTCCCTCCTTCCCTGTGGCTTAACTTTGAACTTCCCAGTCAGATCTAACAAGACTCATTACAGAGCAAATGAAATGAAACAAACCTGGGGCAGCACTTGACCACTCCAAACTTCTCCTCCCCTGGTGGCTAGCTTCGTACCAACATTCTTTCTCTCTAAAGAACAAAACACCTGGAGACTTTTGCACACACATGCACATGAACACACAGCCCCCCCCCCACCCCTCCTTTTAACTCAGATATTTAATATGCCATCAGACAGACAAAAGCCTTGACACACCCCGTCTGGGAGAGGCAAGAACAGCTTTACGTTGTCCTTGATTCAACTTCTTCTTGTTTTCTAAATGAGTGTGTGTGTGTGTGTGTGTGTGTGTGTGTGTGTGTGTGTGTGTGTGTGTGTGTGTGTGTGTGTGCGTGTGTGTTTGAACATGTGTAGGTGGGGGTGTGATCCAAGACTAAGCAGTTCCACAGAAGGAAGGAGGAAATTGTGGTAAAAGTGGCCGCAGTCAAAGAGATACAACTTTATGTACTATAGCGATAAACTTTGCGGAGGCAAAGGGGGAGCCTGTGGCTGGGGGAGGGGATGGAGAGAGAGCAAAGTGCATGCATGTGTGTGTGAATGATTGCACACGCACACAGGCACGTATGTGGGTGTGTATGTGTGGGAGTTACAGAGAAACAGGAACAGACGAGAGAAGTGAAGGAAAAAAAGAGTGGGACGCAGTAAGAGAGAAAGAGAGAGAGAGAGAGAGAGAGAGACTGACTGTCTAGTGACACACTGCAGTAAAATGTGTAGTATGAATGCTTCCTACTGTTAACTACATATCTAGCCAGCACAGCTGTCTTTCCCACCCACCCCCTCCTTGCCACTACACTCATGCAGACACACACGCCCTCATCTACGTCACAGTTAGTCAGCCAGAGGGGAAAGCCCCAAGAAGGCTGCACACATCACACATGCTACAATACATGTTTTTACATATAGTGCTGTAATTATAAGAGTTGCTCAATCAGTCCATTAACCTCAACCCTTTTGACAAAAAATTAATTGCAATTGGTTAGAAGGTTTTGGAGATATTGTCTACCTTTTGCCATAGTTTTGATGTCTAGAAGACAGGAAGGATAATCCAACATGGTTATCATAATCCAGAAGTGGGGTCAAGTGTTTGTTTTGCCACAACTAAGAGTCAAGTCTTGTCAGTCAAGTCCAAAGTCAATTTCCATCCCTGACGGTTTGTTCAATTCATAAACAAGATGTGTTTTTTCATTTAATGCAGAGGTTCATATGTAGTAGCAGTATTAGTTCTAGCTTGGTCGTGCACTCTGAAGCCAGTGAGGGAACATTATCTTGGTACTGCAATATCAGCTTTTACTGGTTAGTGAGCATGCAAACAGGGGCCGCCCACCTAGAGCCAGGTTCTGTCCGAGGTTTCTGCCTGTTTCCTCACCGCTGTCCCACCAAATGCATGCTATGCTCTTGGGGGGAATGTAAATTATAGGGTGTGGTAGACCTACTCTATCTGTAAATGTCCTGAGATAATGTCTGTTATGATTTGACACTATACATAAAACTGAATTGAAAATGTAACTGAATCTGGGGGATAGCATGAACCTTCAGTCGCATTATGCCCTCTCAGTAAACCCTGATTGAGCAAGGACAAATATGGCAAAATGCAGGAAAGAAACTGGGAAATAAATACAAATGATATACATATAAACTGTATATGGAAATCCACTCCATCTGCCATGTCAAATCCCGAATGCATAACACAACAACCCTATCCAAGCTAAGTCTTGTTTAATGCCATGGTTTAGTAAGGAGTTATACTTTCCAAACTGGTCTTATGTGAACAAGGACAGTCAGATCTTTGCACACAGAGGTCAAATGCAGGGTGCTCACATGTCAGAGACACATTTGGGATAGTTTATTGCAAGAGGATATATGTGAAAAAATATGTGATAGGTGATAAGAAACACAAGGAGGCTTGGCTGGTTTAAGGACATATCAGGACAAACCGTAGGTAGCAGGCAGCAATAAGTAGGAAAAATAATAACCAGTATCTGCAGAAGCAGCATGAATCATCAGAAAAGTATCTCCTTGTGACATTATAAAGACCACCTCATCCATGTCTTTAACTGTGACTGGTGATTTATACAGTCAGATGATACTGATCAGCTGAGAGTGTTCATGACTTCAAAGCAAATGACCAAATGTAGACTATTTGGGGTGGGAGCTGATCCATCATTAGCTGTGTAAATCTTATCTTGCAGTGTGGAAAAGCCATTAAACTGCCTCGTGAGTGGAAGGAATGACAAAGCAGAAAGAGATGACAGCAGAGTGACACGATTCAACTGACCTACTCTACTTCTCGGTCTTCTTAAAAGGCAAAGAATAGACATGAGGGTAAAAAGACGAGGTAGGCAAAAGTAAGGAAGAAAGATAGAAAGAGAAACAAAAAGAAAGAAAAACAGAAAGAAAAAGAAACAGAAAGAAAGAGAAAGAGAAAGAAAGAAACAAAGAAAGAAAGAAAGAAACTCCTATCTTCTAATGCTTTTAAGAGTGTTCTCATTTAGATGGATGAGGATGGAAGAGCCGGGCCTCTCAACCTCTGATGACTCAGGTCTGATAACTGCCCTGTGATGTAATCCCCCAGGGAGAGACTGAGAGCTTCAGGCATCTCTCTCTCTCTCTCTCTCTCTCACTCACACACACACATACACACACACACACACACACACACACACACACACACACACACACACACACACACAGTCCTAGTACGGACACACACAAAGACAAAGCTAGACAGAAACTAAACAGGCACAAACAGACACAGAAAAAGTATACTGCACTGTATGAGAATGTGCTTTGTGAAAACTAAAGTACACAAGCGTGTGTGTGCACGCCCAGCAGCTCACACGCATACACACATCCATCTCTTCGAAAATTGGCTGCTGGTCTATAAATAGCTCCACTGGTATTATGTACACATTACAAGCCATTACATCAGAAAGGAGTTACTGTGGCAGATTACAATTATAAAAGACTATTAGACATTAGGCATACAAGCCTGCACACACACTAGGATCCATTACATGTGGACAATGTTGTGAAGCAGTTTAAAAAGTCAGGCAACCTGGATAAAAGCTGCATAAGGGAGAGGAAACGTTAGTGTTGTTAAACAGCAGAGACAAAGCATCATTGAGAAATTCTAATAATTTATTGGAAAAAAGACAGTGTCTAGTCACACCATATGTTCATATGTAAAGGTAACCCCCAATGTCAACTCTTCCTGGAACATCCACGCAACAAGGAAATTATTTTCGATTAACATGCACAGGGACTTTATTGCCCTGAGTTGAGCCTTCAGGCTTTGTACAATTATGGCCTACCCTAACCTTAGCCACAGCACTTAAACAAACCTTAACCGTCTATAACATCAACATCTAAATGACTACACTTGTTGGTAACAGTACGCACAATATTTGGAGCAAAAAAGAGTGACTTGCTGTATTCTCAGAGCTCATATAGTACACTCTAGAAGACTCTTGACCTATTAATCCAGGGGTTAGTAATACAATAATTATTTTAAAGAGATTGACTAGGTATGATAAAGTTTAATGTCAGTTTTTAGATTAGATACAACACAATACAACATGAAAATGAACAGTCCCTGGAGAGACTTGATTGTAAGAGCAGAAGGCAGAATAAATGATATAGTTTTTAGGATATAAAAACCAAGTCTATAAAACTATAAAAACATCCACAACACTTTCAACATTGAGATATATCTGCTCTGTCTTACAACCCTCTATTTGTGTTGCCAAAAAAGAACTGTAGCTATTGATAAGCTGATTTGGCTCACACGACCCACCCCAGCTTTATATTCCCATTAACAAGTACTCTCCATAAAGCCCCTCTGGCTGCAATGTGGTGCTGTGTGTGGTCTCTGCCGCCCCTGGAAACTGACGTCCGGATGATGAGATGGAGACACAAAAACCTGAATGGGCCTCAGACAATTGGCTGTCCCCGCTCAGCGCCGGTAGTCAGCAGTAGTGGGAGGCACAAGCCAAGAAAACTCTGCTGACTCATGAGGAAGGGACAGTGAACTGCCCCTTGTCATCCAATTACCGTGTCAAATTAAGACCCAAGACATAGAGGCCTATCTGGGCTCAGCGAAGCAAAATAAGACAGAAAGGGATTTAGTAGGCAGGGGTCAGAGGAATGGAAAAGGGAGGGATGAGGGAGGGATGGTTTAGAGAGAGAGAGAGAGAGAGAGAGAGAGAGAGAGAGAGAGAGAGAGATGTATGGAGATAAACTTAGGAGAAGAAGACTCCCAGTGCACACTAACAATACAAAGTTATGTACAATGGCAGACTGCCATTTCAACCACTGTGCAGCCATGCATCAAACCATACACTGTATATTGGGTAGTTAGTTATCCCACACAATCATTGGCATGATTTTGGCAATATATAATCGACATGAGAGATTGTATTGCTTATATTCACATTTTACAGTTTTGATAAAACTTTCAAATTGCAGCAGAAAATCACTGTTCCCACAAGTTACTAATAATTCTGTGAATGAATGATCATACAACTGTAATATCTGCAATATCGGTGTGAAGGGAAAAGGTACAGGTCCTTGTGTCCCATGAGAGTGAAAAGAGGACTACTACCATCACAGGCAATTACAAACATTCATTTCCGTTCAGATGAATCACAGCATGTGCCACTGTCCCAAATAATACATTTTCTCTGGCGATGCCAAGATCGCAGTATCACAGTTCTGTCTGTCACTTGCTCTCTCATTCTCTCTCTGCTGAAACAAATTCCAATTGCTGAGCTCTTTGAGTCAGGTTGCTTGTCTGTCTTGTTCTTCAATTTTAAAACTTTGAAGATTGAAGGCCATAGCTACATTTGCAACATCATTCTATTTCCCTCCTTCTTTTGTCTGCTCACTTACTGTTTTTTTAACTATGCAAATAAGTGTCCTGTCCATCATCCTTATCCGTAAAAAGTGCCCTGCCACACAAAACCGTTTTTACTTGCATTTTTTGAAATATGTTAGGTCCATATGTGTTATGTGGTGAATGTGAAAATGAACTGCTACCTCCTCTGTCATCTCTAGCCACTGAAAAGAAATGAGCAGAGAAATCCGGCCAATTACAAAAGCTGGTCAGTCGGACATCATGTTGCCTGAGCTCATTACTTATTCATGAGCTCGCCCAGTTGCACTGGGTAAAGGATGATGATAACCAGGCTCTCATTGGCTAGCTGTTAGCCAATCAGAGTCAAGCAGCTTAGCTCGTTGAATATTAATGAGAACTGGCACAAATCAAGCTGAGTCTTCCTGCAGGCTTTCTATACCACTCTAGAATGGCTTGAAAGGCATTTCTTTTCCACAAAAAATGTTACAGAGTCCATGGTAGAACTTCAGACATTACCACAAAGTAATTAAAATACGTGTGGCAGGTCACCTTTAAGTATTCTATTAAGTCTATTCATTCAAGCAAAGTAGACAAAACATAATAAAGCATGACAACAAATTTGAATATTTTTTTACTTTTCGGAATTGTCAACTGAATCAGCGTTTTACCTTGAGCTGAGATCATTAATTTATATATTTATTTTTAAAACTTTCATAACACTAATTCATCAACATATCACTGTTTTAAGCAGCTTTTCAATTTCTCTGTCTTCTGCTTATTCCTCTTTCTTCCCTCCTCTTCTGCCGTTTCACAGCAGCAGCTTCAGAAATCTGAGCTGTCCTACTTTCCCTAAGAGACAGAGAGGGAGGGAGAGAGGGAGGGAGAGAGAGAGAGAGAGAAAGGACAGAGAGAGACACAGGGAAGGAAGAGAGAAAGAGAGATGCAGTCTCCATGACCTACATGAGTTCAACAGCTCTGTTCAGCTTTGGCCAGATGAAATGCCTACAGGCAGCAACACATTGCTCTCTTTGTGAAACACGTGGACACACGCAAACCTAGTAGAGGTGGGAATGACCAGAAGCCTCACGATACGATATCATCACGATACTTCTGTCACAATACGATATTATTGGGATTTTAAACATATTGCAATATTCTGCGATATATTGCAATTTATTATCTTTTTTCCAACTTCAAATTTTTCCCAATTTCAAATGATGTCCCCAAAAGGAAACTTTGTCAACATCTGTTTTATTTAAAAAAAAATGTTATCTCTGTTTGTTCATCTCACGTAAATTGTATTGCGGCAACATGGGATTGTCAAGCAGACAAACTGACCAACACATATAAAATAAAAGATTGATAACTGGTGTCTGTGTATCGATACAGTATTGCCATGGAAAATATCGCGATACTATGCTGTATCCATTTCCCCCCCACCCCTAAAACACAGACACATGCGTTTACACCTGTATTCAGGCACATATGGGTGTGTCTGAGAGTGCGAGGACACAAAAAAGCACACTCAAAACCGTTTGAGTAAAAGAGTTTTTACATCAATTAAATATTGATTTGCACCGTCAGTAGGGTGGTAGGATAAATGCAAAAGCACACACATTTGATACTCTGACAATGTAAAATATAGAGACAGAGACAGATGAGAGAGCTAACACCATCAGGGATTCCCATTAGCTGAAGGAGTAACGGGATCTTGCCCTATTAGCTGGGTGAAAGTTGTGGCTTCTAATCTTACACTGCCTGCCTTCTGGGACACAGGGTGAGGTTGGACCATTAAAAGGTGCATCATCCCCAGTGTCTGGGTGGCCCAGTCATGTTCCTATGGAAATACATTTATTTAGCTAAATTTAATACAGAAATGAATTAAGTAGAGGCTTAATTATTAACCATTTCAATATTTGAGGCTTGTGGTCTCCTACCATTACCTCAATAAATGACTTAAAATGCTCTGGGTAGGATTCCCTCATTAATCTGTAACAGGAAATGAACTGTGATGACATAATTTGATGCTGGGGTAAAAGGAACCTAATGTACATTCATATACTGTATCTGCCTGACAGTCAGTCTATATTGCTTAATTGATAGGCTGGCATTATTTAGACAACTTTGGAAACAAGGTTGAAATTGCTGCTTCCGTTGTATTTACTTTAGTCACAAACTCAGTGACTGACTAAAGTTTTTACACAGCTTAGTTTACTACATTGCAATACACTGCCTCTTGAACTACAGTCAACATTTTTAGACAAGGGCTATCATGAGGCGTTCATCACATGCAGCTTTCTGGTACAGTGTAGGCAGTGGATGTTAGCTGCAGATGGCTTAGTGGTTGCAGTGACACTGACCTATTGGATACCTGGAAGCGTGTAAATTAATTTACCATGTAACAGGATGAATTTAAACCAACAGTTTGTGTCTATGCATAAGTGGGATACTTCTCCAAGGGTCGGCCTCCTCTAGGATAGTCTTTTAGTATTTGTGACGGTGTCATGGTGCATTTTATAAGCACTGCCATTGGTAATATACTAATGCACATACCACAAAGGTTTTTATGCACAAGCTATGAGATGGTGATCTGCTCCCAAGTGGCTTTGTCCAGTACTAATTTTAGAGTCATATTTATCTAAACTGAGCCATTACTCAGACTAATCATACCAGCCTACTCTATTATTCAACAACAGGCTATGTGTATGTGTGTGTGTGTGTGTGTGTGTGTGTGTGTGTGTGTGTGTGTGTGTGTGTGTGTGTGTGTGTGTGTGTGTGTGTGTGTGAGAGAGAGAGAGAGAGAGAGAGAGAGAGAGAGAGAGAGAGTAGCACGACATGTTTCCATTTAGTAGCGGGGGATAAATATGGCCCTGACACATGAGATGTTCCAGACTCTACCACAACCTGCCTGTCTCTTCTCCAGGTTTGTTTTACAGTAGCCAAATAATTAGTATTTCACAGCACCAAATGCTGCAACTCCACTCAGTCACTCAATGCAATTTGTGTATATGTTGATATATGCATCTGCTTGAGAAAGAGAGCAGGGACATGTGAGCTGACAAAGGGTTACTGTACTGCCTGCATGCTCTCTTTACCTTTGCCACAAAGAGCATCAAATAACATGCATACATAAGTGTGTGTGTGTGTGTGTGTGTGTGTGTGTGTGTGTGTGTGTGTGTGTGCATGCGTGACTTGGGCTCAGAGACTGGATGTAATGTTAGGAATAATGAGGCCAGCAGGCAGACACACACACACAAACAAACGTGACTAGCCGGTGATCTCACAATTCAGTGTGTCTGTGTGTGTGTGTAGGTGTGTGTTCCGTGTTGCACTTTAAGATCCATTTAAAAGCAAGCTGGCTGCTTGATCCACTCACAGATGAGGCCTGCAGAACACATCAGTGCAATGAGAAGCAGAACACACTCAATCACGCACGCAGGCACGTAAGTAGGCACGCACACATGCCCCCCCAGGTATTTTAACCCCCAGGTGGCACATGTGAGCAATCCAAACTGCAATAGATAAAAAAACGTTGCATTCCAACAACATCTGAAGGGATCTTTGTAATTACGGTGGCTGAGAATTATGAGTAGTGTAGAGCCTTCCGCTATCCAAAATTTACAAAAAAAAAAATATTTCTCAGAATCCAAGGAGAAAATATTAAAAGTAATTATTTATCTCATTGTTTATTTACATTTTCGTGTTGAGAAATGTTTAGGATATCATTCAATCAATACCTTAAAATGGGAATTGACGGTGAGGAAAAATACTTCCGGGTGGCAGGAGTTTAAAATTCCAACACAAAGAAAGCGGAAGGTAACGGAAAATACATGCATCCGGCGGAATTCCTGCGGCACCCGAGCAATCCCGGAAGTGGAACGTCAAGGATATAGACTACGTGTGCACTGACATTTGTCATCACATATGTCAGTTTTAGGCTAACTATATTTCTGTAAGTTAAGCTAAAGCATTTTGACAGTATGCAACTTGTGTTATAGTGGAATGTGGATAAATCAGAACGCTATGCAGTATTATGTTTGCAAGTGCTATAGCTTGCTAACATTAGTTTACTAACAGCTATCTTTTCCTCTCTGGCCATTGGTTGCTAAAAAAATCCTTTGATATTTGACAGTTTTTTAGCTAGCTACAGGCACTTTGTTTCAGCCCTTGGTTGCATATTGTGGCACTGATTGGTTTCTATTCCGATGGGCATGGCTTTCAGAGTATGATGCGTTGCACACTGTCTCTATAATACTGGAGAGAATGGACAACCGGAGCAGTTGCTCTGAGCTTCTAATATTGCTGCGGATGGGTTTACAGTGCAGTTAGTTGAAAGCCTGGTGCGTCCCATACAGACTCTAAATGGTGCCTTGCGCATTGAGGGGCATGACAAAGCGTCAGTATTTGATGACCTGGGTTGACAAGAGCCATGCATTTGTGCTCCTCATGCAGTACAGTAACTGGTACTGTCATAAAAAAGTCAGTTTCATGTTGTAAAAAAGTCATAATTTCACTTAATAAAAAAGTCATAGTAGGCTATAGTATGTCATAAAAAGGCATAGCATGCCATTCAAATAAATCATAACAATAGTATCGGCGTAATAACATTGGTTATTTTTGCAAAAGTGTTTCCCCTTTTTCAAAAAGGTCTTGTTAAGGTCTGGAATGCTCCAGGTACCGGCAATGGGCAGGATCCAACCATGAAACGAGTGACATCTGTACACACACACACACACACACACACACACACACACACACACACACTACACAAAACTGAACCTCCTCACAAATACGCCCTTACTTTTAAATACATACACTTGTGCACGCGCCCACAGACGTTCCCACACGATGGGGCCAACAGTTTGGGCATCGACAGCATTCCATTCTGCTTTCCTTTTATAGTGGAAAAATCTGCCCTTTGACCTGGAGTATTTCCAACATTGAGGAAGGAGGCAGCCAAGGAATGCCATGCTTCAGAGCTAACAGAGAGAGAAGAGGGATGGATCGATGCCCATCACTTATATACCGGGTGTTTCTAGTTTAAATCCTATTGCTTTCTTTTCAGCAACTAGAATGGCTTCTTCAACTGTGTAAAACTGTTTTCTTAAATTGGTAACCCATTGGTACATAAGCCACTGTTTGCTAACATGTTCGCTTATCAACTTAATAAATGGGATGATATGTCAGTGTTGTATTAACAGCTTGTTTTGGCCAAAATATCAATTCATGCAGGTTTACGTTTACTATTTTGTTTTAAACATTTAAACATAATTCCAACACAGAAGCATACATAGACTAGGGATATTATTTTTAGCAGCTTGTACAATGCTGAGATGCAAAGAGAGACTGTATGCTGTCTGTCTCATTACTGCATCACACCTTCCTTGTTACTTCTTTCTGCCCAGAGTGAGTAATTGAATAAATAAGCTGGTGGTGCTACGTATACTACTATTTTCAGTCTTACACAAGCCTAAGAGTAATCATTTTGAATTCTAATTCATTAAGAAACAGGTTGCATGATTTCTACAAGCTGATACGGAGTTTGCTAACATCATGAGCACATCATTGAAATTCTACTTCAGTACAGTATACAGTAGTTGATACTGTGATAGTTTTTTGATAAGTAGTGTCACAGCTTTGAAGTCTAACTAAACTGGAGGCACATGTCATGCAAAGAGAGAGAGAGAGGTGAGGAAAAGTGAGAGGTGGAATTGTGACCAGCATCACCATCATTAGTGTAAAATGTTAATATAGCTCAGAAGATTTCACAAAACAATTCAGAAAAGAAATAGGCAGGAAAGGATACTAAGGAAAACACAACAAGTAATCTCATCTGCAGAATATAATAAAAATGCAGAAAATAAAAAAGGCATTCCACATTTTTTTATTATGTAATTTACAATAAGTTTGTGGAGCACATATAGGTCCACAGATATATTTTTAAAGTTCAATGATGGAGGCAACACACAGAAATCACTGCAAATATGCAGTGATATGTCAGTATCATCCACGTTCAAAAGATATGTACAAAATGCTTACGTGCATATTTTAGTACATTCTGCATCCTGATAATGTGCTGCATATATCTCGGTACATGTTGCTTTCATCTTTAAATGGAATACTATAAATCGATGCATTGTACAATGCAACATAACCCTGAACATTTGCATACTGTACTTATCTAAGAATAATAAAAAATATTTTTTTAAATGGTAGACAGATTGATAGCAAGATTGGTTAAATGTGCGTGATATAGAAAGCAGTAGCATTATATTATTAGTCAGATTTGTGCAACTAGACAATGATTCTGGCAGTAAGCACCAACAGCTAATTTGCTTACATTATTAGTGCCAACCAAAAGTCCACAGCTTGTCTGGTACCATGCGCTATTTTTGTCTTCTTACTTCATCATGTGTGAATAAGTATGTATTCTCTTTCCATCTGTATGCATTCATATCCCATTGATGCATGTTATTATCTTAGCTTCTATCCCCAGAGTCCTCGTGCTTTTTCGCCTCGCAGATTTCCTTGGATTGTGGTGGCACCTGGATTGTGGCTGCGGTTGCTGCGGTGGTCCTGCTCAACGCCCACTATTACTACTACTATTACTATTATTATTTTTGTTTGGTATAGTTCTATTATCTTTACTGTTACTCTAATTGCCTCTGTTCATGATGTACCATTCATCACCATTATACCCACTGCTAAAATTATTATTAGTCATATTTCTATAATTATTATAGTTAGTTACTATTGTAGTTGCTGTGCATATCTCTCTTTCTTTCCTTCTCTCTCTCTCTCTCTCTCTCTATCTGTAAAGTGTCCTGAGATTTGACACTATAAATAAAATTGAATTGAATAGCGAGCTAATGTGTTACAGGACACACTGTATAGTACTCCTGCCTACCTAACATCAACAGGAATGTTGACTGAACTAAGAGTTCATAGTAAAGGACAAAAGGGTGGAGGGATGACAGAAGAGGACTTGTGACAGACAACAAACACTGACATAAACTCGAAGACACACAAAGATAGATAGACCAATAGAAAGATAATGAAACACAGACTAGAGAGGCAGAGACAGGGCGTGGGGATCCTGCCATACCATAGAGATCACTGAGCTACAGGACATCCAGTCCAAGTACAGTAAATCCAGCAAAATCTGGCAACCCATCAAATCATTGTTCCCACACTACACTGACTGGGGCAGCTATGGGAACACAGTGTCTGACTAAGTACATAACAGCACTCTCTATTGCACTACTGAGGACAGACTGTCAAGAACCGACTGAGAAAATTAATGGATATACTAGCTAACTGCCTTGCAGTCATAGCTTCTTATAGGTTTTTCCATTGCACGACATGGATTACACAGGCCAAGCTCCTCGTATGGATATGTATGGAGTTTAAGAAAGCCCAGATTTTGTTTGCAGTTATCCTTAGCAGGGACAGGAAGAATATCTGCCCATCTGTGCACACTTTCACACATACCACACTGGACTGGTGCCAGTGTTCATAGATGGCAGCTTCCTCGTTCAATGTTCTTAATCATCATGCAGCTCCCAAAATAACCACATTTATTTATTATGATTTGGCCTTGTTTGTTTCATTGATGCTACACTTCAGAACAACCGCTTAAAGTTTAAGGTACACACACCTGCAAAAAACTTGTGCATCACCTAAACACTGCCCTTTATTGTTATATTAGTTTGAAATCACTGAACATACTGTGACTCTATTTCAGAGTGTTCCTTTAAGATTGTACAGCTACAAAGACAAGTTAAGGCTCTGACACACCAACCCGACGGCCGACCGTCGGCAGAAACGGCAGTCGGACTGATCAGTCGGCTCCCTGAGGTCAAAAAAGTGCCTTGGAACACACCGAAACGATGCCGACTTGAGCGTATGTTCTGCACGTACGCAAGATATGATACGTCTCCATAACAGCAGGCGGCGCTAATCTGTATTATCGCCCAAGAAATGAAAACCAGAAATGACGAATGCGTCACGTGGGTCTGGCTTCTCCCGAATTTCAAAGCCGACCATAATGGCGGCTCGTTCGGAATACAATCTCGTATTTTACGAAAATAGTTCACCGAAACGTGTTTCTGAAAACATTTTAAGCGATAAATAGGCCATACAGTTGCTGAATCTGTCTGTTTTTTGATCGACAAAGGTCAGTTTGAAAGATTTTCATCAGATTTTGAGAGCCGTTCGTCATGCTCATCCCGCTCGTCATTTCCGGTTAGTGTGTTAATATAAGTGCACTGATTCGCTAGTCAAGGGCTAGCACTCCACCAATCAGATTGCTCATTGAGTCCGACTGCCCACTGGCCGATTCAACAAGTCAAATCGGCCCAAATTAAAGCCGACGGCACCGACCTCGCCAGACTGTCCGACGGCCGATAATCGGGTTGGTGTGTCAGCGCCTTTAGAGACAGGAGGGCTGAGAGTGGGGAAATGGATAAAGACAGGAGGGAGAGGACAGTGGAGGAAAGTGAGGTAATTGGGAGTCATATGGCCATGTCAAACAGCTTGCCCAGTGATTCCTGAGAGCCCAGCGCTGCGTCCTCATGCCTCATGCACACAGGCCAAAGAGTGAGGTAAGGAGGAACAGAGGTACATAACTATGAGAGTCTGTCAGAAAGTGCCCGGAGGTCGGAAAATTCCGTAAACTAAACAGAGAAACTTCTCACCAGCAGGCTGGCTGACTGGACTGAATGTTTGGAAGGCAGGGAGAGGGGTAGATAGAGACAAACTGACAAAGAGAGATAAAGAAAAATGTCACATAACAAAGCACAGATGGTTGAAATGATTATGGTTAGAGGTCTTGGAGAGTGGGTTGGGAGCAATATAATTTACCTGCCCACCATCCCACTTGTCAAACTCTAAACAGACCACCACTCCACTCTGAACCACTTAAGGGAAGAATATGTTGTACATTTGTCTCTGGAGCTGGACCCCAAAAGCACATGTGTGTGATGAGACGGCTCGTCGGGAGGGTTTTATTTTTCAACGTAAAGGTGCTGAATTGAATTTCCACTGAACGACAACCACAATGAGACATACTTTCCATTTCCATCAACAATGGATAGACACTGCCAATGCTGTAAATAGTTTACAGAACTCACAAAGACAAACAGGCAGACGTGCGCGCAAACACACATGCATCTAAATAACTAATACGCCCATATGCATTGATGGATGCACAGCACATTTACACACGTTTACATGACTGTGAGCACAGTGTGTGCATGGTAAAAACACAATGGGAATTCAATTTTCCACAGCCCTTTCTCAGCATTGCCTCTTTATTGCAAATGTTTGGTGGTCCATGCAAAACAAAACCAGTAAAAACTTTTTTTTTTCTATATCTAGTAACTGTTTACTGTTATAGCCAAGTTTAGATTTTAGTACATTCTGAGCAGATGTATGGCAATGTTTCAACACATGATGTTAAACTCCATGTGAAAGCTACTCTAATGTGACAGACACTAAAGTTCTTGTAATTAAACTTCATTAAAAATTGGTCAAAACAATCGCATGTTACACAAACAAACGTGTCACTATAAAATGAGCACTGTGCATATAAGATACGATAAAATAAGTATGGGTTCACTTTTTGTGAGATTTAAGTGTGCAAACGTGTTTTGGTGTTAAGACAAAAATCCATTCATTCCGGCTCTTCAAAGGTCAGAAATGGGAAACAGGATTGCTGTGATGTGGGGTCATAACTGTGTCAATGTCAAAGGCAGATCCTCAACTAGAGTTGAGTGCCTCAAAAAACTTTTAGAGATACTGTATGTCATCGTACTGTATGATCACAGAAATAATTGACCTCCGCCGCTATTCTCCAACTGCCCTGCACCTCCTTAAATCCCCTGCTCCACTTCCTGGTTTATACTGCCCTCTTAACAAGCCGTCTGGGAATTCAAAAACCAACAACATTCCCTTCCTGAGCGGGTCACCCAGTCTGACAAATTGGTTTCTGAATATTTACTAGAAACGCCTGCTTTACTAATAAGGAGCCAAAGTTATGTTACAGCTAGTAATTCAATACAAAACTCATAACCACCTGACCTTAGTAAGATTAATATTTGACCTCTTTACAGTATGAACTAAGATTTACCATGCAGTTTTGAATTTATGCTACAGCTAGTAATTCAAGCCTATGATATTCTTGCAGAGAAAGAAACAACTTTCCCACTCGTGAAGAGTAGATTGAAATCTAATCTTTCAAGACTTTTATTAACCATTAAGAGATGAATGTCACATTTGGTAATTCAAAGCCAAACTTCCCAATTCTTAAATCATTTACTGGATGCCATAAGTTTATCAATTCATCAAGTGATTTATGAGCTGATGTTTGAGAAAACAGAGCAGGTCATATTAAACTCAGACTTATATTTTGGCAAGAAACAACTTAACTGGAACTGCAGTCTATGATCTTGTACCATAAAAGCTATGACCAGAACAGGCCAGGATCACGGCCAGGGAGAGTAGTTATGAGAAATTGTCCGCCCTTACATTACTGTAAGCTGGTATGTTACTGTAGCCAGCACTGGCCCCATGTGAAGATCATTAGCAGATGATGGGGGGACTCTGACTTACAGGAATAGACAAACCAGTCTCTAAATCGTTGTCAACAAATGAACACACACAAATGCAAACAGGCTCACAGAAATGCAGTTTGTGCAGGTGTACACGCACGCACGCACACACACACACACACACACACACACACACACACACACACACACACACACACACAGAGTCTATGCTCCTCCACTCATCACCTCATTCTTTTTCTTCAAACAAAGCCGCAAAGCCTCTTGAGCACACACATGGATTGTACAGTGCCGTGCTATCACATGCAAGCAATCAACATGCCTCAGATGAGCAAAACATGGGGCAGATGTAGAGCAGGGAAAATTCCTACATGCATATGTCCAACACACATGACCACTAAATACAGCTGATTTACGATTTTCAAATACTGCATCCTTCAAAACAAGTCACTTGAGTCACACGTGTCTCAGGAATCAACATAAAAGTAAATCAAAATCAGCTGATGTCTCATATCCTGTTTTTCTGACATGGTCTCCCATATCGTATGAAGATAGTGTTTGGTATCCAGTGCAACCACACAAA
This sequence comes from Sander vitreus, assembly GCF_031162955.1. Taxonomy (NCBI): domain Eukaryota; kingdom Metazoa; phylum Chordata; class Actinopteri; order Perciformes; family Percidae; genus Sander; species Sander vitreus. Next base: position 21,605,208 of record NC_135860.1, on the reverse strand, counting down.
TTATAATGTGTAGTAAAATATGAAACCAACAAGAGCCCTGCTGGGAAAAATGTGACTTTCATAATTCCTGAAAAGTTTCTACAGTGCTGTTTTGTGGGGTTTGACTTACATATTTGCCAGTGGAGGGTTCTTCAGGGGTAGAGACCCAGGACTGAGGACAGGGGAGCTTGCTGGACTGCAGAGCTCTGGGAAGGGGTTGGGGATGGCCGGGAGAGATGATGTCCTCAGCTGCTGCTCCTCCTCCTGCAACCTCCTGGACAATGGACACAGGACAGAGGAACAGTCATACGGTTGTCAAACATACTTTTAGTATTTGCTTGTGTTCCCTAATACACATATGAACTGACATCTAAGGTTGTGACCTGGAACAACTTCTTTAAAAGTAAAATGGGAGAACTTTGAAATGAGAGTCGCTGACACGTGGAATATGTGCAGGAGAGAGAGTTGGAATTACTAAAGCATTGCTGTTCAGTATCCAGGCTCATGTCTGTTTCCATCTGATCTGCCTATAATGAATGTCTCCCAGCAAGTGGAAATCACAGACCCCGCAGCGAGCCAGCTAATTTTCTGCAATATTTATCACACATCAATATTAAATCAAGACATCGCCTTAAAGTAGTTTTTAAATTAGGTGCATACAGTGCAAGCGTGTGGCCTAAGAGAGGAATGATGATTTGACAGCTGATCATAAACCTTGCAGGATTCAGTTTTAAAAATGGGCAGATCGGTTTTTGAAATTCTAGCTAGATAGTAGAGAATCACTGTAGAAGACTCAAACTGTCTCTCTGTAGAACCCAGCGAGTTCAAAAGGGAACGGGCCTTTTGATGTTGTCCCATCTGAGCTTGAGAACAGGGTTATTCAGAGGTCAGCCCTGAATAATAAGAACTTCAGAGCCTGAGTCTGTTTCAGAGAGAGATAGAGAGAGCTCATAAGACAGAATACTCCATTACCTGATCATCCCTCCTCTGTTTCTGTCATATTCTCCAAAGGCGAATAATAGGAGCTGACACCAGCTCTGCCATGAATGCCTTTGTGTTTGTGCGCACTGTAAGCATGCAGTCATTCTTCTACAGTATGTGTGAGTGAGAATACCCACTTTTGAATGCATACAATAACAGTCTTAGGGAAAATAGGGATTACTACTCTTCAAATTGAGAGACATTTGCACTTGGTACTACAATAAATGAGATTCTTTACCTTTCTCCTCCTGCTGGTGTAGTTTGAGACAAAAAAGGAGTGGCAAGGAGGAATGGGTCATTCAAAGGCTACAGAGGAGTGGGGAGGAAGCGCTATCCCCAATTATCGAGAGGGTGGTGAGGAATGATAGTGTGGAGTGAGAGGCTTCTTTCCAATGTGGAGAGAGAAAAGAGGAAAGAATTGTGCATGTGTGCGTGACTATGCATATGCAAATGTATGAGGCTGGAAGATGGTAGTTTAAAGTTTAGGGCCATACATATGTTGCCTGAGTGCCTGTGTGTGCACATGTACAATTGTGATAGAAAGCTATATCAGGTCTAGTTAGAAGTCAGTGAGCGAAAGATTCTGACGCATTGGCTGTGTAGTCAAATAGTGTCCCTGTGAAGAGTTCTGAAAGTTAACAGGCAAGCATTTTGTCTTATTTAGATTTTTAATTGCTGGTTTACATGTATGGTTATCTACAAGGGTGTTCACTTCTGATGTTATCTAGGATGTGTTTGATGTTGCTGTAAAACACCTGATGAATGCACGCATTTTACTGACGAACAGCTCATTCAAAATTCCCTTCAACCATGTGTTAAATACACTCAATAAAGGCTGTGACTAATGACTATCTTCATTATAGATTAATCTGCCAATTATTTAACAGTTATTTGATCAATTGTTTGGTCTGTAAAATGTCAGAAAATTGTGGATTACATCATTAAAATAGTTCAAATTGATTGACTATTGGCTTTACATTTAGTAAGTGCTAAACTGAAGATCACCTGTCACAGTTGTACTTTTGTTTCACTTTACAACCACAATTTCTTTCTACCGTTATTATCACAAATGTTTCTGTTGCATCAGGAGCAACACAAGTTTAGAGACAAAACCATGTCCCTTGGGATACAAGAAAATGAATGAGCACTTTGCCATCCACATCCAAATTCACAGGCTGATGGACATTCCCTCAAACCTCTGGGCCAAATCCTCCAAACCCTGTTGGTGTCATATTATATATGTTATATATTATATATATGATGCTGGTTATCTCACTGTAGTGGTTTGAAGGGCACTCACCCAACTCACTATGCCGTCCTGCAGCCAAATATATGTTTATGTACATGTTTGTGCATTCAAATTGAGAGCCATCGATTTTTTCCCCCACCCCTATTATCTAGTGCCTGCCACACAACACATCCAACTATGAACTCCTTAAGTGGGCAAAAAAACTTATCAATATGGATGTCTGCATATACTGTGGAGGCACCTACCGGACAGCGAGGATGTGCATGGGTTGTGACCGTCGGAGGCTGGTTTGAGGTGAGTCCGCAGACGACGAGGAGGAGGACGGCTCTGGGGAGACGTGGGTTAGCGCATGTAAGTGCTGACCCTGCCGAGGCTGGTTGTGTTGCATGTGATTGTGGTGTGAGGAAGAGGTCTGTCCATTGTGCAGTAGTGGGGTGGACTCTGTCTGCTGACCACTGCAGGTGGAGTACAGGCTCTCCTGCGAAGAGTTCATATCATTCACCAGGGCCTCCAAATCGACGTCATCCTCTGGAGGAGGCAGATAGAAAAGGAGCACATCACTGACTGAGAAACTGGAAGTAAAAATCTCTCAAACAAGACTAAAAACTGTTGAGGACAGATGACCACAGAACAGTGTGGAGCAGAAAACACATCACTACGGCTAGAAAGACCCAGTCAAACCCAAAATGCAATAAAAACACAATAAAAGAAAAATGAAAAGCCTATAAGCCTGCTGCTTTGGTTTTAAATAGTTGGGGCACACACAAAAAAAAAAGTTAAGTCCCTGGATATCGTCGGGACTTTCCCTTTCTATTTTAGTTTTTAGCATTTCATTGTGGCCAGAATTTGAACCCTTGAACTAACTTTGCACCACCTTAATTCTAAGTAATACTTAAAAACACACACACACACACACACACACACACACACACACACACACACACACACACACACACACACACACACACAGGTAACCAGTTTTGCCAGAGTGCTCAATCAGCAAGACTATCTTGACTACGTACATGGTGCTACTCTGTGAGCCAAATCTCCAGGGATAACGTGTACAAGCTCAAACCTGCCTGTAACACTTTTTAACCCTTACCACTGGGGTTCACAGCGAAGGCGTCGCACTGTAAGCATCTGCTCTAACTTCCCTGCATGTATCAAACATTCTGTGGAAATCTTTTGGGAGGGGGAATCTATCCTCAAAGCCCCTGTGAAAACATCTAGGCCCATTTAAATTCATGAAAAGAATTTTTCAACTGACTCCAGGAGCATGTTGTGTCAAAGTTTGAAACGAGCTCAATTGAAGAGAAGCTCTCTCTCCAGTTGCTTCATGCTGTGAAAGTTTTATCGTCTGGGTAAACTGGGTTCATAACTCTTTCTAAATTACAATACGCAGTGCTGACTCATCTTACGATTAATAATTCTTCATTATGAAAAGAGAAATCTCATGAATTCATCATCCAATCTATGCATCCAGATCCCTCAATTGTACTGTAGGACACAAGTAAACCACTAGGGGGAGACAAGCTCTAATTGTGCAGGACAGAGGCTCTCAAATGTATGGGGTTCATGTGAAGGTACCCCATTCAGATATTAGGACATGATCGCACATTTAAATAACATTCATTATAATAAAACCCAATAAGAGAAGACATTTGTAGTCAAATGTGTCTTAGGATGGAGTCATATTGCTATTTGCACTGATTCTCTTAGTGGCCCTACATTGTAACATGCAAAATGAGAAGATGTCTCATTCTTAATGATTACATGAAAAAGAATCTGAAAAAAGATATAGGCTAGCATATTGTTAGCTCCGTCCACTTCAGTGTATACAAAAACTTCAGCCACAGCCAATGGTTCACAAAACAAAGCTGAGAGTGAGTAAATGAATGAATGAATGAATAAAAGCATATTATGCACCACCTTCAGTCAGAACTCCAGGGCTTAAAATATGCCCTGTACTGTGTTACTCATGTAACTTCCCCACAGCTCAGGGTGCAAAACAGCTGACAGCTGGATCATGCGAGGTGGTGCGAGGATCATGCCACTCTAAAGCAGCTAAAGGTTCCACTGCTCAGCGGACAGCTGACGTTGGAAAACAGCAATTTGATTGATGTAAAGTTTTAAAAGCACTGGTTTCAAAGTGAGCCCCTAAGCCTTGCGAGGAATCAGTTTCCCGTGGAAGTACAGCAGATGTATTTTTTCCATTAAAAAGAAATGTTCTAGAGGCAACAACAACAACAGGAGCCAAAGGTTAACACGCTAGTAAACATCCCAATGTCAGCATGCATAGCTTTGTCTCCAGCACTGATGCTAAAAGCTGAAACTGAAAGTGTCGCCTTTGAGTTGCTTTTCCTGAAAACGTGTCAGGTAGCTGTATCACGGGTGCCTGTGAATCACAGGTGGTTAATCTGTAGGTATTAATAGTGACAGGTAAGCTGGAGCAGCTACTTATAGATAACCTGGAGAGCTAAAGAGCTATATACACCACAGGACACAGGTTTCAAACAAGGACATACAAGGGTAAGGACCGGGCAAGACACCTGTAGCACAGGACAAAGCAACATTACCTGCATTTAAAGCTGGGTGATGTGGAAACAATGTAATATCACGATATTTTTGACCAAATACATCAATGTCGATATTGTGGTGATATTGTAGGGTTGACTATTGGTGCTTTCACAAAATATTAACACAATGAGAATTTTGATAAATAATCACCAATAATGTGGATACAATGACTAAGTGGGTAAAGGCAAATAATGGAACAGTTACAACAGTCTGGTAAGTTCAGAAAATGACATCACTTTACTGTAATGCAGCCTTTAAAACCAGGAAAAGACAACACTTGTGTCATATTACGATATCCAACATTAACACGATATTTAGCCTCATATAGTGATGTCGATATAATATCGATATCAATATATTGCCCAGCCCTACCTGCATTCAGCAGCGGTAATAAAAAAAAAAAAAATCATAAATATATTTTTCTTTTCTTTTTTTTTTAACAACATAGCCAAACAATTACTTAACAAATGACATGAGGGTAAACCAGATACTACATCAAAAGTGAGCAGAATTCCAAAAATTTGTTTTACCTTTACACATCATCTGCTCATCATCCATCATTCTCACTAGGTGAGACATGTACCCTCTAGCTAGTAAGAGAAAATAAATGTACTCATCAATCTGACCTAGTTTGCCCTCTGGATGGGGATTGCCAGAGCTGTTTGCATACAATAAAACACAATCCATAAACTTGGATGCAGGATTGTTGCATCCTAACTAGTCATACGATTGCAGTCACCTATGTACGTCACAATCAGACAAACAAAGATATGTGTCATGCACCCGGATATAAGGCTGACAGATTGATGACACAGACAGCATGCATGCAGGCATGCACGCACAGGATTTAAACCCATAAAGATTTGGAGCAGGGAGCAAACTAAGGTTGTTCTTTCTTTGACATGGAGTACAGAACAAAAAGTTATCCCAGATAACACACGTACACTTAGCCTTGGCATGCAAGAGACATTTACACCTTTATGTCATGGCACACCTGGCCAATATTACAGCTTTAATTAGATCCTCTCAGAATAGCACACACAGCTGCAGATGTAGACAGAGTTGTTGACAGTGAGACTTTTTGCAGATGTGATGCAGTTGCTCATCTGCAACAAACTTTGGCACCCAACACTACACTGGATAATATCCTTACACTGTAAAGATCAACATGTTATTGTAGCAAGTACCATAAATCTGCACCCCAGGTCTAAAAGAAGTTTAGAGGTAACTAAACTTCCACCCCACCCTCATGTGCCAAGCAAAGCGTTTTAAACAACAAAACAGAGACATACCAGCAACATCTGACAGATGCACAATCAAGAATTTATTGATCGCTGTATCCACCTAAAAGAGGAACCTCTGTTGAGAATCATACACTGGCTGTGGCTTTGGTATTTCGGAACGCAGCAGGTACAGTGTAACAGGATGAAATGGGTAACAAACGGTATTTACACCTCTAGAGCTTTATTAAGGAGAGATAATATAGAGGTTAAATGGACTGCTAATACTGTGTAATAAATGGATAGAAGCCGAGGAAACAAACATATTTTTAACAAATCCTTCCTCTTAAAAATCCTTTATTATAAGATGTTTGATTATCCTGAGTGTGGACTGTGGATCCATGTGGAGGATTGTTTAATACTGTGCTCTATGGGAACTACACTAGGGCTATCACTAACTTCACTAGTGATTCAGCTGACAATTATTTTCTTGATTAATTCATTAATCTTTGTCAGATCAAATATATTGTTTGTTTTAAGATAAATGATCCAACACCCTCATAAATTCAGTTTACATAATACTTAGACAATAATAACTGATTATCAGTAAATTTTTAATTTGTTGCCATTATTATTCTGTCAAACGATTTAGTATATTAATCAACTAATCATTTCAGCTCCAAACTGTACTGTACAATATATTTTGGTGGTTCACGATAGTTTAAAGAGTTGCATGATTTATAAACTACATGAATGTTTTAATTGGAGGTTTAACATGCCAAAGTGAAGACCTTTGTTTTAAAGTCAGTCCTCCATCTATCCATCCGTTCCTTTTCAGATTTTGGCCTTTACTTGACTGTAAAATTCAGAACCAAAATAACCAATACAATCAAATTTAACTTTGATGGGTCAAAGGATAACACTGACATTTTTGTCCTCTTTCCCTCTATTGCTTGAGCTCATTTACTCCCCTTCTCTTCTAAGAACCTATAAGCGGTTAAATTAGGAGTAAAAAAGGGCCCAAGCTTCCTCTATTGTCTGAGCCACACTAAACATTCACTACAATGACTCCTGGACCAAACAACCAAAAAACAGAGGAGTGAAAATGTCATGGCCTTATCATCCCACATAAATACACATGATTATTGGGTCTGCTACAGCGTGGAACAGGATGTAACTGCCTCGCCTCAGATATCTTAATGCTAGTACATAACATTTTGAGATATTAGCCAATGGAATTACTAAATAACCTTCACATAGTCACATTCAGATGATTTTATCTTGCAGGCACTACTAAACTCATGACTGCATCGTTATGTCATATGCTAAGTTGAAGTAGCAGACCACATCTGAGCACCCCACCTTGCTCCCATTTTTTCTTTCCTCTTTTTCGGGTCTCTTTTCTCCGGGACAGAACCTTGTCCAGACGACGTTATCCCAGGTTCTTCACTGCCCACTGCTTTCCTTATTCTGAATAAATAAATTAAATGAACTACTTCCTGGTCAAGGCATGATTTGTACTGTTATTGGTGAAATTCTAAAACAATATAATGAAAACTTGGTGATAGTGGATGATTATCTAGTCTTTTAAGTCGGTGTGTGATCAAATGTGCCCAAGTTGATTTCCTGTTGCAGTGTATGTGAATGACATCACATGACAGAAAGTTAACAAGAGGCAGAGGCTGTTGCCTAGCAATGGATTTCCATTGAAAAAGTCTATAGAAAATTAACTCGGCTATACGACTGAAGTCACTCTGGCGTGTGGCGGGGAAAACAACAAAGAGAAGATGCCGTTTGCACAGTTCAAGGTTGTGACATCGCATCTGTGAGAGACTGGGAAGGACTCAAGTCTGTGTCATGCCACAGCTCGGCCTCGTCATTGTTATAGATATTTAAGAAAGACTGCATTTGGGAAAACATTATTAAACTTTGAAAACGCTAACTTCACAGTAAAATAGTACGTGCATGGAAATTTATAGATTACATATTGGGAATATCATGTGAAGCAACTTCTATTTCTAGACATCAAATATCGGCTTGCAAATTGCCATAATAAGCCGCTCAATTAGCCTAGAAATCTAGACGCGCCCTAGCGGCAGCAAATGTAATTTGCAGCCAGGGGGTCAACTCTCCATTGGCTTGCGAGCTGGAAAAGCCAAACTCTAGCCGGGCCAATCACATCGCGTATAGAGTTGGTGGACGGGCTTAACATAATGACGGCAGAGTTACGACGGTTCAGGAGGAGATCTGATAAAAATATAAATGGTCTGGAGTACCAGTGGTCATAAATCTTGCTCATAACACCTGTCTGTCATTATCTACGCTTTATAAAACTGGGTATCCACAGACAGTTTAAGCAAAGATTTTCCTGAGTTAAAGTCATCTCCATTTGTCTGCCTCTCCGGTCCTCCTGAGTTCCCTCCATCCCGGCTGATCCTGAAAAAATACAATGTAATTTCTGCTCCATTTATTTTCCATGCCGGGGCCAAGCGTTCTAATTTACTCGTTGAGTCCTTGCAGACTCCCCGCCCTTACCTCCCATGCTGAGCCAATATTGTGTTTAAATCTCATGCTCCGATTGTCATGGATGAACCCTGTATGGCACAATTATATCTATGGCGTGATTATAATGGCACCCTGTGTCCATGAATCACCCTTTGAACTGCTGAAATGTTTACAGCGGAAGAGACCCAAATATATATTATCCCCCTCGACGCCCCACCCCCCCCACTGCCCAGTGGAGAAAAATGAGCAGCAAGCCGCTCTCAACACTGTACTGAGACGAGAGACACACACCAAATAAATGACATAAAGCATATGTTACACCAAGTCAATGTACAGTAAGTACCCGTAGTATGCAATATCATATGACAAGTCCCACTACTATGTAAAATCATATGTTGATGTATTACATGCCATACAACACCAATGTAACTCAAGAATATTTGACTGGTTTAAAGTGCAAGCATCAGCACAAACGCAGAAGCGCACACACACACACACACACACACACACACAAACACATTTCTATTGGTGGTGGTGGACCAACCTTGATGGTTAGGAGAACTCCGATTGGCTGATTGCTGGAAGCTCGGACCAATGAGGTCAGCTTGTCTGTGATTGGAGGACAGGTCTATATTGTCCTGCTGTGGAAGAGAGAAGCAAGAAAAAAAATGAATATTTTGTCGCCCCACTGGGAACTGTGTTACAGGAGCCAAACACTTAACCCACAATGTTTGATGCATAGAGGCAACCCACTAACTGGTACTTTAGTGTGGGTATACCTCTATTACATACAGACATTCAAATGTCTACAAGACCATGTGAAACACCGGCCTTCAAATACTAAAAACAAACTTTATTCTTACTCGTCACATACACGCAGTACGATGTAGTGAAATTCTAATTCTGCATTTTTAACCCATCCTAAGTATTAAGAAAAGTGGACAGCATCTGGGGAGCAACTTGGGGTTCAGTGTCTTGCTCAGGGACACTTGGACATGTGGCCGAATGAGATTGAACCGCCAACCTTGTGATTATAGGGCGACCATTCTACCTCCAAGCCAAAAGCCTCACAAGTCGCCTTGTATCCTTTAGACCCCCAGTCAGATGATTTTTCTGTACAGTGTACGCACACACAGCTGAAGCAATAAGGCAGAATCACAGAAACATTATACAGACCCTGACTTCACTCTACCACAAATACAAACACACACACACACACACACACACACACACACACACACACACACACACACACACTAATCTAATGTGATATGCACTTAAACAACAAATTCCTTTCCTACCATTATCCTCAATAATAAAACAAACAAGCATTGTAGATAACAGCTACAACATTGGATTTGGAAGGTTTTAGATGCATTTTATATTAGATTTGTGTCTCCTTGCAACAGATGTAAAGACATTCCTGAACGAGCCATTTTCAATGCAAAGCTAAAAAAAAGTCACTTCTTTTTTTTACTTCTAATTTTTTTTCTTCAAACTTTTTAATTCAGCATCTGTAACATTAAGAGTAACTTTACTAACAAGATTTAATGAGCAGTTCAAAGAGAATTGACTCACTGTGAGAATATAGCTTGAAGTAGAATTCCACTCTGATGACTCAATTCGGCTGAATAGTTTAGTAATGTACAATCCATGATTTGCCTGCAAAATGTTAACTTTAATGTTCAGTTAAGAAGTCATCAGTGTTCCTCTCTGGTGTATATACTGGTGCCTAAGATCAGACTATACTGGATATAACTGAAGGTCCATCGGCAGCATATGGTTCTGTCCACCACCACCCTCCAACCCCTCTTCTATACCAACTAACCCAACCGCATCCAATCATTTCATTGCATTGTTCAATCTTTGTATTGTCTTGCGTTCTCGGCTGGATTGAAAAAGAGATTTTGGAGCTTAATGGGACTAACCTGCTTTTGAAATTTAAAAAAATGGGAAAATAACCACCGCGTCACACCATTTGTTCCCATGACATAGCTAGCCCCGTCATCAAAACACACCATCTGGGAGTCCAGTTACCAGACTGTGACTGATCCCTACCCAGTCACCCAAACAGCACTGGGACGCTGTTTGGTTGGTGGGATGGTACAGCATTAGTGTGTGTGTGTATGAGAGCGTATTCAGGACAGGATGGTCATGGTTCAGCTCCACTGAGCAAAAACGTGGGGATTCTTTCACACCATATACTGGTCTTGAATACTATTCTGCATGGCTGTCTGGGAGTAAATGAGACACATACACACATCCACACCCGCACGCGCGCACGCACACACACACACACACACACACACACTAAAGGACCTTTAAAGCACACCTTGATCTCTTTTGTGGACTTTACCAACAAAAATCTAAAACCCAGACAGCCTTTGATGCCTCTATAGACACTTGAATGTTAAGTTGGGGATTTAATTCTATAAATACTGGCCATTTAGCATAATTCTCAGTCATTCTATTGCCTAACTTTACATTTGGTTCTAGGTTTATTGAAGCCTATAAGGTTGAGACAACAAAGAGGGGAGAAGAAAAATAAGAAAATAAAAGCCAACATTTTTTCTTTTTTTGTTTGTTGAAGAAAAGATGTTCTCTCTCTTTTATCCTTGTTCTTGCATTTTCTCACTCTGCTCTCACAGTAATTATTTTACACACAGACACAGAAGTACAGGCACACACACACACAAACATGTTGCTTAAGTTCTTAGAGAGGGGTCAAAACAAGACTGAGGGTAGGCCAAGTTTTAACAAGTAGCACAAGGACCCTTTCACATTAATGAAGTTGAAAGGAACTCCAAATAAGAGTCAAGGGGCCGAGGGTTCAGCTTTTTAAAAGGGGTCAGTGGAAGGCCAGAGACAAGGTTAAGGCACTGAAAGCAGGACCGACACAAAAGGTCTGGAGATTGGGCCTCAAACAAAAAGAAAAAGACACATGTCAAAGCTACGCCTTTAGAAGAGGTCAGATTGAGGTTAAATGTTATGCCCGGGGATTGAATATGAATCGATACTTGGCTTACAGAGAGGCCTTTGGTTAAGAAAGAGCTGAGAATGGACTTGATCCATAAGAACATTTCAAGTTTGACAGTATAAGATTTCCATTACGGTTCGATTTACCAAGAACCTAATATGCTCAGAAAGCTTTAGGGATGTGGAAATCTTACTCAAGTGTCCAAGACTTGCTTCTGGCAAACCATTCTTGCTGACAGACAGCGCTAACTGTAGAGACAGTCCTGTTACTAAACACATGAACACTAGACAGCAGGTGGAAATCCAGTCTTACATAATGAACCAAAATGAGATCAGGAGATCACATGAATGTCTGCTCTAGTCCTAGCATTTATTATGTTATTTACCCAGACAATTTGACAGGTCCATCGGAGTTCAGCAGAACTATGAATGTTTTCTAAGATACATCTGCATCTATAAGTAGCTCTACTTACTGAAATAATCACTGGCTACTTTAGACATACAGTACATTGTTATTTTATCATAAATATATCAAGCAAAAAGAAAGCAGAAACATTACAGTATTTATGAAAACTTTATTGAAAGTTTTGATCAGTGGTACTCACTGGTCCCTATCCAAAACCAATACTTTACTAAATTCTGAATGAGGTGAGAACAAACAGTTGGTTACTGTTTAACATCATAAACCCAAGATAAATGTTACCAATAAAAATAAAACATGTATCAAAACATCCCTTGATTAGACAACTGTGGAATATAATTCCTAGCCTGGTTATCCTGCCTGCCCTGTTGCAAGAAATTCAGACATATTTCTGCTTATAAATGCAGGGATAGGTACCTAATGCATGCTGGAATTATATCCAGCCAGTCCATGTCTCTGAACTAGGTATGGTGAATGAAGGAACACTTGTACATTTGATTTAACTAAATGTAGGTTACTGAAAGTGATGACCGACTGAGTCAAAGCTGCAAAGTTAATTTAGTCACCATAGCCTCAATACCATGTTCACACTGACGAATGATTTCTGTCAAACGTTCCTCCTCTTACAAACGCAATAAACTATTCACACTGAAAAGCTCAAGCAAAACAAATGCAATCTCCATGATTTCAAGGAATATTGGTAGGTTATGGGAAACACCACACAATCGTGTTAATGTTTAATCCCAAATAACACAATATGGCTATCTCAGGCCCCTCAGGGAAAACATGTGCTGGACTCTGCTTGTTTATCCAGTGATCCAGCTTAGATTTGGGAAAGCTTAATACACTAGAGGGCAAACAGAACTGTTATACATGACAATATTATTTTTTGGCATCCAGAGAGTTTTACTATACATGAGGGTTCAGGTTTGTTTTACATTTATCTAACCTTATAAAACATATTATTGGTACTGTAGTTTCTGGATTAAGGGTCCTTTAATAAGCTATACTCCTGCCACTAACAATAATTTTTTACCACATAAAATTTGCCTTGCTTTGAACATACCATCATTTATTCACTAGTCACAATCATACAAGATAAAAGTGGTGACAGAAACAAGATTAAAGTGGTGACATAATCTCTTGAGTTTAGTATGAATGTTATCTTCACTCAAATCTGTTTTGGACTGCCGGTGCAGTTTTATCAGGGAAAATCTTCCTTAACATTGGAATTTCACAGCAAGTCAAGCAGCAATCAAGGTACATCTGTTATAGCTGAATGCTTTGCAAACAGCCGAGTGTGTAAACTAGAGTGTGTACATTAAGGTCTGTATACTGTAACTCCAGCAGCACCCATCCAAACCGTTCAAAGAACTAAATTATTATTCACTGTATTTAGATTTTAAAGCTTTTAAAGCAGCCTCCAATAATGGAATAGTCCATGTCTGCCAAAAAAACAAAAACAGTTGATTTCCATTAAAATCATCTAAATTACAAGACAAAATGTTGAGGGCTTGGTATGTTTGAGAAAAGGGAACTATTGCAGTGTGAATGAAATACGCAAATATGGTACACAGAGAAGATTAGCCTACACATATTTACATTGCTCTATTTTTGGACACTATACAGCATATGGCGATTCATCAAAGGAGGGTTAACCTCAGCCTAAACTCAAGACCTACTCCCTGTAGTTTTATTTTTGTTTGGGTAGTTCCTTAAACTGTTCCATTATTAAATGTATGCCTCATTAAAAATTATGCTTTGCTAACAACATACGTGGATTCATCTTTGCAGCTGAAGCAATAAGGCAGAATCACAGAAACAATATACACACTTGTGACCCTAACTTCACTCTACTACAAATACAAGCATGTAAGCGCACGCACGCACGCACGCACGCGCACACACACACACACACACACACACACACGCACGCACACACACACACACACACACACACACACACACACACAGTGTCTACAATTTTTGGTTTCTGTCTCTCTAAGATGTGGAGATCTGGCTGGCTCTCAGGCCTCTGAGGTCAAAGGTCATAGGTAATGCCATGGTTCAGCAGACAATAGACTAGCTTCTGATCAGGCTAATAGTGCTACTGCCCGAATACAAATGTTTGGAAGCCCTTTGCTCTAAAACCTAAAACCTGATGTCTAAAAGGTCCAAATCTGCCATTCCTCACATAATAACAAATCAGCACATCAGGATACAAGTTGATGTTTAGGCCTTAATTTGTACCTAAAATCAACATTAAGTTTGTCTCTTTCTAATCCAAATACTCACATACACTAATACTGTCAGTACCAATTCAACATGACAAATTAAGATTAGGATTAAAAGACAAAAAGTGCCTGCAGCTCCTTTAGTGTGTATCTATGCATCCTCATACAGTAGTTTAAATGTGATTTGCTTTGGTTTTGTTTGGCTATGCTGTGATTTACTCAATACTGTAAACCCACAACTGATTATTATGATTACCGTGTCATTATATTTGAGTGAGGTAAATTTCCTGTAACTTTTTGACATAATAATCAGGTGAACTACAATCAATCACCCCAAACCCAGGACAGAAATATAGCACTGTTGGCAAGGTGAAAATCAATGTTCATGTTTTTAGGAAAACTTTTCCTTTTCATGTATGTGATCGATTTTTTTTTTCATTCAGATTCAATGAGGTTGCTGTTGAAAGCTTGGATCTACTCCAGGAACATGCTATATGATTTCCACTGAACAAGGAAACACACACTGTGTGTGTGTGTGTGTGTGTGTGTGTGTGTGTGTGTGTGTGTGTGTGTGTGTGTGTCATAATTGAAAAGAGCAGCTGTTACCTGGGGGAGCATCAGCCAAAAGATGCTATTGTACCTCTGTTGGACCAACACTCTTAAACAGTCTGTCCCCCCTGCAGCTCTTTGTGAATTCAATGTGTTCACAGTGGTGAGATGGTATGACCATATCACTGCCATTCACCGACTCTCTTTAGTCTGGACTGGACTAAACAGGACAAACTATAACCAAAGAGCATATTTTATTTCCCTCTCCAGTGTATACTAACTAATAGACCAAATACACTATTAAGAGCATCTAAAGGGCTAATCAAGAGAGGCTGGGAAAGGCAGAACTGTTGGCAAGGACCGCAGTGACCACAATCCACACCCTCACTATTTATTAGACTTCTTGGAAACACTCTACAGTACCTTGAGTACTTCTTGGATGGTTTATTATTAGTTTCCCATGTTAAATACATAAATAATAAGGTGCCTGGTTTGTACTGGATCAGAGTTCAAATGTCATAATCTCATCCAGCTAACAAATTCCCAGAAGTCTAATCTACAAATGATGTTAGCCATGCCCTGTGGATAAACAAGTGCAACGTTGGACGCTGTGACAGGATGGAATTTAATTTCATACGGACACTGGCACATTTCTACTTTTGAATTTCTATTAAATATAGTTACTTTGGGTTCAAAATCTTAAACAGACATCCGGTGAGTCCAACTCTGGAGAGCTACTCATACAGACATCCCAGTCTGGTTTCGCACATAAGTCTTGGTTGTTTCATTTCTATCCCAAAATGGCAACATTTCATCTCTACAAATACCAGTTGACCTGTTAAAGTAGCATAGAAAGTAATCTTAAACATTTAGCTTACTGAAGGAAAGCCTACATAGGAATTGCCATTTACCTGATAATTAGGATGATGCAGGAAATAATCCGGACATCCGGCCACAGCCATGTTGTGTGTTTCTCAGCTCTTTTGCACAATTGTCTT